>NW_012267232.1:18690098-18693989 GCF_000151885.1 Dipodomys ordii
CTGGGCGCTGTCCCTCAGCTCTTCAGCTCAAGGCTAGCGCTCTACCACTTGAGCCACAGCACCACTTCCAGCTTTTTTCTTTTTGCTTATGTGGTGCTGAGGAATCAAACCCAGGGCCTCATGCATGCAAGGCAAGCACTCTACCACTGAGCTACCTTCCCAGCCCTGCCCTGCCCTTCCCTTTTTTAAAGAAAACTACTGTAACTTGTGTAGTATAGAGTATCTGACCCTTTGCTAGTTTTCTCTTTCATCCTCCTTCATTCATAAACTGTAATGTGGCCATTTGTTGTTGTTGATCGTGGGCCCTGAACTCTGGGCCTGGCCACTATCCCTCAGCTCTTCAGCTCAATGCTAGCGCTCTACCACAGGAGCCATAGCACTACTTTGACCTTTTTCTGCTTATGTGGGGCTGAGGAGTTGAACCCAGGGCCTCATGCATGCAAGGCAAGCACTCTACCACTGAGCCACCTTCCCAACCTCACATCCCCACACACACACTTTTTTTAAGCCTCCTCATATGCCTGTATTCTTTCTTGGTGCTTCTGTAAGAATCCCATTCTTACCATATAATGCCCACTACCAAATAGAAGACTTAAAATATATAAGCATCTCATTACAAAAGGTATATGGTACCTTGTGCAATTTGATGTAGAGTTAGTTCAGATTTCTGTAAATGGAATCTCCTTTCACTTATGCTATGAATCTTCCTGGGACAAGTATAATTGTTTCAGACCAACTTGACAATAAAAAGGCTCTTGAGGAAGGGAAGATGATAGAAAGGGGGCATGACTGATAAAGGTGCATTGTACACAGAAGCAAATATGTGAAGTTGAAACCCCACTGTTTAACAATTTTAAGATAAGAGGAAGCTGAGGTGGCTAGAGCACAAAAGTTAAAGTGGCAGGAGATCAAGTCAGAGAGGTATGTGGGGACTACACAGAGAGCCTTTTTAAGCCATAGTAAGGAGTTAGGATTGGGGCTGGGAGTATGGTTTAGTGGTAGAGTGCTTGATAAGTATGCATGAAGTCCTGAGTTCAGTTCCTCAGTACCACATACAGTGCTGGAAATGGCACTGTGGCTCAAGTGGTAGAGTGCTAGCCTTGAGCAAAAGAAGCTCAGGTACAGTGCACAGGCCCTGAGTTCAAGCCCCAAGGACTGGCAATAAAACAAAAAACAAAACACCACACACACACACACACACACACACAAAACATAGCTTTGCAAAGATTTATTCCATTAAAAGCAATATATTACATGCTAATACAACCTACCTAGCATTTCTAGCTCATAGCAATCTCTCAACATCTGCCATGCTGAGTGTGACAGATATCCCCACATTTCCCTCAAACTTGAACCATCAGCTCACTGCAGTGCTTCCCAGGCACCTAAGTGCATAATTTGGGAACTGTAGAAATTGTCTTTGTATCAGTGACGAGAATATGGCCTCTGTTGAGGAGGTAAGAAGTATGCCATTGTCTATCACAATTATTTATACATGTGTCTATGTTTTAACCTAGGAATTCCACTTATAAGAAGTGTATGCTACAGTCTTCCACAGTAGGTTTGAATGAAAAATTAGTTTATCTCCTTATGATATTTTTAGTGTAACAAAATATTAGAAGCAACTGAAATGTCAGAGACCTAGTAAAATAAATTTTGGTATGTTTATACAACAAAATTAACAGTTTTGTAAAGTAGTAGCTCTTAAATATGCCTCTGTGGAATGACTATAAAGAATATTGTTAAATGACAAAAGCAGTTTTTGTAGTATGGTGCTATATCTTGTATTTAAAGAACATGAGAAATATACAAAAATATGTATTGGTTGTATGTGCATTGGTTGTATGTAGAAAGCCATACAGAAGTTGAAATATAAACTTCCAGCTACTTGGGAGGTTTGAGGGAAGGGGATCTTTTGAGCTCAGATTTTCAAGGACCACCTAGGCAATATAATGAGACCTAGTCTCAAAATAGGGGAAAAAATTTAACTTTGGGGAGAGAAAATAGGGAAGAGAAAACTCTTTTTGGAGATAAGTTCTCATCGTGTAGCACAGGCTGGCCTCTCAACTGCTGAGATTATAGGCATGTAGACCATACCCAACTAATAAAATTTGGGGGCTTGTTGTTTGAAGCAATGTCTGGCCTCAAATTTGTTATGTATCCCAAATTGACTTTGAATTCCTCCTCTTCCTTCAGCCAGAAAACAGGCAAGCAGTACCAAACCCAACATAGCTGATATATTTTTTATGCTGAATAGTTTTTAGAACTGAAAGTATATCCCAGTATCTAAGAATCAAGACTGAAGAGAGCAAATAGTCTTTATATTCAATGTATGTTATATAAAAATTGAACTATGAAACAAGTACAGGGAGAGGGGGATAGGGGAAATGATAGAAGGGGTGATATTCTTCAGGGTGTATTATACTCATAACTTGATTTTGGAATTGAAACCTCTTTGTATAACTATTATCAATGATAAAAATCAAGATTGGACATGTAGCAATGTAAACTTTTATTTTCTTTTGTTTTTAGGATTTAGAAAACTACATTTTGGAACTTATTCCTACTTTGCCACAACTAGATGGGCTGGAAAAATCCTTTTATTCTTTTTATGTTTGTACAGCAGTTAGGAAGTTCTTCTTCTTTTTGGATCCTCTAAGAACAGGTAAAAGAAAAACTCACTTTAGATATGAGAATATTATATCTGAACCGCAGTACTACAGAAGTCTTGAAAAATGGCGCAAATCTTTATTTATTTATTTTATTTTTGTCGGTCATGGGGCTTCAGTTCTGAGCCTGGGCTCTGTCCCTGAGTTTTTCAACGCAAAGCAAGTGTTCTAACATTTGAGCCACAGTGCTACTGCCAGTTTTCTGGTGGATAATTGGAGACAATAATCTCATGGACTGGGGGCTGGGGATGTGGCTCAGTGGTAGAGCGCTTGCCTTGCATGCCTGAGGCCCTGTGTTCGATTCCTCAGCACCACATAAGCAAAAAGAAAAAAGCCAGAAGTGGTGCTGTGGCTCAAGTGGTAGAGCGCTAGCCTTGAGCTGAAGAGCTGAGGGACAGTGCCCAGGCCCAGAGTTCAGGCCCCACGACCGGATCCAAAAATAAATAAATAAATAAAATAAAAAATAATCTCATGGACTTTCGTGCTGAGGCTGGCTTTGAACCTTGAACCTCAGATCTCAGTTCCTGAGTAGCTAGGATTATAGGCACCCAGCGCATATCTTTAAAAACAGAGAAGTGTAAGAAAAGAAGAAAGCAGTAAAGGTTTGGTTATGTTTATATAGATTTTTCAAAGAAGTGGCACTATAGCTCACATGGTAGAATGCGTGCCTTGAGCTGAAGAGCTCAGGGACAGTGCCCAAGCCAAGGTCAAACTCATGACTGACAAAAAAAAAAAAAAAAAAAACAACTGTGTAACAGTGGGGTTGTACCTAATCTTTTCTTCCTTCTCTAAGAGAAGTACAAAATGAGTAATCATTGTGGCTCCTTCCACTTCTAACAAACACTTACTCTGGTATAATTTGTTGTTGCTGATATGTGACATTCAGAACTAATTTTTTTTTTTTTTTTGTCAGTCATAGGCTTAAACTCTAGGTCTGGGTGCTGTACCTGAGCTCTTCAGCTCAAGGGTAGCGTAGTGCTCTACTACTTGAGCCATAGTGCCACTTCCGGCCCTTTCTGTTTATGTGGTGCCGAGGGATCAAACCCAGGGTGTCATGCATGCAATGCAAGCACTCTACCACTGAACCACCTTCCTAGCCCCGGTGCAGAATTAATTCTTTTTTTTTTTTTTTTGTCCGGTCGTGGGGCCTGAACTCTGGGCCTAGGCACTGTCCCTCAGCTCTTCAGCTCAAGGCTAGCACTCTACCACTTGAGCCACAGGG
>NW_012267232.1:18694854-18706846 GCF_000151885.1 Dipodomys ordii
TGGGGGAGGGACATACAAGGCAACAAAGACATAATCTTATAAATATGTTAGAATCAATCTCATGAAAGATCTTTTCTTTTTTTTTTTTTTTTCAGTCGTGGGGCTTGAGCTCTAGACTTTGGAGCTGTCCCTGAGCAATTCAGCTCAAGGCTTATGCTCAATCACTTGTCCCTCTGAAATTTTGCAAAAAATAGCTGTTTTGAATTTTTTTAATGTATCAGGCACTATGCTAAGCATTTTTCTTTTTTTATGCCAGCCTTTGGGGCTTGAACTCAACACTGTCAGTTATCTTTGTGTTTAAAACTAGTGCTCTATCACTTGAGCCACAGTTCCACTTTTTTTCCCACCTTTTTTGGTGCTTAATTGGAGATGAGTCTTGGACTTTCTTGCCTGGGCTGGCTTTGAAACATGATCATCAGGTCTCAGCCTCTTAAGTAGTTAGGACTACTGGCATGAGCCACCAGTGTCCAGCTTTCAATGGTACTTCTATATTTGTCTGCCAGTATAGTACTAGGGCTAGAACTCAGGGCTTCTTGATCTTATTCAATTTTTCTCATTCATGGCCGATGCTCTACTACTTCATTCACAGTTTTGCTAGTTAATTGGAAATAAGAGTCTCTTTGGTTTGTCTGCATGGGTTGGCTTTGAATCTTTTGTTGTTGTTGTTGTTGGTCGTGGGGCTTAATCTCTGGGCCCGGGTGCTGTCCCTCAGCTCTTCAGCTCAAGGTAAGCGCTCTACCACTTGAACCACAGCACCACTTCTGGTTTTCTGGTAGTTTACTGGAGATAAGAGTTTCACAGACTTTTCCTGCCTAGGCTGGCTTTGAACCAAGATCCTAAAATCTCAGTCTCCTGAGTAGCTAGGATTACAGGCATGAGCCACTGGCGCCCAACTGGCTTTGAATCTTGATCCTCAGATCTCAGCTCTTGAGCAGCGAGGATTATAGACCTGCCAATTTTGAGATTGCTTTTGAAATAAACCTTTAAAATTGTTTTTCTTCAACTAAGTTACAGTTAAAAAAAAAAAAAGAATACCAGGGGCTGGGAAGGTAGCTCAGTGGTAGAGCCGCTTGCCTTGCATGCATGAGGCACTGGGTTCAATTCCTCAGTACCACATAAGCAGAAAAAAAGCCAGAAGTGGTGCTGTGGCTCAAGTGCTAGAGCATTAGCCTTGAGCTGAATAGTTGAGGGACAGTAGCCAGACCCAGATCCCAGATTTCAGGCCCCACAACAGACAATACATATATACATATATATGTATGTATATATATGTATGTATGTGTGTGTATATACACACACACACACCAATGCCAGCAACCAGTGGCTAATCAGGAGGCTGAGATCTGAGGATTACAGTTCAAAGCCAGCCCAGGCAGAAAAGTCCACAAGACTCCAATTAACCACCAGAAAACCAAAAGTGGTGCTGTGGCTCAAGTGGTAGAGTACTTGCCTTGAGCTGAAGAGCTCAGGGACAGTTCCCAGGCCCAGAGTTCAAGCCCCACATCTGACTCCCCGCCCCCCCCATCCCCCCAAAATACCAGGAAGCTGAAACATGTTTTGTCAGTGAGGAATAATTAAAAGGACAGGGGCTAGATGAATGGAGAGAAGAGTGGCTCCATGCACACTTGTGAAAATGAAACCATGGAAACTGAGGGGATAGGTGGGGGCTGGGACAGATTGGGAGAATAATGGAAGGGGTGACATTGATCCAGATACATTGTACTCATAAACTAATATGTTGAATTGAAACCCCTTTATATGATTACTTAAAGATAATAAAAAAAATAAGTTAAAAAACAAGTTGTTCCTGAGCCAGACACTGGTGGCTCACACTTGTAATCTTAGATGCTCAGAAGGTTAAGATAGCTGGTCACTGGTGGCTAACACCTATAATCCTAGCTACTCAGGAGGTTAAGATCAGAGGATCGAGATTCAAAGCCAATTGGGGCAGGAAACCACCAGAAAACCCAGAAGTGGCACTGTGGCTCAAAGTGGTAAAGCACTAACCTTGAGTGAAAAAGCTCAGGGACAGTACCCAGGCCATGAGAAGCCCCATGACTGACAAAAAAAAAATTTGAAAAACTTAAAAAATAAATTGTTAAGTGAAATTATGTTTCATTTTGTTTTTAAAGGGAAGATAAAAATTCAAGATATTTTAGCGTGTAGCTTCCTAGATGATTTACTTGAGGTAAATATGCTTTTTCAAATATTTTTAAACTTAATTGTATCACTTTATATTTGCCATCTTCTGATTATGTCTTTGTGTTCTGTGTTTAGCTAAGGGATGAAGAACTGTCTAAAGAGAGCCAAGAAACAAATTGGTTTTCTGCTCCTTCTGCCCTAAGGGTTTATGGTATGTTCTCATATACAATTTGAATTATTCATTCCTCAGGTAAGTGGGTTTCAGAGGAGAGTTTTATACATAGTCTATTTTACCTTAAGTTAAAAGTATTCTAATTAGGATCTTGTATTCTAGATACTAAGAATAACCCTTTTTTTTGCCAGGGCTGGTGGCTTACACCTATAATCCTAGCCACTCAAGAAACTGAGATCTGATAATTTTGGTTGGAAGCCATGCCAGACAGGAAAGTACATGAGATTGTTATCTCCAGTTAACCACCAGACAACCAGAAGCAGAGCTGTGGCACAAAGTGGAGTGCTAGCCTTGAGCAGAAAAGCTCAGGGACAGCGCCCAGGCTCTGACTTCAAACCCATGGACAACAAAAAAAAGCCGGGCACTGGCATTTTATGCCTATAATCCTAGCTATTCAGGAGGCTGAGATCTGAAGATCACAGTTCAAAGCCAGCCTGGATAGGAAAGTCCATGAGACTCTTTATCTCCAGTTAACCACCAGAAAAGTGGAAGTGGCACTGTGGCTCAGTGGTAGAGTGCTGGCCTTGAGCAGAAAAACTCAGGGACAGTGCCTAGTCCCTGAGTTCAAGCCCCACAACTGACAAAAAAAAAAAAACTTTTTTGGAATACATTTCTTTCCAATAGAACAGATGTAATTTGATCTTTTTTATTAACTCAGATATCATTTATAAATGTTATCTTTGTGATAATTTCATTAGTTTGTTACATTATCCTGTTGAATTGTCTTCTGACTCATTTTGGTATCCATTATATAAATTTGCAAATTGATAGCATTTAATTGTTTCTTATTCACCCCTCCTTCTAATTTAGAAACCTAATAAGGTTCTAAAATGTTACAAACAAAATACAAAAATATAAGTGAATTAGGCACCTGTGGCTCACACCTGTAATCCTAGTTACTCATGGGGCTGAGATCTAAGGATTGAAGTTGGAAGACAACCCAGCAGAAAAGACCATAAGCCTCTTACCTCAAATTAACCAACACAAAGCTGGAAGTGGAGGTATGCTCAAGTGGCAGAGCAATAACCTTGAGCAAAAAAGCTCAGAGACAATGCCCAGGCCCTAAATTCAAGCCCAGTACCAGCACCAAAAAACAAAACAAAACAAAAATAGCCCAAAGACATTAGCCTTCATGGTAGGCTTTCTTTGGCTATTTCTAGATTATTGGTTAATCTCCTTTAGATTCCAGCCATATGTTGATGGCTCATGCCTATAATTCTAGCTACCCAAGAGGCTGAGATATGAGTATTGGGGTTCAAAGCCAGCCCTGGCAGGAAAATCTCTGAGACTCTTCTATTAACTACCAGAAAACCAAAGAGGCGCTGTGGCTTACAGTGGTAGAGCACTAGCCTTGAGCAGAAGAGCTCAGAGACAACATCCAGGCCTTGAGTTCAAGCCCTACAACCCCACAAACAAAAAACAGAAAAAAATTAAAATATCACTGATTTTTTTTTTTTTAGTTGGTTGTGGGGCTTGAACTCTGGGCTTGGGCACTGTCCCTCAGCTCTTCAGCTCAAGGTGAGCACTCTACCACTTTGAGCCACAGCATCACTTCCAGTGTTCTAGTGGTTTATTGGAGATACGAGTCTCACGAACTTTCCTGCCCAGGCTGGCTTTGAACAGAGATTCTTAGATCTCAGCCTCCTGAGTAGCTAGGATTACAGGTGTGAGCCTCCGGCATCCAGCAGTATCACTGATTTTACTATACATAAGCCATTACCCTGTGACAAAATTAATTTCAATCCAAATATTAGCCCATAAATTGAACATTCTGTTAATGTCCAATCTTTGACTAAATTTTTTTGTTTTTTTTTGGGGGGGGTCCGGTCGTGGGGCCTGAACTCTGGGCCTGGGTGCTGTCCCTCAGCTCTTCAGCTAAAGGCTAGCACTCTACCACTTGAGCCACAGTACCACTTCCGGCTTTTTTTTTTTTTCTGCTTATGTGGTGCTGAGGAATCAAACCCAGGGCCTTAAGCATGCAAGGCAAACGCTCTACCACTGAGCCACCTTCCCAGCCCCTTGACTAAAATTTTTATAGTCCTAAATATCTTATCTTTTTCCCTAGGTCAGTATTTGAATCTTGATAAGGATCACAACGGCATGCTCAGTAAAGAAGAACTCTCCCGCTATGGAACAGCAACCATGACCAATGTTTTCTTAGATCGAGTTTTCCAGGAGTGTCTCACTTACGATGGAGAAATGGTAATTGTATAAATCTTCTGATAAGCTTAAAAATTAGGCTTCTAGAGTTTCTAAGAGATCTTTATTGGTGTGAGTCAGCATTATTAGTATAATGAGTTACAGTATCCTAAAAAGTATAAAACAATCAAATTACTAAGTATTTGAAACATAATTTAATTCACTGTAAAATATTTTTTATAGAAAACTTTAATAGTTTGTTGTCACAGGAGTATGAACTAGTAAAAAAAAATCTGAAAATTAAAAGATATTTTTACTACTTCCAAATAATACTTCAGCCATTAAATTACCAGGTCTAAAATAGTGCTAAATGTGCCATGATTAAATCAAGAACTAGGACTAGGAAGATGGCTTAGTGGTAGATGGTTCGATTCCTCAGCACCACATAAACAGAAAAATCCAGAAGTGGCTCTGTGGCTCAAGTGATAAGAGTGCTAGCCTTGAGCAAGAATCTCAGGGAAAAGTGCCCAGGCCCTGAGTTCAAGCCCTTGGGCTGCTCCCCCCCACCCCCCCAAAAAAAGAAGGAAAGAAAAAAAAGAACCCAGTTATTTGTCTATTGTTAGAAGCTAAATATAACTATATAAATTGATATAGAATTATCCTTTTTCTTCCCAAAATTCTTGTGAATGTGATTACATTTAACCTTAAAACTTACAGCTTACATTTATATAGTTGGATATAGATTTTTTTTAATTTCTCTTTGTTTTCAATATCCACTTCCCAAGCTAATGATGCTTAAGAAATAATCATACTGACAAAAATGGGGTTTAACATTTTATCAGCTTTAATTTAAGCAACTTACTGTTAAGCAACAGTAATGAAAAGAGGATGGGGCTGGTGCTGGTGGCTCACGCCTGTAATCCTATAGCTACTCAGGAGGCTGACATCTGAGGGTCATGGGTTGAACCAGAAGTGACACCATGGCTCAATCTGATAAAGCACTAGACTTAAGCAAAAGAGCTCAGGGACAGGGCTTAGCCCTGATATCAAGCCCCATGGGGTGGGGGTTGGGGGGAAATGGTCCATTGATCTACTGAGGGGCATATGGGTTGGTTCCATTATCTTAGCTATGGAGAATAATGCTGTAAAAAAAACATAGCTGTGCTGGTAGCTTTAGTATGGCTTTGTTTTGGGTAAATGCCCAGAAGTGGGATTGCTGGGTCATTGGGGAGCTCTATGTGTAATCTTTTGAGAAACCTCCATACTGCTTTTCAGAGTGGTTGAATACATTTACACTCCCATCAACAGTGCAGTAGGGTTCCCTTTTGGCCACATCCCCTTCAGTATCTGTTGTTATTAGACTTCTTGATTATAGCCATTCTAATGGGTGAGGTGGAATCTCAATGTTGTTTTGACTCGCATTTCTTTTATGCCCAGATAAGTTGAGCATTTCTTCATGTATCTATTGGTCATTCTTATTTCCTCTTCAGAGAAGTCTCTCGTTAAGTCTTTAGTCCATTTATTAATGTGGCAATTGTTTCTTTGAGGAATTGTTGTTGGGGGATTTTTTTTGAGTTCTAAGTATATTTTAGAGGCCCTAGTCTGTTGTATGGCTAGTGAAGATCTCCCAATCCATTGATCTTGCTAGCTATGTCCTTTGCCATGCAGAAGCTCTGCAGTTTCATGCAATCCCATTTGTCCAACCTTTCTTTGATTTATTGTGTTTCTGGTCTTTGTTAAGAAAATTTTGGCCTGTGCCAAGGAGCCCTAGAGTTTCTCCTATTCCTTCTTATGTTTTCAGGGTGTCTACTTTCACCTCAAGGTCTTTGATCCATTTGGAGTTGATTCTGGTGCAGGGTGATATATAAAGACCTAACTTGAGTTTTCTACAGGTGTTTAACCAAACCAATTTTGCCAGCACCGTTTACTGAAGAGGCTGTCTTTCTTCCACTCTATTTTTTTGGCTCCCTTATCAAAGATTATGTGGCTATAGGTCTGTGGGTTCATTTCTGGGTCTTCAGTTCTATTCCATTGGTCTTCATGTCTGTTCTTGTGCCAGTACTAAGCTGTTTTAATTACTATGGCTTTGTAGTAGAGTTGAAGTTTGGTATTGAAATTCTTCCAGTCCTGTTCTTTCTGCTAAGGATTGTTGGCTATTTGGGGTCTTTTATTGTTCCATATGAATTTTTGGATTGCTTCTTCTATTTCATTGAAGAATGAGGTTGGGATATTGATGGGTATTGTACTGAATTTGTAGTCTTTGGCAGTATGTGAGATATATATATATATATATATATTCAATGGAATTCTATGCTTCCATCAGAAAGAATGACACTGGCCCATTTGTTACAAAATGGAAAGAGGGCTGGGAAGGTGTCTCAGTGGTAGAGCGCTTGCCTTGCATGCCTGAGGCCCTGGGTTCAATTCCTCAGCACCACATAAGCAAAATGAAAAAAGCCAGAAGTGGCGCTGTAGCTCAAGTAGTAGATAGAGCACTCGTCTTGAGCTGAAGAGCTGAGGGACAGCGCCCAGGCCCAGAGTTCAGGCCCCATGACCAGACCCCCCCCCCAAAAAAAATGGAAAGACTTGGAAAAATCATATTAAATGAAGTAAGCCAGACTCAAAGAAATACAGGCCCCATTGTTTCCCTTATTTGCAATAATTAGTATATGTCTAGGATCTTATCAGATAAGCAGAAAAGTTCAAATGCTATGTACATATGACCATATTAAGATGATGCTAAGTGAAATGAAACCAAGATAAAGACATGAGGTTTTTTGTTGTTTTTAATGTACAATGTGATTTTTTTTGTTTCTTTTGTATGTTCTTTCACCTATGGTATATCCCTGTTATCACTGTATTTGATTTTGGTACCTTGCATCTTGTATATACATTATCTAATTTGGGGAGAGGAAGGGGAAAAACAAAATGCTGAAACAAGGACACAGGAGGACCCATTTCAACAATGAGACTCACAAGACACTATGTTGGAAATGAGCTTTACAACTTTTGGGTGAGGGGAGTGAGTGGGGAGGCAGGGAAGGGAAGGGATAGTAGGAGAAAAACAAAGGAGGGGGTAACAATACTTGACAAGAAATATACCCATTACCTTACTCATGTAACTGTAACCCCTCTGTACAGCATCTTTACAATAAAATAAAACTAAAAGAAAAAAGAAAAGAGGGTGGGGAAAGAACTGTCTGTGACTCTACTCTTGGCAGTAGACTCTAAGGATCCTGTACTATCCTAGTGACTTCTGGTTAATAATGAAAATCAGAGATCGTAAGTGAATACGAAACTGCACTTCTTTAATTCTTTTTTTTTTTGGGGGGGGGTCCGGTCATGGGGCCTGAACTCTGGGCCTGGGCGCTGTCCCTCAGCTCTTCAGCTCCAGGCTAGCGCTCTACCACTTGAGCCACAGCGCCACCTCCGGCTTTTTTCTTTTTGCTTATGTGGTGCTGAGGAATCGAACCCAGGGCCTCTGGCTTGCAAGGCAAGTGCTCTACCACTGAGCCACCTTCCCAGCCCCTTTAATTCTTTATACTGCAATTTATGCAGAAAGAAAAAAAATCTTCCAAGAATTTAATTTTTTTTTTCCAAATGAGAATCTATCAAGTACTTTTCACTACACAAAACAAGTACTGTCTATAAGAGTACCTTTTTAGAGACAAATTTGCTATTCAGGTCTTTTTTTCTTTTTCTTCTTTTCAGGTCCTGGTCCTTGACTCTGGGCCTTGACTCTGACTCTGAGCTTCTTTTGCTGAAGGTTAGCACTCTACCTCTTTTTTTTTCTTTTTTTTTTTTCCTTTTTTGGTCAGTCATGGGGCCTGAACTCTGGGCCTGCGCACTGTCCCTCAGCTCTTCAGCTGAAGGCTAGCACTGTACCACTTGCACATCAGCCCCACTTCCGGCTTTTTCTGTTTATGTGGTGCTGAGGAATCCAACCCAGGGCCTCATGTATGCAAGGCAAGCACTCTACCACTGAGCTACCTTCCCAGCCCCAGCGCTCTACCTCTTAAGCCACAGCACCACTTCCAGCTTTTTTTTTTCTTTTTGAGTAGTTTATTGGAGATAAGAGTCTCACAAAGTTTCCTGCCCAGGCTGGTTTTGAACCAGGATCCTCAGATCTCAGCCTCCTGAGAAGCTAGAATTACAGGTGTGAGCTACCAGTGCCCAGAAATTCAGGTCTTCCAAGCTTTCATTTGTATCTTTTTTTTGTGTGGATGGAAACAGATTTTCTTACTGGAAATCTTTTTTTTTTCTTTTTGCTGGTCCTGGAACTTGAACTCAGGGCCTGGGCACTGTCCTTGAGCCTCTCTGTGCTCAAGGCTAGTACTCTACCACTTGAGCCACAGCACCATTTCTGGCTTTTTCTGTTTATATATTGAGGAATCGAACCTAGAACTTCCTGCATGCTAAGCAACCACTCTACCACTAAGCCACATTCCCAGCCTGGAAATCATTTTAACAACATTTTAAACAACAATTATCTGTAAGTATCAGCAGATGGTTCTAGGATCAGATACTAAAACTTAACAGATGATGCTCTCAAGTTCCATATGTAAAATAGTATATTTGCATACAACCTACATACTTTCTCCCAGGATACTTTAAATCATACCTAAGATAAGTAGTATGGATATATTTTTAAGGACTAGTGAATGACAAGGAAAAAACAAATATATTAAATATAGTACAATTTATTTTCGTTTTGGTTGGTCGTTAGGGCTGAACTCTGAGCCTGGGAGCTATCCCTCAGCTCTTCAGCTCAAGGATAGCACCCTACCACTTAAGCCACAACTCCACTTCCGGCTTTTTTCTGCTTATGTGGTACTGAGGAATCAAACCCAGGGCTTCATGTATGTGAGGCAAGCACTCTACCACTGAGCCAACTTCCTATCCCCAGTACAACTTTTTTCCCAAAGATTTTCAGTCTACAGCTGAATCCATAGATGTAACTCACAAATGTGGAGGACTAGCTATATTCTACAATAGCAATTTAAATGTTATTTTTTTCTAAATAACCATATTGAAAAGAAAATACAAACAATGGCAGTGTACAATAATTTAGTCACTATATTGTCTGTTTTACTTTATGATAAGAGGTTTAAAATAGCAGATCTCTCTCAGGAAGTGAACTATGTCCTCCAATACTGTTTTACACTGGTTAACTTAGAATTCTTAGAAAGTAACATTAAATGTACAAATGGACTTATATTTTAGTAACTTAAAATAATTTTCTACTGATGATTGAGAAATAACTTCTAATTATCAGATATTCACCTGAAAATCGAATTTCAATTTAACCTCTTATGAGTATTCTCTTTTCAATAGGACTATAAGACATACTTGGACTTTGTTCTTGCCTTAGAAAACAGAAAGGAACCTGCTGCTCTGCAATATATTTTCAAACTGCTTGATATTGAGAACAAGGGATATCTGAATGTCTTTTCCCTTAATTATTTCTTTAGGGTAAGTATGGTTTACATAAAAAAAAACATTGTTCCTTAAGACTTATTTACCATTTGGCTTAATATACATACTGGTGACAATTTAACTTGTGACTTTTAAATTTAACAGAAGAGGTTAAGAGGGTATAGCTCATGCCCTGTCTAGTCTAGTAAGCACAAGGCCCTGAGTTCAATCTCTAGTACTGCTTCCATATCCCCTCCAAAGGAAAAAAAAATTAAGTTTATGAACAAAAGGATTTATACAACGATTGCAAAAAGAAATCAAGTCTGTTTAAGACTTAAGAAATGGAAACAGCTGGGCACTAGCTCATACCTGTAATCCTAGCTACTCAGGAGGTTGAGATTAGAGTATTGAAGTTCAAAGCCAGCCCAGGCAAGAAAGCCTGTGAGACTCTGATCTCCAGTTAATTACCAAAAGAGCCAGAAGTACAGCACTAGCCTAAAGGTTCATGGGCAGGCCCTGAGTTCAACCACCAGGACCAACACCATAAAAAAAAGAAATGTGAACAGGGTAAACTAAAGCTGATTTGATTAGATTGTAGAGTAGTTTAAAAAAAATGTAGAGATGATACAATGAATGTTTGAAACAAGGCAATTTATGTTTTGAATACTTCATATATGAACCTTCATTCAGCCACTGCAATAAGCTTGAATGGGAATAAATGTTCTCAGAAATGTGAAAAAAAATGTAGAGAAAAAATGCTAGGAGTTTTATAAGCCCTTGGAGGGGAGAAATTTGTGCTCTTTTTGATCAAAAATTTGTGTAAGCTTTAAGCAGTAGCTCCTAGCCAGGGAAGTGTTTTTTTCTTTTTGGTATTAGGACTGGCTGGTATATGTCTTGCAATCACTCTTACTTTTTGCTTTAGTTTTTTTTGTTGTTTTGTTTTGTTTTTTTGTAAGGTCTCATACTTTTTACATAGGCTGGCCTTAATCCAAAATCCTCCAACCTTCACCACATGTGGGTGGGATTACCATTTGGCTTAAGATACATACATGCAGACTTTTGGAGAAGCTTTACATAATTGTGTTATAGATTCTTTTAATAGGTGTATTATTAAAGATAACTTTAAAACTGGCCAGAATTATATGCTGCATTTCAGTATGAAATACATTGGCTGAATTATTTATCTTGGACCTTAGCTGGGCCCAGAGAATAATGAGTTCTAAAGATAATTTGATTGTATCTGATTCAGTGTCAAGGCTGTAAAGGCTGTTTGCTCTTCTAAGACATAGGATTCTGTAATTTGAATAGCAACTTTTCCAATTGATGGAATAGTTTTGTACAGTAAAAATAAAGGTAAAAATTGGTAAGAAAGCATGACTAAAATGATAAAGATTGTGGTCTGATAGAAAAGAAAGTAAAACTGTAGAAAAGGTCTTGCAGAAGATTGGAACACTTGCTTCCCCCACCCCCTCCCCGGTCGTGGGATTGAACTTGGCCTGAGCACTGTCCCTAAGCTTCCTTTGCTGAAGGTGAGCACTCTACCACTTGAGCCATAGCACCACTCCTGCATTTTTTTTTTGTTGGTCATGGGGCTTGAACTCTGGGCCTGGGCGCTGTCCCTCGGTTCTTCAGCTCAAGGCTAGCACTCTACGGCTTAAGCCACAGCACCACTTCCAGTTTTCTGGTGGTTTATTACAGATAAAAGGCTCACAGACTTTCCTGCCAAGGCTGGCTTTGAACTGTGATCCTCAGATCTCAGCTTTCTGAGTAGCTAGGATTACAGGCTTGAGCCACAGGCACCCAGCATCTCTCCTGAGTTTTTGTGAGTAGTTTATTGGAGATAAAAAGTTACCATGAGGGGCTGAGAATGTGGCTCAGTGGTAGAGCGCTTGCCTTGCATGCCTGAGGCGCCCTGGGTTTGATTCCTCAGCACCACATAAGCAAAAAGAAAAAAGCCGGAAGTGGCACTGTGGAAGTGGCGCTGTGGCTCAAGTGGTAGAGCGCTAGCCTTGAGCTGAAGAGCTGAGGGACAGTGCCCAGGCCCAGAGTTCAGGCCCCATGACC
>NW_012267232.1:18709651-18714506 GCF_000151885.1 Dipodomys ordii
TTTTTGCTTATGTGGTGCTGAGGAATCGAACCCAGGGCCTCTGGCATGCAAGGCAAGCGCTCTACCACTGAGCCACCTTCCCAGCCCTGTACTTGCACTTCTAAGGAGAAAAGATTCAGATCATCTTCATATACATTTATCTTTACTTAACCAAATGTTTGAGAAGTGCTATCTCCAATTTAAAAACAAATCAGAGAGGCCAGGCTAGCAGAGTTTAGAACTGTTAGTAAACAATTTATTTATACTTACATAATCTAAAATTTAAAACTTTTACTCATTTATACCCATGAATAAAAAATACCATATGTACTGTGAACCATCATACCATGAATCCATACAACCAAAGATTCCTAAAGAATTATCCTTCCTAAATTCTTTAAATTTCAGCTGAAAAACTTAAAACATCTGAACTTGAAGTTGAATAACTTAATTTATTAACAATAGACTTATGTAATATGCCCACTATACATGTCCTTTGATGTAATTGTATGTGTGCACATGCCCACCAGTACTGAGGCTTGAATTAAGGGTCTCATGTATGTGTGTGTGTGTGTGTGTGTGTGTGTGTGTGTGTCTGTGTCTGTGTGTGTCTGTGTGTCTGTCTGAGGCCTGAACTCTGGGCCTGGGCACCGTCTCTCAGCTCAAGGCAAGCACTCTACCACTTGAGCGTGTGGTGTGTGTGTGTGTGTCCTGAACTCTGGGCCTGGGCACCGTCTCTCAGCTCAAGGCGAGCACTTACCACTTGAGCGTGTGTGTGTGTGTGTGTACCACTTGAGCGTGTGTGTGTATACCACTTGAGCGTGTGTGTATACCACTTGAGCGTGTGTGTGTGTGTGTGTGTCCTGAACTCGGCCTGGGCACCCGTCCCTCAGCTCTTCAGCTCAAGGCGAGCACTCTACCACTTGAGCCACAGCACCACTTCTGGTTTTCTGGTGGTTAATTGGAGATAAGATCATGGACTTTCCTGCCTGAGCTGGTGCTGAACCACAATCCTCAGATCTCAGCCTCCTGAGTAGCTAGTCTTATGGGCGTGAGCCACCAGCTGGGGGTCTCACACACTTGCTAAGCTTTTTTTGCTCAAGGCTGGTGCTCTACCATTTCAACTAAAGCTACACACTTCTTTTTGCTAGTTAATTGGAAACAAGTCTCAGTGACTTTCTTGCTCTGGCTGGTTTCAAACTTCAGATCCTCAGATTTCAGTCTCCTAAGGAGGATTATAGATGTGAGTTACCAACACTGGTTGCTTTGACTTTCTTTTGAGATATATGTAAGGGACAGCTAAAGGGTGCTGTCCTTTAGCCTTTTTGTTTGGCTATATTTTACACAGATTTAAAACTGAAAGCTTCATACTGTTAGGAAAAGGCTGCTACTCATTAATTTGTTAAAAAAATAAATAAAGAGTGTGACTAGAAAACAGCATTTCTATACCACACATTTTTCTTTATCCATATTTAGTTATAAATCAAAGCAATACAGATATCTCATAAGGTTCTGTGTACATATTTAGGCATATTTTTTGAATTAGCTTTGTATTATATAGCTTTATGAAGTTTGCAAATACCCAGTAGAGAGAAAAATGACCAACCTGGGTTCAAATAAACTATCCATCTTACTGCTGCTACTTCAAAATGGCGAATGACAACTAATATCATTGTTATATTTAATAGCTCCTAGTGGGTTAACCTGCATCTCCTCCCACAGTCCTATCCCATCCCCACTATTTTGACTATGGGACACATGAAGGACTGAATAGATGTTATAATCAGGATGCTGAATGCATAATAATGAGCTATTACCATCTTAATACAAATATTAATAAATGCATCTAGCTATTTCAATTTGATAACCTATAAAAGAATAGAATATCAAGTGACTTGCATTTAAAACTGGAAACCTATCTCAATATTTGGGTTTCTATAAATGACTTCAATGAAAGAAAATTCAAAGTGCTTCCATCTTGCTTCTTTTATTACATACTCAGTAAACCATCTTTAGTATGAAATTAGTGGTTAGGTATATTAAGTGCAAAGCATAAAGTGCAAGTCATAGTACGAGAAAATCTAGGGGGGAAATTCCTCATTTTAATCTGAGTCTAGGATTTTCGGTTCCAATTAGTTCCAATCAACTCACCTTTTTTATAACAAAATAATAGATGAACTTAATTAACTCTTAATTGATTAGGACTCTAGAATGTCATTAACTTAAATAATTTAAAACACCATTTTAAAACTCTCAGTACAATGCTGAGAGTATAACTCATTTACACTCAATGACAGAATACTTGCGTAGCTAGCATGCATGAAATGTGGGTTTCATCCCCAGCAGTGCAAAAAGGAAAAAAAAAAGAAAAGAAAAAGCAATAATTGGTAATTGGACATAAAGTAAAAGCACAGTACAAATATCCAAAGGTCAGATCCAACTTTTGCTAGATACAACCTAGAAATGAAGGAACATTTTCCTTTCCAGATAGTTTAAAATACAAATAATTGTTTTAAAGTTATTCCACTAAACAGAGAATGTGAAAAGTTCCAGATATATAAAAACATTTTAGGGCTTGAAATTTGATAGTCATTTCATTCTAAGGTGGGACAGGGACTGCATTTGGTTTGCTTTCTGTAATTACTTCACAGTCTTCTTCCATTTCAAAATTAAGATTCACAAATGAACTAGATACCATTGTTTCTGGTTGATCGGTCTGAACAATGGAATCAGCCTGCAGCTTATTTTTTTGGTATTGTCTCTCTGCTTCTTCAGACATCCTATTTTCTTCTTCTTCCTCTTCTTCCTAAAAACAGCAAAGATCAATGGTTAAAATATTAAATGTTCTAAAGGAACAATATTCTCACTGGAGCTTTTTAAATTTTTTTAAACTAAAACTTTTAATGTTATGTTTAATTCAGTTTGGCCTAAGAAATTCTTTTTTTTTTTTAATTTTTGGGTCTGGTCGTGGGACCTGAACTCTGGGCCTGGGCACTGTCCCTCAGCACTTGAACTACAGCGCCACTTCCGGCTTTTTTTCTTTTTGCTTATGTGGTGCTGGGGAATCGAACCCAGGGCCTCATGCATGCAAGGCAAGCGCTCTTCCACTGAGCCACCTTCCCAGCCCCTAAGAAATTCTTTTAAAAACTTATTTTAGGGGCTAGGTGCCAGCAGCTCATGCCTGTAATACTAGCTACTCAGTAGGCTGAGATCTGAGGATCACGGTTCAAAACCAGCAGGAAGGACTGAAACTCTTATCTCCAATAAACCACCAGAAAACCAGAAGTGGCATTGTGGCTTAATTGGTAGAGCGCTGGCCTTGAGCTGAATAGCTCAAGGACTGTGCTCAGGCCCAGAGTTCAAGCCCCATGACAGGAAAAAAAAAAGGGGGGGGCTAGAAATGTGGCTTAGTGATAGAGTGCTTGCCTAGCATGCATGAAGCCCTGGATTCAATTCCTCAGTACCACATAAACAGAAAAAGCCAGAAGTGGCACTGTGGCTCAAATGGCAGAATGCTAGCCTTAAGCTAATGAAGCTCAGGGACAGTGTCCAGGCCCTGTATTCAAGCCCTAGGACTGGCCAAAAAAAACTCATTTTAGGCCAGGTGCCAGTGGCTCATGCCTATAATCCAAGCTACTCAGGAGGCTGAGATCTGAGGATCCTGGTTCAAAGCCAGCCTGGGCAGGAAAAGTCCATGAGACTCTTATCTCCAGTTAACCACTAGAAAACGGGAAGTGGAACAGCGCCCAGGCCGAGTTCAAGCCCTACAACCGACAAAAAAATATATATATATATTGTAAAAGTAATGTTCAGAGGGCTTACAGTTACATAAGTCAGGTAACTGAGTACATTTATTTTTTTTTAACCATGTCACCTCTTTCCTTGTTTTCTCCTAGTTTTTTCCCTCCCAACCTCTTTCCCTCTAGGTTGTATAACTCATTTTCAACATACTGTCTAGTGAGTATCACTGCTTAGTTCCCCCTTTGTTCTACCATTTCTGTGCTTCCCCTTCCACTCCAAATCAGATAAACTTATTTGCAAGATGAAAAATACAGAAATCAAAAACAACAAAAGGGAAAAACAAAGGAAAAAAAGCCACAAAAAGTAAAATAAAACTTTTGTTTCCATTTCTTGGAGTTCATTTCAATAAGCATCACTTTATATGATACTATACACATAGCTATTGAGCCTGTGATCCTCTCCTAAGAATATCCTCCCCTTTGGTCTTACTGTATGAATGTTCAGAGTCCTCTAAGAAATTCTTGAAGCTCAATGTTTAAAGGGCTTTTTTATCATATAAAGGAGCCTGGAGTTTTGATCCTTAGCAACACCTTTAAAAAAAAAGCATGGACTTCCCCTATTCCTAAAATTAAACAATAACTATTAGAAAACATATTAATGAAAACAAGTTATTTCTAAAACATGGTCCTGTACTCAGTAAATGAGACCTCTTTATTAAAAATTAATTAGCTCTAGCTGGGCACCGGTGGCTCAAGCCTGTAATCCTAGCTACTCAGGAGATTGAGATCTGAGGATCATGGTTCAAAGCCAGCTGGGGCAGAAAAGTCCATGAAACTCTTATCTCCCATAAACCACTTGAAAACCGGAAGTGGCTCTGTAGCTCAAGCAGTAGAGCGCTCACCTTGAGCTGAAGAGCGCGGGGACAGCATCCAAGCCCAGAGTTCAAGCCCCACAACAGACAAAAAAATAAAATAATAATAATAATAATTAGCTCATGTCTGTAATCCTAGCTACTCAGGAGGCTGAGATCTGAAAATTGCAGTTTAAAGCCAGAAAAGTCTGTGAGACTCTTTTTTTTTTTTTTTGTCGGTCGTGGGGCTTGAACTCTGGGCCTGGGTGCTGTCCTTCAGCTCTT
>NW_012267232.1:18716351-18727482 GCF_000151885.1 Dipodomys ordii
CCGGGCTGGCTTTGAACCGAGATCCTCAGATCTCAGCCTCCTTAGTAGCTAGGATTACAGGCGTGAGCCACCAGCGCCCGGCCCAGCCTCCTGATTCTTGAGCCTATGTTGTAACTTATTCTTTAAATCTAAATTCCCCCACACACATACACACACACACATTTCTGTGCATCAAATTTATTCCATTTCTATATCTAGTCTTTGTGCTTAAATATAAAATGTTTGGGTCTTATTTCATCTTAAATCAGAATAATCCAAAAATACTGTGTGAAGATTAATATAGGCACAATATATATAACTAGCACAATAAAACTGCTTAATTTAGCACATGGATCTTGGGAAGATTACAGTTTTAACAAATACTAAAATATACTTTGATTACATAAACAGAAAGGAGCTATCTTCAGTGACAGGGCACTTGCACTTCCCTTGCATTCATGAGGCTCTATGATCACCAACAAAAAGAAGATAAATAACCAGGCACCAGTGGCTCATGCCTATAATTCTAATTCTAGTTATTCAGGAGAGATCTGAGATCTGAGGATCATGGTTCAAAGCCAGCACAGGCAAGACTCTTATGTCAATTAAGAAAACTAGAAATCGAGCTGTGGCTTAAAGTGGTACTATACTAGTCTGAATGAAAAAGCTCAGGGACAGCATCCAAGCCAAGTTCAAGCCCCAATCAGACAAAAAATAATTTTTATTCTTATTTTTTGCCAGTAATGGGGCCTGAACTCTGGGCCTGGGCACTGTCCCTCAGCTCTTCAGCTCAAGGCTAGCGCTATACCACTGGAGCCACAGAGCCACTTCTGGCTTTTTCTGTTTATGTGGTGCTGAGGAATCGAACCCAGGGCCTAGTGCATGCGAGGCAAGCACTCTACCACTGAGCCACCTTCCCAGCCCATAAAAAATATTTTTTAAATTAAATAAATAAATAATAAGGAGTTATCTCTTTGTGGCAGTTAGAGGATCCATATGCTCACTACAAAATGTATGAGTCAATAAAATTCAAAAAGGAGACACACCTCCTTCTTCATCCGGTAATACTCATCAATGGCATATTGGTATTTTGGGGTACTGATCCCCAAAACAGATGCAATCTTCTCTCCAAGAAAGTCACACACTAAAGACACAAAAGTTAAAAGACATAAAATTCCATAAGCATTTCTTATGTACTTTATTTAAGACAAGAAAAATATAAAAGTTGCTATTCCTATCCTCCAGATTATCATGCTTTTTCTGGGTATCCAACAACAGTCCATCCTTCCTCCGCCCCCCAGATTATTATTATTATTTTGCCAATTCTGGGACTTGAACTCATGCCTGGGGACTGTCCCTGAGCTTCTTTTGCTCAAGGCTAGCACTCTATCACTTGAGCCACAGCACCACTTCGGGCTTATTCTGTTAATGTGGGTGGTACTGAGGAATTGAACCCAGGGCTTCATATATACTAGGCAAGCACTTTACCACAAAGCCACGTTCCCAGTCTTTTCACAGATTTTTGAGACAAGGTTTCATTATGGAGGTTAGGCAAGCCTAGAACTTATGATTCTCTTAACTTTATATAGTGCTAGCATTATAGACATGCACCACCATACCTGCCCACATTTCTCTTATAACAATTCTTACCAGTTATGCTTAAGTTTCATGTCAATTTCTTTAAGAAAAACATACTGTTAAAAAGTTAGTCTATGCTGGGCACAGGAGGCTCATACCTGTAATCCTAGCTACTCAGGAGGCTGAGATCTGAGGATTGCAGTTCAAAGATGGCCAGGGTAGACAAGTCCATGAGATTCTTATCTCCAATTAACAACCAGAAAACCTGAAGTGGAGCTATGGCTCAAAGTGGTAAAGTGCTAGCTAGCCTTGAGCAAAAAAAAAAAAGCTTAGAGATAATGCCCAGACCCTGAGTTCAAGGCCCACAACCAACAACAACAAAGAGAAATAGGAGGAGGAAGAGGAAGAGGAGAAGAAGATAATACCAATAGGAGAGTAAATGCAAAAGTATGTAATAGTTGCTAACAGGATTCAAAACATGAAAATCCTACCTACATTTAATGGTGCCATTTTCAGAGAGGTTTTTATTTTTTTGTTTGCTGGTCATGGGGCTTTATTTTTTTTAAAGTGTTAAGATGTTTAGAAATCAATAGTATTTATTCTCACGGGGCTTTAAAATCAGGGTATGGGCACTGTCCCTGAGCTTTTTTTTTTTTTTTTTTGCTCAAAGCTAGCACTCTACAACTTGAGCCACAGCTCCACTTCCATTCTTTTGATGGTTAACTGAAGATAAAGAATCTCATGGACTTTTCTGTCCAGAGTGGCTTCAAACCCTTGATCCTCAGATCTCAGCCTCCTGCGTAGCTAGGACAGGAGTAAGCCACCAGTGCAGCTTCCATTTATTTATTTTTTAAATTAAAGGTGAATATCGTCTTCACAAGTTAGATTGCTATTTTCTAGTGTTAGACAGATAGCATCTGAGGATAAAATGATTAACTCTCCATTGTCTTCTCCAAATGTGAACATCCCATTTGGCAAAACTCCTGTTCTTAGAACTTATTACAGCAGTTATACAATAGTCAAACAGAAGAGCAATACCTGAGAGGGTTGATGTGGCAGCCCGAAGCATGTAAAACCATAAATAAGGGCCCCAGGTAAGTTTTGTCTGAAACAAAAAGTCAGGTTAGCAACATTCATTCCTAAACTCATTCTATATATTTAGGCCAGGAGTAAAGAGCCAAATATTTGGTAGGCATACACAATATTGTATAAGTGGTACTACAAACTGATTGTAATCCAGTAAAAAAAAATCTAAATCTTCTACATTCACCCAAAAACAACCACTATTTTAAGTCCATGGAAGAACTAATCATACAAATTTATTAATCCGGAGCTTTCTTTAACCTGTCCTTTTTTATCCCCCCTTCTGGACTGTATTTTTTTTGGGGGGGGTCCGGTCATGGGGCCTGAACTCTGGGCCTGGGCACTGTCCCTCAGCTCTTCAGCTCAAGGCTAGCACTCTACCACTTGAGCCACAGTGCCACTTCGGCTTTTTTCTTTTTGCTTATGTGGTGCTGAAGAATCGAACCCAGGGCCTCAGGCATGCAAGGCAAGTGCTCTACCACTGAGCCACCTTCCCAGCCCCTGGTCTGTATTGTTTATAAGTACAACCATCAGAGTGTGTGTGAAATCAATAGAAAGAAGCTTAAGAATCATACAGTGTGACACACATAGTGAGAAAGTGAAGATTCAGAGAAACTAAGCAAAACAATTTAGGGCATCTCTTTAGTGTTGAGAAAATAAGAAAAGTAGTGTGATGAATTTTTGTTTCTGTAAAGATTAAAAAAGAATTAAGCTTTAAAATCAAGTAACAACATTGGGTGTCAGTGGCTCACACCTGTATTCCTAGCTACTCAGGAAGGTTAAATCTGAGGGGCATGGTTCTAAGCCAGCCCAGACAGGAAAGTCCACGAGACTCTTGTTTTTTTGTCGGTCATGGATCTTGAATTCCGGGCCTGGGGACTGTCTCTGAGCTCTTCAGCTCAAGGCTAGGTCTCTACCACTGAGCCTCAGCATGCCACTTCCCCACAAGAATCTTTTTTTTTTTTATTTTTTATTTTTTTATTTTTTTTTTTGGTCCAGTAGTGGGGCCTGAACTCTGGGCCTGGGCACTGTCCCTCAGCTCTTCAGCTCAAGGCTAGCGCTCTACCACTTGAGCCACAGCGTCACTTCCGGCTTTTTTCTTTTTGCTTATGTGGTGCTTAGGAATGGAACCCAGGGCCTCATGCATGCAAGGCAAGCGCTCTACCACTGAGCCACCTTCCCAGCCCCACAAGATTCTTATCTCCAATTAACCACCAAATGATAAAGCATAGCCCTGTTCACCCAGGCTCTGAGTTCAAGCTCCAGCACCAGCACACACACAAAAGTATTTGGATTGGAAAAGAAGACTGGAGCTATCTGTAAATGGCATGATTTGATCTCATGTCACCAAAAATAAAAGTATTAGAAAATTCAGAAGAGCCAGGTGCCAGTGGCTTATGCCTATAATCCTAGCTACTCAAGAGGCTGAGAGCTGAGGATCCTGGTTCAAAGCCAGCCTGGGCAGGAAAGTCTATGAGACTCTCATTTCCAATTAAGCACCAGAAAGGTGGAAGTGGTGCTGTGGCTCAAGTGGTAGAGTACTAGCCTTGAACTGAAGAGCTCAGGGACAGTGCCTAGGCCTAGAGTTCAAGCCCCACAACCGACCAAAAAAAAAAAAAAAAATCAGCAAGACAATCCTGTTTCTATATACTAGCAATAAATCATCTGAACACAGAACTAAAATTTCATTTACAATGGCATCAAAAAGAACAAAACATTTAGAAAGAAATTTAACACAGGAGTACAAAATTTACACACAGAACTCAGAAACAAATTAAACACAATAGTACAAATTTTACACACGGAAAACTACATGTTAGGTTAGGGCTATATCTCAAAGGTAGAGCATGTGCTTTGTATTTGCAAGGCCCTTAGGGAAGGAGAAAGGGAAGTAAGGGAACTAACCACATAATACAGAAAAAGTTAAAAATAAGCCATGAATAAAATTATTTACTATTATTAATATAGCAGTACTCCACAAGCAGATATACAGATTCAAAACATTCCCTACTTGGCTACATAAATTGAAAGAATGATTCTAAAATTTTTCTGGATTTTTAAGGATCTAAAATAACCAAAACACTCAAGATAGCAAAACAAAGTTAGGGGGGCTGGCTCAGTGGTAGAGTGCTTGCCTTGCATGCCTGAGGCCCTGGGTTCGATTCCTCAGCACTACATAAGCAAAAAGAAAAAAGCCAGAAGTGGCGCTGTAGCTCAAGTGGTAGAGCACAAGCCTTAAGCTGAAGAGCTGAGGGACAGCGCCCAGGCCCAGAGTTCAGGCCCTATGACCGGACACAAAAAAAAAAAAAAGAAAAAGTTAGGAGTCTTAACTTTCCAGTTTTAAAACTTAGTACAAAGCAATGATGATCAAGATGGTGTCATACTGGTACAAATAATAGATATGCAGAACTACGACAAAATCTAGAAATAACACCATGATTCGCTTTTTTTTTAAATAAGGGTGATGTATAGAGGGGTTTCAGTTACGTAAGTAAGGTAATGAGTACATGTCTTATTGAACATTGCTACTCCCTCTCGTTTTCTCCCACTTCCCTCCTCCCTCTCTACTTCCCCCTCCCCCGCCAGGTTCATTTCCAATATAGTGTCTTTTTTTTTTTTTTTTGGGTCCGGTCGTAGGGCCTGAACTCTGGGCATGGGCGCTGTCCCAACGCTCAGCTCAAGGCTAGCGCTCTACCATTTGAGTCACAGCGCCACTTCCGGCTTTTTTCTTATGTGGTGCTGAGGAATCAAACCCAGGGCCTCAGGCATGAAAAGCAAGCACTCTACCACTGAGCCACCTTCCCAGCCCTCCAATATAGTGTCTTAACACCATGATTCTATCAAAACTGATTTAACAAGGAAGCCAAAACAATTCAGTGTTGGGGGGCGGGGGATCTTCAAAAACTAGTGCTAAGTCAAACTGGACAATTCACATTCAGGACTTTTACCTCATGCTATTAAAAAAGGGAACCAAAGATGTAAGTGTAAGAGCTAAAACTGAAACTTCAAAAAGAAAATGTAAAGCTAAATATCTAACCTCAGATTTGGCAACATATTTATAAATATATTAAAAACACAACCCAAAATAAAAATACATACTTGAGGGCTGGGAAGGTGGCTCAGTGGTAGAGCGCTTGCCTTGCATGCATGAGGCCGGCCCTGGGTTCAATTCCTCAGCACCACATAATCAAAAAGAAAAAAAGCTGGAAGTGGCACTGTGGCTCAAGTAGTAGAACACTAGCCTTGAGGTGAAGAGCTGAGGGACAGTGCCCAGGCCCAGAGGTCAGGTCCCAAGACAGGACCAAAAAAAAAAAACCATACTTGATACTTCATCAAAATGGTGGTGGTGGTGGTTTTTTTCTTCTAGGAGGGGAAGGGAGGAACACCGAAAGGGAGAGAGGAAGGGTGAACAAATGGAATCATGTCATTCAGTATACACTATATGGAAAATTACCTATGTGGCCGGGAATGTGGCTGAGTGGTATAGTACTTGCCTAGCATGCATGAAGCCCTGGATTTGATTCCTCAGTACCACATAAACAGAAAAAAGCTGGAAGTGGCGCTGTGGTTCAAGTTGGTAGAGCACTAGCCTTGAGCAAAAGAAGCTTAGGGTCAGTGCCAAGGTACTGAGCTCAAGCCCCAGGACTGGCAAAAAAAAAAAAAGGGGGAGGGGGCTGGGAAGGTGGCTCAGTGGAAGAGCGCTTGCCTTGCATGCATGAGGCCCTGGGTTCAATTCCTCAGCACCACATAAGCAAAAAAAAAAAAAAAAAAAGCCAGAAGTGGCGCTGTGGCTCAAGTGGTAGAGCGTTAGCCTTGAGCTGAAGAGCTGAGGGAGGGACAGCACCCAGGCCCAGAGTTCAGGCCCCAAGACCGGACCCAAAAAAAAAAAAAAATGACCTATGTAACTTATGGGCAGGGATGGGAGGGGGAAATTACCTGACTTATGAAAGGGTACCCCTCTGTACAGCACATTAATAAAAACAATAGTTTTTTTATTTAACTTTTTTGCCAGTCCTAGAGCTTGAACTCAAAGCCTGAGCACCATCCCTAAGCTGCTTTTGCTCAAGCCTAGCTCAAAGGTTTTACCCTTGCTAGCCGTGGTTCTGCTGAGCCCAAAGACAATTAATTCTTAAGATGTGGAGAACTGGGTACTAGTGGCTCATACCTGTAATCCTAGCTACTCAGGAGGCTTAGATCTGAAGATCTCAGTTCAAAGCTAGCCCTGGAAGGTAGGTATGTCTGTGAAGCTTTTATCTCCAATTAACCACCAAAAAGAAGTGGAGCTGTGGCTCAAGTGGTAAGAGTGCTAGTCTTGGGTACCGAAGCTCAGGAACAGTGCCCAAGCCTTGAGTTCAAGTCCCAGAACTGGCACCAATAAAAACAATGTGGAGAAGTTAGCAATTTTTCATCCTAGTGACAGGAATATAAAATGCTTTGGAACAATATGGTGGTAATGCAAATGTTTAAATAAGTTACTAAATAACAATAACTCAAAGCACATTTACACAAAAGCCTGTATAGTATAGCAGCATTATTCATATCAGGCAAAAGGGGGAAAGAACTCAGATTTCTATTAAATAATAAGTGGATAAAGACGGGCGCTGGTGGCTCACGCCTGTAATCCTAGCTACTCAGGAGGCTGAGATCTGAGGATCGCGGTTCAAAGCCAGCCCGGGCAGGAGAGACCGTGAGACTCCTATCTCCAATAAACCACCAGAAAACCGGAAGTGGCGCTGTAGCTCAAGTGGTAGAGCGCTAGCCTTGAGCTGAAGAGCTGAGGGACAGCGCCCAGGCCCAGAGTTCAAGCCCCACGACCAACAAAAAAAAAACAAATAAGTGGATAAATGTTATGCATTGATAGAACAGAATATTATTTGACCTTAAAAAGTAATGAAGTACTAAAACATGTTATAATATGAATGAACCTTGAAAATATGCTACCCTCCCCCACAGTATAACCCCTGTTTTCACTGTATTTGATGTTGGTACAATTTGGGGAGTGGAAGGGAAAAAACAAATTGTTTAAATAGGGTTACAGGTTGACCCATTGCAACAATGAGATATACAAGACACTATGTCGAAAAATAAACTCTACAATTTGGGGGGCAAAGGGGAGTATAGTTGTGGAGATGGGAGGGAAGGAATGGTAGGGGAAAAACAAAGGAGGTGGCAACAATGCATGAAAAGAAATGTACTCATTACCTTGCTCATGTGATTGTAACGCCTCTGTACGGTATTTTCACAATAAAAAATTTATTAAAAAAGAAAAACATATATTATGCTAAGGAAGCCAGCCACAAAAGACCACATAATGTAAAGATCATTTATATCAAATATCCATCAGAGGAAAATCTATAGACAAAGATTAACAGTTGCCAAGGACTTAGAAGGAAGAAACTGAGTAAGAGGACAGGAGTAATAGATAAGAGTATGTGGTACCTTTTGGAGGTGAAATAAATGTACTAAGATTAACTGTGGCAATGGTTGTATGTATCTGTGAATAGGCTTTAAAAACACAATTCATGGGCTGGGAAGGTGGCTCAGTGGTAGAGCGCTTGCCTTGCATGCATGAGGCCCTGGGTTCGATTCTTCAGCACAACATAAGCAAAAAGAAAAAAGCCGGAAGTGGCGCTGTGGCTCAAGTGGTAGAGCGCTAGCCTTGAGCTGAAGAGCTGAGGGACAGTACCCAGGCCCAGAGTTCAGGCCCCACAACCGGACCCCAAAAAAAAAAACAAAAAACACAATTCATACTTTAAATAGATTAATCTGTACGGTATGTAAGCAGTATCTACATAGTGCTATAAAAATACATAAATTTTCAGGAAAATAAGAGTGCATACTTCCTATGATAAAACCTTCACTCTCAGATTAAGGGTAACTTTTTGTCTTTTTTTTTGTCAGTCATGGGCCTGAACTCTGGGCCTGGGCGCTATCCCTCAGCTCTTCAGTTCAAGGTTGGTGCTCAACCACTTGAGCTACAGCACCACTTCCGGCTTTTTCTGTTTATGTGGTGCTGAGGAATTGAAGCCAGGGCTTCATGCATGCAAGGTAAGCATGCTACCACTGAGCCACCTTCCCAGCAAGGGTAACTTTTTGAGACAATGATTTTTTTTTTTGGTTGTGGGACTTGAACTCTAGGCCTTGACGATGTCCCTGAGCTCTTCAGCTCAAGGCTAGCGCTCTACTACCTGAGCTACAGTGCCACTTCCGGCCTTTTCTGTTTATGTGGTGCTGAATAATCGAACCCAGGGCCTCATGCATAAGGGGCAAGCACTTTACTGCTGAGCCACCTTCCCAGCCCCGGAGACGATTTTTAAAACCATACTAATTCACAATTTTTTAAGAATTAAACCCTTCAAAGTAATTTCAAAGGTAAACATTTATTCAAACAATACTGTCATTGCATGAAACCCCTCTGAATATGCATTTGGAATTACTCTTAGCATATATTGCAGTCTTTGAATATTTTCTGTAGTAAAAAAATCTTTTGATTTTTTTTTTTTTTTGTCAGTCATGGGGCTTGAACTCAAGGCCTGGGCACTATCCCTGAACTTTTTCTGCTCAAGGCTAGTGCTCTACCACTTTGAGCCATAGTGCCACTTCCAGTTTTCTGATGGTTAATTGGAAATAAGAGTCTCAACAATCTTTACTGCCTGAGCTGGCCTTGAAGAATGATCCTCAGATTTCAGTCTTTTGAGTAGCTAGGAATATAGGCATGATCCATTAACACCTGGATTTTTTTTTTAATGTATGGTACTGGAGTTTGATCTCAGTGTCTCATACTTGCAAGGCAGGTGTTCTACCACTTAAATCACTCCATCAGCCTTTTTTGCACTGGTTATTTCAAGAGAGAGTCTCCCTTTATGTCCAGATATCATAATCTCCAGACATTGGTCAAGATAGAGTCTCTCAAAAAATTTTTTTACTCTCCTCAAATGGTTATTCCCCAATCTCCTAAGGAGCTAGGATTACAGGTTTGAGCCACTATACCTGACATGCATGTGAGAGAGAGAGAGAGAGAGAGAGTGTGCGCGCGCGCCAGAGAATGAAGGAGACTGTAAAGAAGACTGAACCCAGGGCCTGAGTGTTGCCCTTATCTTTTGCTCAAAGCTTGTACTTTGCCACTTTAGCCACAGCTCGACTTCTAACTTTTTGGTGACTAACTAGAGATGAGTCTCATGGTCTTTCCAGCGAGGGCTAGCTACGAAGTGTTATCTTCAGAACTCAGCCTTCTGAGTAACTAGAATAACAGGTATGAGCTATTGGCAACCAGCAAAAATAATTACCAAATAAAATATTTTAAATCAAATTTTGGGCTGGGAAGATGACTTAGTGGTAGAGTGCTTGCCTTGTACGCATGAGTCTATGAGTTCAATACCTCAGCACCACATAAACAGAAAAGGCCAGAAGTGGCGCTGAGGCTCAAGTGGTAAAGCACTAGCCTTGAACTGAAGAGCTGAGGAACAGAGCCCAGCACCAGAGGTCAGGCCCCACAACCGACAAAGAAAAAAAATCAAATATTACTTAATATCACTTGTTCTAGGCTTTATTCATCATACTTTTCATAGCATAATTATGCTATAAATTTGTTTGAGTGTCACTCCACTCATACATGTAATAATATGAACTTATAAAGCCTACTGCTCTATGCCCAGTACCTACTGTATATATAGGATCAAATGGACTCAATATGATTATTTAGAAATGCAACGCTCCATTTTTTAAATGTCATATAAATTTATACTCATATAATTTAGAAAGTCTTCAATTTAATGGTTCAGAACATAATTAAGAACTACGCATTCCTCAGGGCCTCAAGCTTGATAGGTAGAGGCTCTACCTATTAATTATGCTGTACCATCATCCCCTTCTCCTCCCTCTCACCCCAGCCCACACAGGCCAACCTTCTAATGAACACTTGGGGCAACAAATTGAGCAAAGAAGAAATAACTCAATTAAATAAGCCAATATCTTACAACGACATACAGGAAGCAATCAGAAGTCTTCCAACAAGGAAAAGCCCAGGAACAGATGGATTCACACGGAATTCTATAAGACTTTTAAAGAAGAACTAATACCCATACTCCTCAAGCTCTTCAGAGAAGTAGAAAAAGAGGGAGCTATCCCAAACTCATTCTACGATGCCCATATCACACTCATCCCCAAACCAGGCTAAGACCCAACAAAAAAAGAGAACTACAGGGCTGGGAAGGTGGCTCAGTGGTAGAGTGCTTGCCTTGCATGCATGAGGCCCTGGGCTCGATTCCTCAGCACCACATACGCAAAAAGAAAAAAAAGCCGGAAGTAGCACCATGGCTCAAGTGGTAGAGCACTAGCCTTGAGCTGAAGAGCTGAGGGACAGCGCCCAGGACCAGAGTTCAGGCCCCACGACCAGACCCCCCCCCCAAAAAAAAATAATTTAAAATAAAAGAAAAAAGGGCTGGACCTGGGAAGGTGGCTCAGTGGTAGAGTGCTTGCCTTGCATGCCTGA
>NW_012267232.1:18729777-18743437 GCF_000151885.1 Dipodomys ordii
AAGAAAAAAGCCGGAAGTGGCGCTGTGGCTCAAGTGGTAGAGTGCTAGCCTTGAGCTGAAGAGCTGAGGGACAGCGCCCAGGCCCAGAGTTCAGACCCCACGACCGGAACCCCCCCCCAAAAAATTGACAAGTGCTAAGTTTTGGATAAAAATGATCGAGTAGAGGGGCTGGGAAGGTGGCTCAGTGGTAGAGCACTTGCCTTGCATGCCCAAGGCCCTGGGTTCGATTCCTTAGCACCACATAAGCAAAAAGAAAAAAGCCGGAAGTGGTGCTGTGGCTCAACTGGTAGAGCGCTAGCCTTGAGCTGAAAAGCTGAGGGACAGCGCCCAGGCCCAGAGTTCAGGCCCCACAACCAGACCAAAAAAAAAAAAAAAATTATCAAGTATAAAAATTATTAAGCATAGTCTGTAACTCAAAGGCACACAGATTTAAGCATTCAATGCAGTAAATTTATTCACACTTAGGAATTGTGGCAAGAAAGACATACTTTTTTTTTTCTTTTTAAGAAAGACATACTTTTAACCTGCTGAAATATTAGAAATATTTCTAGTCTTACTGTGTGAAAGTAATACTTTCTAGAAAAATTACAATTAATAATTTTACAATCAGAATATAAGCAGATTTAAACCACAAGTGACCCTTTCCATTTAATGTCTAAGCAGAAACAAATTAAAACAAAACCCATTGATAAAATGTTTATGAGTATCAAACCTACCGGATCTACAGTAGGCAAAACATCTTTCTTCTCTAGGGCATCCACTTCATCTTCATCTGTGCTGTATTCTTCCATTGTTTCACCACTAACAAAGTGGATGACCCTCCTTGGGACTTTCTTCTTTTTTCCTATGACTCCCAGTTCTACATTTTCAAAGCCTCTTTCATTACTCATCTGTATTAATAATAAAAGAATTGGAGTTTTCAAGTGAGATTCTTTCATTATACATACCTGTCTTGTGGCTTTATTTTAGGAACTAAAACAGACAAATCCTGAAACCATTTTTTAAAAATCATATACACAAGAACATCAATAGTATATATGTAGAGTTAATAAAACAAGCAGTATCCATACTCACTTTGCAGTTTAGATCAACAGCTAAGAGTCAAAAATCACACTTAAAGTCCTACCAAAATCTCAATGTTATATGTATGTGAAGACATGCTGGACAGCAACCATTTTAAAGAACAATAATTACAGAAGGATGAGTATAAAATGTCAAAGGAAAATTATCTAATTGTATATATGTAAGATATATAAAATAAAAATATCAGTCTATATCATGAAACCTTCCTAAATATTTGGATTTGAGCTTAGAGAAAGGGAGTTCAAAGCCAGGCTTTGTCATACCTCTAGCTACTCCAGAGGCTGAGATCTGAGGATTATGTTTCAAAGCCAGCCATGGCATGAAAATCCATCTTACCTCCAATTAACCAGAAAAAAAAAAAACATAAGTGGAGCTAGGGTTCAAGTGGTAGAGAGTTAGTCAGCCTTGGGCATGAAAGCTAAGGGATGGGGTTCATGTCCTGAGTTCAAGCCCAATCCTGGCTGGCATGCACGCACGCATGCACACGCGCACACGCACACACACGCGCACGCACACACACACACACACACACACAAAGCAGTCCAGCTTAACTTAAATCTTTCCTTTAACTCAAGAGTCGTAAATTCAAAACATTTTGCAAGCCAAATATAATCCATCTGTAAACCAAATCTGAAAAAGCAGACCATTAGTGTTCTATTCTACAACTTCCAGATATTTTAATCAATAGCTCATAAAATATGAGCAACAAATTTTTTTCATAGTAAAGAAATTTACAGCCAAAGCTGGTGCCGGTGGCTCACGCCTGTAATCCTAGCTACTCAGGAGGCTGAGATCTGAGGATCCAGGTTCAAAGCCAGCCTGGGCAGGAAAGACTGTCGTGAGACTACTATGTCCAATAAACTATTAGAAAACCGGAAGTGGCATTGTACCTCAAGCGGTAGAGCCCTTGCCTTGAGCTGAAGAGCTACGGGATAGTACCCAGGCTCAGAGTTCAAGCCCCATGACTGACAAAAAAAAAAAAAGAGAGAAAGAAAGAAAGAAATTTACAGCCAAGCCCTGGTGGCTCAAGCCTATAATCCTAGCTACTCAAGAAGCTGAGATCTGAGGATCCCAGTTCAAAGCCAGTCCAGGCAGATGAGACCCTTTTTTTGTTGTTGGTGGTGGTCATGGGAACTAAACTCTAGGCCTGGGCGCTGTCCCAGCTCTTCAGATCAAAGCTAGTGCTCTACCACTTGAGCCACAGCGCCACTTCTGGCTTTTTCTGCTTATGTGGTGCTAAGGAATCGAACCCAGGGCCTCATGCATGCAAGGCAAGCGCTCTACCACGGCCACCTTCCCAGGCAGAGCTGAGACTCTTATCTCCAATCAACCACCAGAAAACTAGAAATGTCACTGTGACTCAAAGTGGCAGAATGCTAGCCTTGAGCAAAAGACCTCAGAGATAGCTCCCAGGGCTCGAGTCAAGCCCCATAACCCATACACACACACTAAAAAATAAATTAATTAAATAAAAAACTTTTGAATCTTCTTACTAGATTTCAAAAAAGCACAGTACACATAATGGGTGAAGGGAGATTACCTGAACAGGAACTAACTTTATTGGCTAAAGTGACCTTTTATCCTTTTTGTATTTTGTTGTTGGTTCTATTGTTGGTTTCTAACTTTATGTGTGTGTGTGTGTGTGTGTGTGTAAATTTTTTTTGGTTGGTTGTGGGGCTTGAACTCTGGGCTTGGGCTTGGGCACTATCCCTGCTCTTCAGCTCAAGGCAAGCCCTCTACCACTTGAGCCACAGTGCCACTTCCGGTTTTCTAGTGATTAATTGGCGATAAGAGTCTCACAGACTTTTCTGCCCAAGCTGGGTTTGAACTGTGATCCTCAGATCTCAGCCTCCTCAGTAGCTAGAATTAAAGGTGTGAGCCACCGGCACCCGGGGTTCTAGTAATATGATATACAACCAAAGTATTGTTTATCAAAACAAAGACCAAGAAATAGAAACATATTTTATGGGGATAGGGAGACAGGAGGGCACAGGAATGGAGGAAAGAGGGGTGAGTCATTGTATTCAATATACACTATGTAAAAAAAAAAAATCAATTATGTAATTTTGGAGTAGGAACAGGAGGGGAAAAATGAAGGAAGGGGTGGCATTGTCCAAGAAGCATCGTACTTATAACCTGACTTATGAAATTGTAACCCCTCTGTACAACACCTTAATAATAACAATTTTTAAAAAGAATATATTCATGTACCACTAGAATGATTTAAAAACAAAACTAAAGGTCTGGGAGTGTAGCTCAGTGGTAGAGTGTTTGCCCAGCATGCATGAAGCCCGGTGTTCAGTTCCTCAATACCACAAAAACAGGAAAAAAAATCCTGAAGTGGTGCTGTGGCTCAAGTGGAGAGCACTACCCTTGAGCCAAGGGAGCTCAGAGACAGTACCCAGGCCCTGAGTTCAAGCCCCACATCAAAGAAAAAAAAAAAAAACTAAAGTAAAACAATACTGACTACCTAATTAAAGTCCATGTTGGTAGAAATCTCTAAGATAACCAGAATTCAAAATTTTTTCTTCTATAAGGATTCTTATAATTATGGGAAAACATAATTTAAATCCATGATGGTTGTTCACCACTACAAAAAAGTTCTTTCAACTAGTGTTGCAGACATGAGATAATATTAATAAAGCGGACCATGTTCAGTTACACAAGTATAAAAACATTTTACAGTCGGGCGCCAGTGGCTCATGCCTGTAATCTTAGCTACTCAGGAGGCTGAGATCTGTGGATTGTAGTTCAAAGCCAGCCTGGCCAGGAAAGTCCTTGAGACTCTTATCTCTAATAAACCACCAGAAAACCCTAAGTGGCTCTGTGACTCAAATGGTAGAGCGCTCACCTTGAGCTGAAGAGGTGTGGTACAGCGCCCAGGCCCAGAGTCTAAGCCCCACGACTGACAAAAAGAAAACAAAAAACAAAAACATTTTACAGGGCTGGGAATGTGGTAGATTGCTTGCCTAGCATGCTTGAAGCCATGAGTTCGATTCCTCAGTACTACATAAACAGAAAAGGCCAGAAGTAGGGCTGTGGCTCAAGTGGTAGAGTGCTAGCCTTAAGCAAAAGAAGCTCAGGGATAGCACCCAGGCCCCAAGTTCAAGCCCCAGGAATGGCACCAAAAACATGAAATAAAATAAAAACATTTTACAGTGCTGGGAATAAAACCCAAGGCCTTGTACATGCTAGGCAAGCATTTTACCAGTAAGCACCATGACAGCCTGAAGCTTCACTCTTAGGCACTGTTTTTCATTAATGAATCCTCTAATAACCTTCTCAGAAAACAGTGATTAGGCAGGATTTGAATCCTGGTATAGCCAACCCAAAGAACACTTGCATTGTTCTATTACATACACAGACAGTATTAGAACCAACTATAATGAACTACATTATGAAAACCTTGATAACATAGAATTTTGAAGGGTTAACCTGGGAAAAAAATTCACAGGTTTTTATAGCCTCTCCTGAGAGTTTAAACAAGCTTTTACCAACTGCAGATCAACACGTTTATTGTATCCATGATCAAGCTAGGAACAGTCATTCACTCAGGCTACCTTTCTCCTATAGCTCCCAGATCCCAAGCACTACTTAGAGCCATCCCTACTCAATTTCCTAATGCCTGTGTTTCTTTCTCTTTTCTAATATTCTTTTCTCTTTTCTGCCAGTCCTCGGGCTTGAACTCAGGGTCTAGGCACTGTTCCTGAGCTTCTTTTGCTCAAGATTAGCACATTACCACTTGAGCCACAGCGCCACTTCCAGCTTTTCTGTTTATATGGTACTGAGGAATCGAACCCAGGGCTTCATGCATGCTGAGCAAGTACTCTACCACTAAGTAACATTCCCAGCCCATGACTGTATTTTTTTTTTTTTTTTTGGTCAGTCATGGGGCTTGAACTCTGGGCTTGGGCCCTATCCCTGTGCTCTTCAGCTCCAGGGGAGCGGCTCTACCGCTTAAACCACAGCACCACTTCTGGTTTTCTAGTTTTATTGGAGGTAGTTTTATTGGAGGTAAGAGTCTCACGGACTTTCCTGCCCGGGCTGGCTTTGATCTGCGATCCTAAGATCTCAGCCTCCTGAGTAGCTAGGATTACAGGTGTAAGCCACCAGTGCCCAGCTATGACTGTATTTCTTTTGGGACCAAGACTATGTGTTTTGATCCCAGAATTTCCAATGCAAACCCAGAGCAGCTTGGTTATAGCTGCGCCTTCATACTAACTGGATGTCTCTAATGCCAAGGCAATATCCCCACTCAGTGAACAGTGCATCACCACATCATGCACTGCCCTCTCTGTCAGCCCCAACCCAATCTAGAAGAGCAGAGGCAGCCTGTCACTGCTTCCTCTAGCACTTTCTTTTTTTTTTACTTTTTTTGTCAGTTGTGGGGCCTGGGCTCTTTCCCTCAGCTCTTCAGCTCAAGGCGAGCAGTCTACCACTTGAGCCACAGCGCCACTTCCTCCTCTAGCACTTTCATAGCCTTAATTTTTCCTGTTTCAAAACAAAAATAAATGTCACTACTTTATTTTCCTTATACAAGTTTAACAAAACATTGACTGTCCTAAAGAATGCTAGAGGAGCTGGGAAGGTGGCTCAGTGGTAGAGTGCTTACCTTGCATGCTCGAGGCCCTGGGTTCGATTCCTCAGCCCCACATAAGCAAAAAGAAAAAAGCTGGAAGTGGAATTGTGGCTCAAGTGATAGAGCGCTAGCCTTGAGCTGAAGAGCTGAGGGACAGCGCCCAGGCCCAGCGTTCAGGCTATGACCAGACCCAAAAAAAAAAAAAGAATGCTAGAAAATCTCCATCAACTTTGAGTGTCTATTTCTCTCCAAAAGAATTTTAAAATTCTGTAAAAGGTGGTTGAAATCTAATTATATTTTTCATTCCAATAACCAAACTGGATAAATATAAACAGTATTTCTGTGTATACTCACATTTGTACCTGTGCAGAGAGCTTAAACTCAGGGTCTGGAGGGCTACCCCTAGCTTTTCACTCAAGGTTGGTGTTCTATTACCACTTGAACCACAGCTCCACTTTCAGTTTTCCACGGTTATTTGGAGATAAGAGTCTCACAGAATTTCCTGCTCAGGCAGATTTCCTGCTTTGGCTGGCTTTGAACTGCCTCCTTAGATCACAGGAGATTTAATTCAAGAGACTTTTATTTAAGCATTTTCTTTAAAACTATATTAATTTTGTGTTTATATGCAGGTACTAGGTCTTAAACTCAGAGCCTGGAGCTCTCAGCTTGCTTCCTCATGGCTGGCAATATATCACTTGAGCCAGACCTCCAATTCCAGCTTTTTGTTGGTTAATTGGACTTTTTTTCCAGCTTCTTGAGTAGCTAGGATTATGAGTATAAGCTATGAATGCCCAGCCTAATACTAACTTTGGATGTAGTAAATTTCAAATTTCAGATTTATTGTTTTAGGCAAGGTTTAGCATAGTTTTGGTAAATGCTAGATAGTAAACATCTTAGGCTTTGTAGATCAGATAGTCTGTGTCACAATGAACTCTCCAGAAGCAGCCAGGGAAGAGAAGCCACTTATTTGGACACTACATAATGGATAGGTGTGGCTGTTCCAATAAAACCTTACATAAAATGAATGGCTAGCTGGATTTGGCTCTGGGCCACCAAGAACTAGACAGGCAAAGTAAAAAGCCTTAAAGAAACAATCTCTTTTTTTTTTTTTTTTACCAGTCGTGGGGCCTGAACTCTGGGCCATGGCGCTGTCCCTCAGCTCTTCAGCTCAAGCCTTGAGCTCTACCACTTGAGCCACAGCACCACTTCCAGCTTTTTCTGCTTATGTGGTGCTGAGGAATTGAACCCAGAGCCTCATGCATGCAAGACAAGCACTGTACCACTGAGCCATCTTCCCAGCCCCTAGAGAAACAATCTTGCCAAGGGATTCTAACCTGTGTTTTGGGGAAGTGAGGAGAAATACTACTAGGTAAAATCAAAATAATTTGGTACAAAATTTCCAGCAATTATAAAGAACATTTTATTTTTTTTTTGGCCAGTCTTGGAGCTTTAACTCAGGGCCTGGGCTCTGCCCTGAGTCTCTCTGTGCTCAAGGCTAGCACACTACCACTTGAGCCACAGCACTACTTGCAGCTCTTTCCACTTATGTAGTACTGAAGAACTGAACCCAGGGCTTTATGCATGCTAGGCAAGCACTCTACCTTCTACCACTAAGCCACATTCCCAGCCCCTCAAGAACAGTTTTGCAATTGATTATACAAATTTAATTATCACCAGGAAATTATTTAATATACATCAATTTAATGGATAACAATCCATTAACATTTAACAATGTGTGTGCAGGCACACATGTGCATGCACGTGCCAGTATTAGCGCATGAACTCAGGACCTGAGCACTATCCCTTAGCTTTTTTGCTCAAAGCTGTCACTCTACCACTTGAGCCACAGTTCACTTCCAGCTTTCTTTTGGTTAACTGGAGATTAGAGTCTCAATAGACTTTCTTGTCTGGACTGGTGTAGAACCACAAAGGACAGATCTCAACCTCCTGAGTAGCTCAGATTACAGAAGTAAGCCACCTGCAACTGGCTCATTTAATTACATTTTATGGTTAACTGCACTATGTATCTGCTTAATTCTCAGGACCTGTTTTTTTTTTAAAAAAACTGTTTTTTTATTTGTTTTTTGGTACTGGGGATCGAGCCCAGGATGCTGCCCTTGCCAGGCAAGCTCTCTGCCATTGATCTATATTCCAGCCCTCAGGACCTGTTTTTAATGGTAATTAAAAAAAAAAAAATACTCCCATAACAACCAAGATGTCTTTAAAACATATAGTACTCTTGGAATTTGTTCAGCAATACCTTCACCAACTAGATTGCTAGCAACAAGGGATAAGCAATGCTATATCACATAGCCAACAATTCTGGTACAAAGTTACAATAATACCTCTCTGCTTGCTAGCAGTGGAGCTGGAAATAAATTGATGAGTGGTATGATATTTTAACTGCATTGATAACACTGAGACAAAGTGTGGTTAAAAGTTTATTCAGGCCTGGTGTTGGTGGCTCACACCTGTAATCCTAGCTACTCAAGAGGCTGAGAGCTGAGGATCACTGTACAAAGCCAGCCCACAAAGCCAGCCCAGGCAGGAAAGTCCAGGAGACTCCAATTAATCACCAGAAAACTGGAAGTGGTGTTAGGGCTCAAAGTGGTAGAGCACTAGCCTTGCACAAAAGAGCTCAGGGGCAGAGCCTAGGCTGAGTTCAAGTTCCACAACCAGCAAAAAAAAAAAAAAAAAAGTCTATTCAGAGGCATCTGGATAGGGTGTCACACAACAGATAAGGGATGGCCTGGTTAGAGCCCCAGTTCTAAACATATTCAGTATCCTAACTAACTCCACTTAGGGTTTATCAGTCCTGACAAATTTGGAAAGCAGTGTAGGATAGGCAGCAGTGTGCCACTCCACCCACATCTCCACCTCACTGTATTTCCTCTTCCTTATACTGGGAAAACCCTGGGCATAGATCTGGGGTTTCCAGAGATGTTTCTGTGCAGGAACATAAACATCAAAGCAGAAAGGGTAAATGTTAAAAGTCTGTATAGTATGAGTTTATTTGTGTTTAATTAAGAAAGAAGAGATGGTTTGTGCATTTAAAAAAACTTAGTAAGTGGGTGCAGGTGGCTCACACCTATAATCCTAGCTACTTAGGAGTCTGACATCTGAGGATCATGATTCAAAGCCAGCCAGGTCAGGAAAGTCCATGAAACTCTTCTCTCCAATAAACCACCAGAAAACCGGAAGTGGCGCTGTAGCTCAAGTGGTAGAGTGCTAACCTTGAGCTGAAGAGCTAAGGGACAGTGCTCCCGCCCAGAGTTCACAAGCCCCACAACCAGAAAAAAAAATATATATATACTTTTGGAGAATGAGAATATAAGAAAAGTGCCCTGGGTAGGTTTGTAACCTCTAGTGCCTGTAGCTCACCATTCCAAACAACCCCAACCCGCCCCACACACACTATCCATGGCACCCAAGCCACCAGAAGATAAGGGGCTGGGAAGGTGGCTCAGTGGTAGAGTGCTTGCCTTGCATGCATGAGGCCGTGGGTTCGATTCCTCAGCACCACATAAGCAAAAAGAAAAAAGCTGGAAGTGGCCCTGTGGCTCAAGAGGTAGAGCACTAGCCTTGAGCTGAAGAGCTGAGGGACAGCGCCCAGGCCCAGAGTTCAGGCCCCATGACGGGACCCAAAAAAGAAAAAAGGAGATAAACAAGGGTGCTATCTAGCCATTTATCAATCATCTATCTATCATTGATTTTTTTTCTAAAAGGGCAGTAGGAGTATTCCTGTGTTTTCCTTTTGCTTCTTTAAATGTTTAATTGTTATTTAGTGTTTTATTATTTTTATTGTTTAAGTGTTTGTTTTTATCAAGAGTATGAAAACAACATAATTCCACTAAAACAAAATGCCTGTGAAAACATTTAACTGGTATATCAGAGCAGGGATGTTTACTTATTTTTGCTATTAGATTCAAAGTTGAAGTAGTGATTTAAAAAAAACACAAAACACACATTTCTAGTAACAAAAGGAAAAATCAAACGACAAAGCATACCAAGTCCACAGACTTAAAGGTCTTGAGTGAGTGTACTGGTCAACAACAGGTTTCACCTGAAAATTAAAAGTTCTCAACTAGTGTTGTCTCCTAAATGTCTTGCATATCATCCTCTTCTTCAAATAGAAAAAAAAATCCACATAGAGACTTGCATGTGGAATATACTTAGGATTCCAGGCTTCATTTAAAAAAAAAAAAAGGAAAAGTACTTCATTGAAACTTTCATAATAATTACATGTGTGTTGATATGTTTTTATCCAACGGGCTAAACAGAGACACTATTAAAATGAGTACAACTAGCTTTTACAACGTGGCTACTGACAAAAGTTCCATTTCAATGCTCACAGGGGCGGCTCACACACGGGTCAAACTACCCATGAGCCTCAGTTGCCTAGTGGGTGAAATGGGGGGGCAACGCCCACCCCAAGGGTGAGGAACAGGAAAGCGACTCTCGGCCTGAAGACATTTTTTCAGGCCTGAATTCACATATTCAACCTGGGTGAATAGCAAAAATGCACAAGGAAGAACCAAAGGCAGGAGCTGGCACTAGAGACCACAGATGTGGCGGCAGCCACAGTCACCTGGCTTGCAGCTACTCTAAGGACCGTCCTTAAAGGGCACAAGCCTGTTTTCTCCCGCAGGCAACCAGCGGCTAGGGTATCACTCGTCCTCTCCCCGCCAACTCGAGGCCCCCAGGGTCCGCAGCGCAGCCAGCCAAGGCGTCAGGGGAGCGAGGGACGCCTGGGTGGGCGGAGGCCCGGGTACCACACGGAGGAACCCCAGCGAGCGGCCTGCTCAGAGGAGGGCTGGGCAGACCGACCAGGCAGTCGCGAACCCCGCGCCGAGGCAGCTCCGCCCTCCGGCCTCAGCTCCCCGGGCCCCCACCTACCTGCCGCGCCGAGTCTCCCAACGCCGCCGTGGCTGCGGCTCCCGACGTGGTGACCGCTTCTTCCACACAGCCCGCCGACTCCCGGTCCATCGTCGTCGCTGCCACGGGGCTGCTGGCAAGACACAGGGTAATGGCCGATAAGCCCACTTCCATCCTCCGCCTCCCAGTGTGGGCCCCGCGGCTGGGAAGAGGTACTCACCAGCAGCGCCCGCCCGAGCCGCGCCCGCCGAGTCACGCCGAGCTCCCGCAAGGGGAGGGGCCGGCCTGAGGGGCGGAGCAGCTCCTACCTAGCGCGGGCCCACCGCCCCCCCCCAGGGAGGCGTTACTAGGAGCTCGCGAGGGGCGGGGCCTGGGAACGGGGCGGGACCTTCGATCGCAAGGCTTCCGGCCCAGCTTAAGTCCCGAGCTAGGGAAACCCCGCCCGACCCCGCCCGTGACGTCAGGGTTCCTACCTGTACCTGGAGAGAGGCGTGTGGGTTTCAGAATGAGCTCTTAGGAATCTACATAGGAATCCCCACTTCTGCATTTGTAAAACGAGAGCAGTTGCGCTCTTGTTTCTCTAGTGAAATATGGCTACTGACAAATATAAAAGGTACAGCTACATCCTACTATACGAATAGGAATAACAGTCCCCCCAAAATACTTGAAATAAGAGCCCCAAGAGTGACTTTTGCTTGCAATTGTCTGAAACACTTTAGACTTTTTCTGCATGAAAAATATTCTGCCATCTTGACAAATAGGTGGCATATTTTGTCTGCTTTAGAGCTGTGTGTGTATGCTTGTAAAATGAGGGCGATCCCAGGCTCTTTGCGTTTTGCCACTGTGCAAATTTTTTAAATGATTGAAATTATTGCATGACTTTAACGAACAGCTTGGACTATTTCCAGGTAAATGCCCTTTTATTTTTATTTTTATTTATTTTCTTTTGTCAGTTGTGGGGCCTGAACTTCATTAGCTTAAGGCTAGCACTCTACCACTTGAACCATAGCACCACTTCTGGCTTTTTCTGCTTATGTGTTGCTGCAAACAAAGCAAGCACTCTACCACTGAGCCACCTTCCAAGCCCTAAATGCCTTTTTAATTGTTTAGCATGAAAAATTTCCAAATATGTAGAAACAAAAACAGAATGTATTATTATGTGTGTATATATATATATATTATATATATATATATATATTTTTCCCCCCAGTCTTGGGGCCTGAACTCTGGGCCTGGGCACTGTCCCTCAGCTCTTCAGCTCAAGGCTAGCTCTACCACTTGAGCTACAGCACCACTTCCAGCTTTCTCTGCTTATGTGGTGCTGAGGAATCGAACCCTGAGGCCTCATGCAGGCCAGGCAAACACTCTACCACTAAGTCACCTTCCCAGCTCTCAAAAGGTATTATTTTAGTCATACAAAGTTTCACATACTGGGGGGGGGGGGGGGGGGGGGGGGGGGGTGGGGGGGGGGGGGGGGGGAGGATGGGAAGGGGGGGGATTCATGGGCTTAGTCTCAGGTCCTGGGTGGCGTCCCTGAGCTTTTTTGCTTAAGGCTAGTGCTCTACCAATTTGAGCCATAGTACCATTCCTGGTTTTCTGGTGATTAATGGGAGATAAGTGTCTCATGGTCTTCCCTGCCCCAGCTAGCTTCAAACCGTGATCTTCACATCTCAGCCTTCTGAGTAACCAAGATTACAGGCAGTAGCCACTGGCGCCCGGTTCACATGATACTTTTAACTGTGGGTTTTTTGTTTGTTTGGCTTGGTTTTTTTTTCTTTTCTTTTTTTTTAGAGACATGTTCTGGCTATGTGACCCAGACTACCCTTAATTCCCCATTTGCTTGCTTCTACTTCTGCCTCTTTTTCCTCTCAGAAGGACAGAGATTTATAACTATGCACCACCAAAACTTATTGATGCTTTAAATTTCATTTTAATGTCAGTCAACATTTAGAAATGTTTTCCCAAACTGTATGACCTACTATGTTACACTGTTATTCAACATGGTACCAGAAACCCCAACACTCCATTTATAGCCTTGTGTTCATTTTTCTTCTGTTCTTTTTCCTTACCCTCTTCCTAATATTCTTGTACACTTCCTTTCTTTCTTTCTCTTTTTCTTTCTCTTTTTTCTCTTTTTTTTGTTGGTCATGGGGGTTGAACTCTGGGCCTGGGCACGCTGTCCCTTAGCTCTTCAGCTCAAGGCTCTACTTCTTGAGCCACAGCGCCACTTATGGTTTTCTGAATGGTTTATTGGAGATGAGTCTCACAGACTTTCCTTCCCAGGCTGGCTTTGAGCGGCAATCCTTAGTGCTCAGCCTCCTGAGTAACTAGGAAGACAGGCGTGAGCCACAGGCACCCCGCCTTTCTATGTTTCTTAAATTTACAACAAACTAAAAACCAAAACCAAGCCATGCACCGGTGGCTAATGCTTTTAATCTTAGCTATTCAGGGGACTGAGATCTGAGGATAAAGTTTCAAAGCCAGCCGGAACAGAAAAGTCAGAAAACTACTCAGAAAAAAACAGAAATGGCTATGGCTCAAGTGGTAGAGCACTAGCCTTGAGCCAAAGAAGTTCAGGGGTAATACCCAGGTCCTGAATTCAAGCCCCAGGACTGGTGCACACACACACACACACACACACACACACACACACAAAGTTTCACTACTAAGAACAATCCTTTCAAAATCATTTATACTTTTAAAACTGGTTGAAAATCCATGTTTTATATTCTGGTAATTGAGAGCTTGCTGCTAAAGTAAACAAGTTAGTAATATGAACTAATTCTGTATGGTTGCATAAACAAAGGGCTTAAACAGTCTAAAACACCAAAACCAAACTGCAAGTTGAAAATAAAAATAAAGAGCCAATTGTTAAAAGATTTGATGAATTGGCTTTCATAAACAACAGTTCTATATTATATCTATTCAAAATCTCTGTTACTGACAAGGACTACCAACAATATCTATTATTAAAAATAAATAAATGCATGATTGTTTTCTAAATTGTGAAGTAAAACATTACATTGCGGGGCTGGGAAGTTGGCTCAGTGGTAGAGCGCTTGCCTTGCATGCATGAGGCCCTGGGTTCGATTCCTCAGCACCACATAAGCAAAAAGAAAAAAG
>NW_012267232.1:18743487-18749637 GCF_000151885.1 Dipodomys ordii
GCACCACATAAGCAAAAAGAAAAAAGCCGGAAGTGGTGCTGTGGCTCAAGTGGTAGGGCACTAGCCTTGAGCTGAAGAGCTGAGGGACAGTGCTCAGGCACAGAGTTCAGGCCCCACAACCGGACCAAAGAAAAAAAAACATTACATTGCTATTTTCCCTGCTGAAGCAGAATGCATTGTCAGGGTTTTCAAATAATTTTTCTTAGTTTACTGAAAATTCAAAATGCAAGTTATATTCCAGCATGGGAAATAGTTCCAAAAAACAATTTTAATACAAATATGCAATCAAAGAGAAATTTATTACAAATCAACCAATTAAAGCAACAGAAAAACATAGAAATTGCAATGGTTTGATTTTACAGATCTATATTTTTGTCATTATTTCCTGTCACATCTACTAAAAATCAGTAACAAAATTTTTCTTCTTCTATTTTTCAATATTAGTGTTGTAGCACAACAACAACAACAAAATCCAAATATTGGAATTTACCTAGTTGAAAACATAATTGAGATCTAAATTCAAATACTGCATGTAAGCTAAAAAAGTAAATTTGGATCTACTCATTTGTGAGAGCCTGAAAATCTGAGCTGTGAGGCCCGAAAGGATTGGGAGTTTGGAGTACCTTTTCCCAACATACTCTGAGAACACTGAGTGTTTCCTGAAAAGGCCAATCAGTCCTGCTTAACAGGAATTCAAATTTCTATCCTCACTGTAGGCTAACTCCACTCTAAACTGTGTGGGAGCCTGGGGGTAGACTAAGATTTATGGAAATTGTAAGCTGTTGATTGTTTGGCTCTCTTTTCCAGAATAAGAAGGTAATCTACCACTTGTATACAAAATATTGTCACCTGCTGAAGTTTGTATCTTACTTTCTGCACATGCTTCCCTATACAAGACCAATAAAAACCTTGGGCTCTGAAGCTGGCGGAAGGCTACAGGTCTCCTGGTACCTCAAACCTCAATTCCAGGGTCCAGTCTCTGTTATTGCCTTGTTCCCAGCAGCGGGGGAGGGGTGTGTTAAGAGGCAAATGGCAAGCTTCAACAATGAAGCTAAATAAAGTCTGATAACCAGGAATTGTCATCAAATAAATAAAACTTTTTTTTTTCAGTTGCGGGGGCTGAACTCGGCCTGGGCGCTTCAGCTCTTCAGCTCAAGGTGCCCTACCACTTGAGCCACAGCACTACTTATGGCTTTTTTCTCGAACTCAGGGCCTCATGCATGCAAGGCAAGCACTCTACCACTGAGCCACCTTCCCAGCCCCGACTTGTGGCTTTTATGTAGATCACTTGTGTTTCCTCCATCTCATCCCTTTGACTTTTTCCATCTTCTCTGTGCCTGTCTGTCTCCACATATGCATACATTCACACACAGTAGGGAGTATTTTTCAGACCAACCCATCCTTTAAATAGGGAATTTCCCCCCATTTTTCATTTTAAAAAATCATGCAGAAAAAAATGAACTATACAACTTGTGGATAGGAATGGGAGGGGAAAACTGGGACAGAGCAAAGGAAGGGGTGACATTGTCCAAAAAGAAATGTACTCTTGGGCTGGGAATGTGGCTTAGGGGTAAAGTGCTTGCCTTAGCATGCATGAAGCTCTGAGTTCCATTCCTCAGAACCACCTAAACAGAAAAGGTTGGAAGTGGTGCTGTAGCTCAAGTGGTAGAGTGCTAGCCTTGAGCAAATGAAGCTTAGGGACACTGCCCAGGCTCTGTGTTCAAGCCCCAGGACTGACCTCCCCCCCAAAAAAACCCCAAAAAAACTCTTTACTGACTGATGTAACTGTAACCCCTTTTTTACATCACCTTTATAATAATAGAAAATTTACATTAAAAAAAACAATGAAATGATGCAGAAGCCAGGCATAGTGGTGCACTTGTATATTTCCAGCTACTTAGGAGGTAAGAGGATCAAGAATTTTAGGGCCATCCCAAGCAAAAAGTTATCAAAACATGTCTCAAAAACAAAGTACAAACAAAAGGGCTAGGAGCATGGCTCATGAGTACACCAGTTGTGTGAGGCCTTGGGTTCAAACCCTAGTATCACATTTTAAAAAATCACAAGAAAAGTTGATGAGATGCACTTTTGTTGATTTTAAACATTAAAAGAAGCTTCACTTTTACAATGAGTCCAACATCCCTAGAACTGTAGATACTAGGACTTCCTTGTACTGATGCATCTTTCTCAGAACTATAAGGTACTATTATAATTATTATCATTTTACTACTGAGGAACCAAAGGTCCAAAGATAAAGTTGATAAATGAAAAGTTCAACTTGGTCAAGGTCAAAGTTGGTAAGCAGCAGACCCATGATTCAAGCTTAAGTAATGTCAACCACAGTGAAACATACCTATAGTCCCAGCTATCTTAGAAGGATGAAGCAGAGGAAATACTTGAACAGAAGTTCAACATAGCAACATAGCAATCCTCCCCGTCAAAAAATAAAATTTTTAAAGGACTATATTATTCATCCTTTAAGATAACAATTAGGAATATCTTGCCATTCAGGGCAAGATCAAACATTGTTTCTTTTAACATAGAAGAAAACTGAATAAAATCAAGATACATATCAACTGAAGGGTTTCATACTTTTAGTTATCAAATGAATATCAAAAACTGTGCAGTTGGGGCTGGGAAGGTGGCTCAGTGGTAGAGCGCTTGCCTTGCATGCCTGAAGCCCTGGGTTCGACTTCTCAGCACCACATAAGCAGAAAAAAAAAGCCGGAAGTGGCACTGTGGTTCAAGTGGTAGAGTGTTAGCCTTGAGCTGAAGAGCTGAGGGACAGCGCCCAGGCCCAGAGTTCAGGCCCACGACCAGATCCCCTCCCCCCCAAAAAAAATTTCTCATCTCCTTCGGTTCATCAAAGAACGTTTTTCTTTTTGTTAAAATTTAAAAAGCAAGCAAACATGATTCCTAAATTATGGAAATATGCAGTCATCAGATACTCTTCTTGCTTGATGTAGCTATGAGATTTCTCTCTGATAGAAGGTTCCAAAACTTTAGCGTATCTTGGCCTAGTGCTATTAGTTCATGCCTGTAATCCTAGTTATTCTGGTGGCTGAGACTGAGAGATCTTGATTTAAAGTCAGTCCACAAAAGTTGCTTGTTAACTGAATGCCTGGCTCAAATGGTAGAGCAACAAGCAGGGCAAGTAAGCCAAGCAAAAGCACAAGAGGCATTAAGAAAAACAACCTGCAATCATAGCTACTCAGGAGGCTAAGATCTGAGGGTTGTGGTTCGAAGCCAACCATGGCAAGAGTCTGTGAAACTGAAAAAGCTGACAGTACCCAAGTGCTAGTTCAAGCCCAGTATAGGAAGGAGGGTGAGAGTAGAAGGGGTGAGGGTAAGAGAGGAAAGGGGAATGGAAAGAGAATGGGAGAGAAGAGGAGGGGGAGGTGAGGAGGTTAGGGGGAAGGAAAGTGAGGGAGAAGCAACCCACATAAGGGCTACTTCCTCAGCAAGAAAAGCCTTTTTGCAAAAGTGCATGAAGAGTCTCAAGCCCTCTGTAAAGGGAGTTTTTCTTTTTTGATATTGAGTTTACTATGAATTTAAATTTTGCAACTGGTTGATTTTTTGGATGGTACAAGGGTTTGAACTCAGGGCCTTGTACTTGCTAGGCAAGTGCTCTATCACCTGAGCTAAACTCTTAGCTTTGGCTTAGTTAATTCTTCCCCTCCTTTATTTTTTAAAGGCATTTAATAACTGTTATTGTAAACATGATGTACAACAGGGTTAGTTACATAAATCAGATAAAGAGTACATTTCTTTTTTAACAATGTCACCTATTGAGAGTGTTTCTTAATGTCAGGCTCATCATCCATCTTAATTTCCCCTTTAAGAGCAGTACTACCATTTAGTTTCTTCTCTTAGCTGGTTATGGTCCAACCAGTGTTGATAAATGCATTATTTTACAGGCTACAGAGAATCCTTTAAGTCAAATGAGGCTAAAAGAGACAGTTTTCTTTGAATGAAGAGATGACAGAATTGCAAAAAGTAAAGCCAGGAGCTATTGGCTCACAACTGTAATGGTAGCTACCCAGGAGGCTGAGTATCTGAGGATCAAGGTTCTGAAGCCAGACCAGGCAGGAAAATCCTGCAGACTTTTATCTTCAATTAACTATCAAAAGCCAGAAGCAGAACTGTAGCTCAAGCCGGGCGCTGGTGGCTCACGCCTGTAATCCTAGCTACTCAGGAGGCTGAGATCTGAGGATCGCAGTTCAAAGCCAGCCCGGGCAGGAAAGACCGTGAGACTCCTATCTCCAATAAACCACCAGAAAACCAGAAGTGGCACTGTAGCTCAAGTGGTAGAGCGCTCGCCTTGAGCTGGAGAGCTGAGGGACAGTACCCAGGCCCAGAGTTCAAGCCCCATGACCGACAAAAAAAAAAAAAAAAAAAAACTGTAGCTCAAGTAGTAGAACATTAGCCTTGAGTAAAAGAAGCTCAAGTACAGCACCCGGCCCTGAGTTCAATCCCAGCATCAGCGTTCCCCCACCACACATCAAAAAAATTACAAAAAGTAGCACACACATGCCAAACACAGAAGAATTTATGTCACAGACTCACAAGGAAATGTTTCATTATTTCATCAGTTTACAATGTGTATCTTCACTAAAAATTATACCAAAATTACCTGTACTCATTTTGCCACTATTAAGGATCAGAAACCTACATGATGGGTTAGGGCCTCTTAGGTAAAGCATCTATTTGACAATGAACACAAAGGAATTACTTACCTCTTAATGTCAAAACACGGGGAAAACTATCAAACTGAAATAACATGCCATTGGCTATACAACTGATCTAGGGGAAAATTTTTTCAACATTTATCATGTAAGTAAATTAATCAGCCAGAAGGGAAAGTCACTAACCTAAATGATTTATCTTCTCTGGCTCTATTTTTTGCCTCTTTATCTTCCTGACTCTGCTGAAATTACCATGGATTTCAGGAATAAAAAGACTGATCATAAATGCACTTAAGGGACCAAAACTACCACTCAGCAAGTTGGATAGACTAACCTCCCATCTTCAAGGAGGGCAATTTCCTATGATAATAGGTGGTACCTAGGAGCAGGAGTAATCACCTTCTGGGGACCAGATGTTTCCTCTCAAGTGATGAGAGGTAATAACTTTTTTGGGGGATGGGGAGGAGATCAGTCATGGGGCATGAACTCAGGGCCTGGGCACTATCCCTATGCTCTTTTGCTCAAGGCTAATGCTCTACATCCTTGAGTCACAGCATCACTGTTTTTTCTGGTGGCTAATTGGATAAGTCTCCTGGACTTTCATTCCTAGGCTGGCTCTGAACCATGATCCTCAGATCTCAGCCTTTTGAGTAATTAGCCTAACAGGCTCAATGAGCCACTGGTACCCAGCAACAACAACTTCTTTAGAAACCCTTGAGGAACCAGAACTAAGATAATAATTGATCATACCATTGGCCTGGCCTAGATTACCTGTTCTGTTGGTTATTTATACTAACTACTCCTTTACCTTTTCTATATTCTGAGTTCCTCTTTGCCCCTTGAGATGTACTTTAGGTCTGATATGTTCTTCCCCACATGACCAGATTAAAAGTCCTTTCTCTACCCTTTACCACCACTCATACTTGGGGTATTGGCATGGGTGGCCTAGACTAGTCTATTTGGACTCACTGAACAGGGGCATTTGCTCTAAAATTCCAGTAACAAGACAAAAAAGCAAAGGCAGTATTATGATGAAGGTTAATAGAACACCTTAATGTTCCAAACATGATATCTGTAATCTGAAACAGAATTTTGAAGACAATGACTTAGATTCTAATCCAATGGAATTCTAGGAATAGAGAATCAGCAAGATTTAAGCTGTGATGCCTTTCTGGTTTGGATTTTGATCATTTACCTGGCTCTATTATTTCTAGATTTTTGAGAAAGATCAATAATTATGAACATTTAGTGGCTATTTAAGTCACAGCTTTCATGGACAGTTTTTACTACAGTCTAAATTCTTTGGCTGCTGGTGGCTCATGCCTGTAATCATGGCTACTCAGCAAGGTGAGATCTGAGAATCATGGTTCAAAGCCAGACCAGGCAGAAAGTCTGAGAGATTTTATTTTACAATAATTAATATAACTTAGTCAAAGTGGTAGAGTGCTTCTAGTCTTTTTTTTTT
>NW_012267232.1:18752067-18757739 GCF_000151885.1 Dipodomys ordii
CTGGTAGAGTGCTAGCCTTGAGCTGAAGAGCTGAGGGACAGGGCCCAGGCCCAGAGTTCAGGCCCCACGACTGGACCCCCCACCCAAAAAAAAAAAAAAAAAAGAAATCCTTGGATCTCAGCCACCTGAGTAGCTAAGATTATAGGCCTGAGCCATCACCACCCAGCTGTTGAAAAACTTTTAGTTATATCTGTGAATGAACCAAGCAAAACTGTGAGTACATTTTTGGTTATTAATGATCAGTTATATTAACTTGCTTACTAATAATACAAGGAAAGACTAAACCTAAAGAGGGAGGACTGGACAGACAAAAAAGAGAGGGAGAGATTGGGTAGCTGGTAAATAAATGAGTGTGAGAGAACTTGAAGATTTGAATGTATCTAAGAAACTTTTTTTTTTGGTCTGTCATGAGGCTTGAACTCTGGGCCTGGGCACTGTCCCTCAGCTCTTCAGCTCAAGGCTAGTGCTCTACCAATAGAGCCACAGCCCCACTTCCGGTTTTCTGAATGGTTTATTGAAGAGTCTCATGGACTTTCCTGCTTGGGCTGGCTTTGAACCAACTTTGAACTGTGATCCTCAGATCTCAGCCTCCTGAGTAGGTAGGATTACAGTCACAAGCCACCAATGCCCAGCTAATTTAAAAAAAAATTTTTTTTTGTTGATCATGGGTCTTGAACTCTGGACCTGGACACTGTCCCTCAGTTCTTCACCTCAAGGCTAGCACTCTAATACTTACGGCTTTTTCTGTTTATGTGATGGCGAGGAATCGAACCCAGAGCCTCATGCAAGGCAAGCACTCTATCACTGATCTACCTTCCCTATGATAATTTCATAAATTCGAAAGACAATGCAATTTAATTTGTGAAGGAATAACCATAAACTTAAAAAACACACTAAAAAGGTCAGCTAATGAGAGGTACAGTCTAAGTCAAAATGGTAAAAGCATTCTTTAGACTATATAATTCTTTTTTGATAAAAGTCTCTCATCATAGCCCAGGCTGGCCTCAAACTCTAGACAGTCAGCCTCTTAAGTGCTGGGATTATGCATTACCATACCCTGCTGATTATCTGTACTCTTGAGAAAGAAAGCAAAAGATAGCATCAATGAAAAATAATGAGTAAATAACCTTGTTTCAGCAAAATTAGCAAATTCAGAAAAAGGAACACTGACTTGGTAATTTTCAAAAATATTTAATAAAAATGAAAAACCAAAGCTGCCCCTGAATGTCCTTAAGAAATTTACTTCCAACTAATCATTCAAAAAATCCAGAAGTAGTTGGGCACTGGTGGCTGTAATCCTACCTACTCAGGAGGCTGAAATCTGAGGATCATGATTCAAAGCCAACCTGTGCAGGAAAGTCCGTGAGACTCTTATCTCCAAATTAATCACAGAAAAAGCCAGAAGTGGCAGTGTGGCTCAAGTGGTAGAACGTTAGCTCAGGAACAGTGTCTATGCCCAGAGTTCAAGCCCAAGGACTGGCAAAACAACAACAACAACAAAAATGGATCTTGGGGGGCTGGAAAGGTGGCTCAGTGGTAGAGCGCTTGCCTTGCATGCCTGAGGCCCTGGGTTCAATTCCTCAGCACCACATAAGAAAAAAGCCGAAGTGGCGCTGTGGCTCAAGTGGTAGAGTGCTAGCTGAAGAGCTGAAGGACAGCGCCCAGGCCCAGAGTTCAGGCCCCACTACCGGACCCCCCCCCAAAAAAAAAGAAAGAAAACTGGAAGTGTCATTGTGACACAGTGGTAGAGCACTCACTCGCCTTGAGCTGAAAAGCTGAGGGCCCAGAGTTCAAGCCCCGAGACTGACCAAAAAAAGCCAGAAGAGGAGCTGTGGCTCCAGTGGTTGAGCACTAGCCTTGAGCACAAAAGCTTAGGCGCAGCACTCAGATCCTGGTTCAAGCCCCAGGACCAGTAAAGAAATAAAATTATGTATAGGTATATGTATATTATATCTGTATATAAATTATATATAGTGCAATTAGAAAACTAATTCAGCACCTACTGATCAGAGTAGAAAAAAAAAATCTCTGGTTTTACAGAACTGTTCAGAAATTGACAGTGATAAAGCAGCCTAAGTGATGAGTCATCCTAAGAGTCCAACCAAGGCATTAAACAAACATCTGTGCATAACTACAATAGTAGTGATTAGTAAACATATTTTACAGTGTATTTGGTAATATGTAAAAATAATAATGATTTACTAGAAGAAAACAATAGTTACATCAACTTATTTCTAACTGGATCTGTGGGATTTTATAATGTGATATGCACTTTTAGCTTTTTCTCTCTAAATTTTTTATAATATATATTGCATGTTCATAAAACCATGGCATTTTCCTTTTTTTTGTTGTTGTTGATTGTGGGGTCTGAACTCTGGGCCTGGGCGCTGTCCCTCAGTTCTTCAGCTTAAGGCTAGGGCTCTACCATTTGAGCCACAGTGCCACTTCCGGCTTTTTCTGCGTATGTGGTGCTGAGGAATCGAACCCACGGCCTCATATATGCAAGCCAAGCACTCTACCACTGAGCCACTTTCCCAGCCTAGCATCTTCTTTTCAAAATGTCTATTACCTTGAATGGACAAACAGGTAAATTACAGGTCACATTATAAAATGTGATAGTACATGTAATTCAGCTATTGTTTTGTGCCAGTTCTGGAGCTTGAACTCAAGAGCCTAGATGCTGTTCCTGAGCTTTCTTGCTCAAGGCTAGCCTCTATCACTTGAGCTACAGCTCTACTTACAACTTTATGGTGGTTAACTAAAGAAAAGAGTTTTAATGGCTCTCCTGCCTGGGCTGGCTTTAAACTATTGATATTCAAATCTCAGCAAGCATGAGCCCTCAGTGCCCTTTTCTTTTGTAGTACTGAGAATTGAACCTAGGACCTCATATATACTAGTCTCTACCACTGTACTCATCCTTAGTCCCTATAACTTGAAATTGTTCAGTGACTTTTCCAATACTAGCAACACTCCTTGACTTTAATACTTAGATTTTCAATTTCTTTCTTTTTATTCTGTTATTTAATAGTGAGCTTATTTTCTTACCTTTGAAAAGTCCTTTGATGCCTCCCATTTTTTTCACCATCTGTGCAAACTTAGTATACTGTGTTAAAAGTTCTTGCACATCTCTTGTTGACACGCCTGATCCTCTTGCTACTCTCTGGATTCTTCCTGGTTGCTTACTAAAAACCTTGGCACCATCTGTACTGTCCAATTCTGTAGGCAACAGACAATTATACTCACTTTCAAATGTATATAATTATCAGTCATAATCAGAGCAGTAAAAATAAGCAGAATATAACTTCACAGAGCAATGCAGATTTTTTTTTTTTTGGTTGTGGGGCCTAAACTTTGGGCCTGGGCACTGGTCCCTCAGCTCTTCAGTTCAAGGCTAGCACTCTACCACTTTAGCCACAGCGCCACTTCCAGCCTTTTCTACTTATATGGTGCTGAGGAATCACAGGACCTCATGCATGCAAGGCAAACACCACCTTTCCAGCCCCACAGGTTTTGTTAAAACAAATCATGATTTCATTTTTCTCCCTGTACACTCTGAAATAGCTTACATACAGAAAACACATACTATAAATAGTTAAATCACAGATTTAACAAATGGTATCATTTACCATGTTTGCTTCAGCTTTAAAAATGGAACACAGATTAAATGAAAATTTATAGTATTCATAAACTACAAGGAAAAACAGACACGTACTTTACCTACAGATTAAGGAAAACAGAACATTCTGAGGACCTCTGAGCTCCATGTCCAGCATTTCCATAGCTCATTTGCCAAGTCTTCCCATGCCCTCCACACATCACAGGTTTATGGCATATTTCAAAAAGAAGAGAAGCACTCACCCTACTTTTACCCTAAATAACTACTAACCTTTCATTCATAAATTTAGGTTATATAAGGAAAGAAAAGGAGGAAGGTCCAATCTATATAACTAAAAACAAACATTTCCTATAATCAAGTTATTACTACAACTAGTTATTTTACTACTTTCTGAAGCAAATAATGAGTTAATTCTCTCTAGCTATTTTGGTCACTAAGTATATGAAGTACAGTTCTGGCTTTTGTTGCATATGATCTCAAGAATGGGCTGGACTTGGTCAAAATTTCTACTCTTTGTTTCTATAAAACCCTCAGGCAAATGGTTCTTTCTTAGTATCTCCAGAAGAGATCCTACTATCTAACATAAGGCAGTCTATGCCATTTTGTTGTATGTGTAATTACGGCAACTCTTTTCATATAATAAATTAAAATGTGTTTCCCTGGTACTTCTATTTCTATTTGTCTACTTGTTGGGCATAAAAAAATAGGGTTTTCAAATGCTGGAGAGATACCATCTGTCCTAGTTAGACAATGATTCAGAGTATAGACTCAAGGGAAATACCTGGGTTAAAGGAGCCTTTCTATTCACCAGTAATATTAGGAAATTTGCTCAACTTGCCTTTACCTCAGTTTCCTCAACTGATAAAGGTGGATAATAATGGACTGGCCCTATTTATATATGTAAGGTGTTCAGAACAGAGCTTTGCACAGAGTAAACACTTGAGATATGATGATGATGATTAATTCTACATGCAAAAATGTTTGTAATGTTGAAGACACAGACAAGAAAGACACAATTTCTAGGTGCCACTGGCTCATGCTTATAATCCTCGCTACTCAGGAGACCAAAATCCAAAAAATTAAAATTTAAAGCTAATCCATATTACCAGCAGAAGAAGCAAGTCAAGTAAGTTCATAGGTCTGAAATGAAACCCTAATAACTGGGGCTGGGAAGGTGGCTCAGTGGTAGAATGCTTGCCTTGCATGCGTGAGGCCCTGGGTTCGATTCCTCAGCACCACATATGCAAAAAGAAAAAAGCTGGAAATGGCGCTGTGGCTCAAGTGGTAGAGTGCTTGCCTTGAGCTGAAGAGCTGAGGGACAGTTCCCAGGTCCAGGGTTCGGGCCCTATGACCGGACCCCCCCCAAAAAAAAAAAGAAACCCTAGTAACTAATAAAAAACAACGACAATTTTCCCCCCCAGGCTGAGGACTGAACCCAGGGCCTTGTGCATGCTGGACAGGCGCCCTTCCGCTGGGCTAAACCCCCAGCCCCAAGACAAAGTTTTTTATGGGTTACTATGAAAGCCTTGATCTCAGGAAAGAGGGAGAAACTATAAAAAATTAATAATGAAAAAATTAATGAGATGGGCACTGGTGGCTCACACCTATAAACCTAACTACTCAGAAAGCTGAGATCTGAGGATCACGGTTCAAAGCCAGCCCAGGCAGGAAAGTCCCTGACACTCTTATCTCCAATTAACCACCAGAAAACTGGAAGGGTGCTGTGGCTCAAGTGGCAGAGTGCTGAAGAGCTCAGGAATAACCCCCAGGCCAAGTAAAGAAGTTGAACTAAAGGCATGGCTCAAGTGTGAGAGTATCAGTCATGAGCAAGAAAATGGAGTGTATATCCTTGAGTCAAGCCCAAATATGAACACACACACAATTTATAACCCTGTATCAGTGGCTCATGCCTGTAATCCTAGCTACAAAGAAGGCTAAGATCTGGGGATGACAGTTCAACTTCCTGAAACTGTTTTCTCCAATTAACCAAAAAAAGCCAGAAGTGGAAATGTGCCTCAAGTGGTAGGCTTTGAGCAAAAAGTCTCAGGGACAGTCC
>NW_012267232.1:18757789-18758367 GCF_000151885.1 Dipodomys ordii
TAACCAAAAAAAGCCAGAAGTGGAAATGTGCCTCAAGTGGTAGGCTTTGAGCAAAAAGTCTCAGGGACAGTCCTGAAACTGTTTTCTCCAATTAAACAAAAAAAGCCAGAAGTGGAAATGTGGCTCAAGTGGTAGGCTTTGAGCAAAAAGGCTCAGGGACAGCACCCAGGTCCTGAGTTCAATTCCCAGGAGTAGTACACACAAAAAGTAAAAGACAATTTATACGTAAGCAAAATTTTAAAACTTGCATTGTAATGGCCTACAAAAAGAATTAAAGTAGAAAGTGGAGCTGTGGTTCAAGTGGTAGGTACCAGCTTTGGGTGAAAAGCTATGGGAAAGCACCCTGTCCCTGGGTTTAAGTCCTAGGACCAGCATAAAAATGAAAAATGTTTTGGTATAAATGTTTGGTATATTTGTTGGGTAAAAATACTAAGGAAAGTGGGGCTGGGAAGTTGGCTCAGTGGTAGAGTGCTTGCCTTGCATTCCTGAGGCCCTGGGTTCGATTCCTCAGCACCACATAAGCAAAAAGAAAAAAGCCAGAAGTGGTGCTGTGACTCAAGTGGTAGAGTGCTAGCCTT
>NW_012267232.1:18760037-18765024 GCF_000151885.1 Dipodomys ordii
TTTTTTGTCGGTCATGGGGCTTGAACTCTGGGCCTGGGCGCTGTCCCTCAGCTCTTCAGCTCAAGGCAAGTGCTCTACCACTTGAGCTATAGCACCACTTCCAGTTTTCTAGTGGTTTATTAGAGATAGGAGTCTCATGGTCTTTCCTGCCCAGGCTGGCTTTAAACCGCGATCCTCAGATCTCAGCCTCCTGAGTAGCTAGGATTACAGGCATGAGCCACCAGCGCCCTTACCCAAATTATTAAAGTAAGTATCTGATCTTAGAAATTTTAACAAAAATACAAAAAGCTTATTAATCATATATATACTAGGAATAATCATGCATACATTATAAAAATTATGCATACACTATAAAAATGTCACAATGAAATTATGTTTATAATTATTGACATTATATATTATTGAAATTATACATTAATGAAAAACATTTTCTAAAAAAGAACTATAAAGAAATGTTAGAAACTTTTAAGGACAAACTAACCAAGATCTGACTGAAGGGACCCATTTTCATGATATTTTGAAATTGTTCATACATGTCTCGCAACGTAAACTGACCTGAAATACAATATAAATAATTCAGATATATTAGAAATTGTGCATTTCTATTCAATAAAACTAGTGTTTTCTTTAATCATGTATTCATCTTAAATCGCACTTATTAAAAAATATCTAACAAGTATTCATTGAGCAGTCCCTACATACATGATATCAATATGAATGTTGAGAAATAATAGCTACATGGACAGATTCTATTACACTGAAGTAGACATACTTCATACATATTTGAAAACATGGCAAATAAACTATATCTACTAGGATAAAGAAAAAAAATTGCCAGAACTCAGAGCCTGGGCAAGTCCTTGAGCTGTTTTTGGCTCAAGTCTAGCACTTGAGCCACAGTGTCACTTCTGTTTTTTCCTGTTTTATGTGGTACTGAGAAATCGAACCCAGAGCTTCATGCATGCTAAGCAAGCACTCTACCATTAAGCTACATTCCCCAGACCCAGGATAAAGAAAATTTAAAACTTGACAATACCAAAACCCAAAGAGGATGTGGAACATGTACAAATCTCATACATATATGTGCAAATGTATGCTAGAACAATAGTTACAACATTGTTTGAAGTATCTTAAACACTTAGTTGTCCATGACCAGGAAAATGGGTAGACTCAGCACTAAAAAAGAACAAATTACAGACATACAGAATTTCTGGATGATTATAAAAAAATATTATGCTGATAGTCATGGTGCTACATGCTTGTAAGCTCAGCACATGAGGCAGGAGAATCACAAGTTCTAACCCAATCTGGGATACATAGTGAGTTCCAGGCCAGCTTGAGCTATAAAGTAAAATGCCATCTCAAACAAAATAAAGAAAACAAAACAACTATACTGATTGAAAAAAAAGGGACATGATTATAATTTCTAAATTATAATTATAAGGGACATAATTATAATTTCTAAATTATAAGAGACATAACTATAGTTTCTAAAAAATTTTTTTCTCAAAGGTGTGGAAAAATAAGAATGTTCACACTTCGTTGGTAAGAATGTACAGTGATAAAATTTTCATGAAGGTCAATCATAATATATCTCCATTGCCTGAGGAATTCAAATTGTACTTATCTACCTTATATCTGTATTAAAATATATAAGAATTTACAAATGGATAAGGTTTTCCACCATGGCATCTTTATAATAGTAAAAGACATAAAACAGTCTAAATATCCATTAATAGAAAATAAAAAAAATCAAATGAAGGCTTGGAAGGTGGCTCAGTGGTAGAGCGCTTGCCTTGCATGTTCGAGGCCCTGGGTTTGATTCCTCAGCACCACTTAAGCAGGAAAAAAAAAGCCGAAGTGGCACTATGGCTCAAGTGGTAGAGTGCTAGCCTTGAGCTGAAGAGCTGAGGGACAGCGCCCAGGCCCAGAGTTAGGCCCCACGACCAGACCCCCCCAAAAAAAAATCAAATGATCATTTTACACAATGGAAAATAATACAGACAGAGAATAGAGACAGACAGATAGACAGACAGACAGAGATAGATAGATAGATAGATAGATAGATAGATAGATAGAGAATAGCACAAAAAAAAAGTAATCTATTTTTGTCTTGAAATATGATAGCTCATTATTACTGAGAACGGAAATAAAGGTCACTGAAGAATTCTTAACCATCTGGTAGAGGAGGGAAGTTGATCAGTGTCCATGCCTGGGAATGTCACAATGAAAACCAGCATCATTAGTTGGGCACCTGTGGCTCCTATCTGTAATCCTAGCTACATAGAAGGCAAAGATCTGAAGACTGCAGTTCAAAACCAGCTCAGGCAGGAAAGTCCATGAGATTCTTGTCTCTAATTAATCATCATAAAGTCAGTAGTGGAGCTGTACTTGGAATGGTAGAGTGCTAGCCTTGACCACAAAAGCTTAGGAACAGTGGCAAGACCCTGAGTTCAAGCTCTAAGACCAGCATAAAAAAAAAAAAACATCACCCCTGTACAACTAATATATGCTAATAAAACTTTTTATGATAGGATTATTCACGCAACTATAACTCTTATTTCCTGCATGGAAGAGGAAATGCTTCCCCCCCCCCTTATTTTTGTTGTCAATGGCAGTGGTGGGGCTTGAATTCAGGACCTTTGAGCCACAGCTCCACTTCTGGTTTTTGCATGATTAACTGGAGATAAGAGTCCCATGAGGACTTTTCTGCCTGGGCTTGCTTCAAACTATGATCCTCAGATCTCCTGAGTAGCCTCCTGAGTAGCTAGGAGTATAGGCTTGAGCCATTTTGGCCATTTATATAGAAGTAATCACTGAAGAAATGTCAACTCAGAAAATTCACTGTCATAGAAATCAGTCCAGGAAGCTGTTAGTAAATTTAGGTTTGTTTTAAAAGATGTACAGGGGGCTGGGAAGGTGGTTCAGTGGTAGAATGCTTGTCTTATATGCATGAGGCCATGGGTTCAATTCCTCAGTAACACATAAGCAGAAAAAGTCGGAAGTGGTACTGTGGCTCAAGTGGTAAAGCACTAGCCTTGAGCACATAGAGGCTGAGGCCCAGAGTTCAAGCACCAGGACCAGCAAAAAAAAAAACAAACACAAAAAAACTTTTGAAAAGAGGAAAGGAGGTAACACTGTCATATATTCAGAACTATGGAATATAAGATTACTGCATTTGGAAATTAGATGTACTTGGTGACCTCAAAAAAGAGATTATTAAGAGCAACAGTAAAATGCAGACCAGACAAGTACCAGTCACTCATGAATGTTGAGATCTGAGGATCATGATTTGAAGGCAGCCTGGGCAGGAAAAATCCATGGGACTGTTGTTGTTGTTTTTTTTTTTTTGGTTGGTCATGGGGCTTGAACTCTTGGCCTGGATACTGTCCCTCATCTCTTCAGCTCAAGGTTAGCATTCTTAACACTTGAGCCACAGCACCACTTCTGGTTTTCTGGTGGTTTACTGGAGATAAGTCTCTGGGCTGGCTTTGAATGGCTATCCTCAGATCTCAGCCTCCTGGGTAAGTAGGATTACAGGCATGATCCACTGACACCCCGACAGTCAACAAGACTCTTATCTCCAATTAACTGCCCAAATCAGTAGTGCTAGTATTGGCCAAGAAAACTCAGGAACAGAGACCAAGCCCTGAGTTCAAGCCCCAGTACCTGCTTGCACATGTATGCACACATGCATAAACACATACACTCGCACACAAATTCTAAAGAAAACAGAAGTCACTGAAGGATTTTAAGAAAGACAATAATGGAAGCCAGGAGTCAGTACCTCCTGCCTATAATTCTAGCTACTCAGGAGCCTAAGATCTGAGGATCACTGTTTGAAACAAGCCCAGGCAGAAAAGTCCCCATGAGACTAACAAATTAACCACTCAAAAGCTGGAAATGGTGCTGTGGTTCAAATGGTAGTGCACTAGCTTTAAGCACAGAGACTCAGGGATAGCACCCAGGCCCTGACTCAAGCCCACAACCAGCAACAACAGCAACAAAGACAATAGTGGAATGAGATTTATTTTTCTGAAAGATCCTTTTTTTTCCCCGTAATATAAGAATTAGAGATTAGTGAGGTATGGTAGGACATAAGTTCAAGGCTGGCCTAGTGTACACAGGGAGACACTATTTCAAAAATAAAACAAAACCATAAGTCAAATGGAAAAAGTCCAGGAAGCTGTTAGTAACTTTAGGTTTGTTATATTTTAAAAGACTTACAATAAGAAATCTAGGTAAGAGATAACATTAGCAGTTTCAGGGGAGGTGAAAAGATAGGAATAGAATGGCGTTAGAATCACTAGGACTATTTGACTCGTGAGGAGAATAAGAAAGAAATAAGAATCAGTATCAGGGCTGGGAATGTAGTTCAATGATAAGAGTACTTGCCTAGCATGCATAAAGCATAAGTTTAATTCCTAGCATCACAAAAACAAAACATCAGTAACAATACCTAAGTTTCTGACTCTGGCTGCAAGACAAATGATGTTAACATTCATTCAAGATAATGGAGAGGTAGAATACTGGGATGGGAAGATAAAAATAGGTAGAATCTGAGATGTCCACAGAGTACCTCAGAGAGTAAACACACAAACAGATGAGGTTGAAGCTCTAGAGAAAGAAGATGGCCTAGAATGATGCTTAGAAAGACTTGACTCTTGACTAGATGACCAACAAAGAGGAGAAGAAAAATAGTACACAGAACAGAGATTAGGGAACAATATCATTTTAAAGGTCAATAACATCTAGAAAGCTTATAATGTGCTGGGCATTTAATGTACATCAGCGAATGAATATAAGCTTTATAAACATATGAAGTAATTTTTTGTAGCTAAAAGATAGATCAAAGATATAAATTTAAGTATATTTCAGAACATAAACTCTTTTTTTTTTTTTTTTGGGTCCGGTCGTGGGGCCTGAACTCTGGGCCTGGGCGCTGTCCCTCAGCTCTTCAGCTCAAGGCTAGCGCTCTACCACTTGA
>NW_012267232.1:18766069-18775176 GCF_000151885.1 Dipodomys ordii
GAAGTGGCGCTGTGGCTCAAGTGGTAGAGTGCTAGCCTTGAGCTGAAGAGCTGAGAGACAGTGCCAGGCCCAGAGTTCAAAAAAAAAAAGAGAGTCTCACAGACTTTCCTGCCTGGGCTGGCTCTGAACCACGATCCTCAGATCTCAGCCTCCTAAATTGCTAGGATTATAGGCATGAGCTACCAGCACCGGCTTGCTAGTTGTTTTTTTTTGCCAGTTGTAGGGGCTGAACTCTGTGCCTGGGCACTGTCCCTTCAGCTCTTCAGCTCAAGGCTAGCACTCTACCACTTGAGCCACAGCGCCACTTCTGGCTTTTTTCTTTTTGCTTATGTGGTGCTAGAATTGAACCCAAGGCCTCAGGCATGCAAGGCAAGAGCTCTACCACTGAGCCACCTTCCCAGCCCCTAAAATGACCAATTTTTAAAGATCTAATGCTAACAAAATATTATCATCTCAAACGAATTAATAGTTTTACCAAAAAAAAAAATCTGTTCATGGTGCACACACCTGTGACGCCAGTACTTTGAAGGCAGAAGGAGGAGGACTGAGAGTTCAAGACCAGCAAGGGCTACATAGTAAGAGCCTGTTACAAAAAAAAAAAAAAAAAGAAAAGAGCTGGGGATATAGATCAGTGGTATTGTGCTTGCCTAGCATGTGCTGGGTTGATTTCCAGCATTGCAAAAAAGAAATCAAAGGAAGATATAGGAAATCAAATGCTTTGTTGCCACTAATATACCATGTTTCAACTTCTCTATAAGTGCTTCATTGTCATCCAACTTCAACTCGTTGACTTTATCTATCAGTCCTTCAATGTCACCCATACCTGTAAGACCCAAAAAAGAAAAATTAGTAATATGCTCAAGCTTTACATCACACAAAACGTATTTCACATACATAACATTCTTGCAAAGTAGATACGTTAAGTATTACTAGATTTCACAAGTTTGTCCATGGTGATCAAGTGCTCTACCACTTTCAGAAAACTGAAAGTAGAGGTTAAATGGCAGCAAAGAAGAGACAAAGCAGGCTCTTGAGCAGAGTTTATCTCCAAAGTCCTCGCTCTCTATTATCACCTTGAGATTATAAAGGTTTTTACTGCCATTATAATTGATAGTACTTTAACTGCATAGGTTTGTATTGCACCTTAAAACTTTTGCAAACAACATCTAATATTCTCATTTTACCATTTAGAAAACAGCTAACTCACTCCTAATTGAGAGGAAAGGGACATAGTCACAGAAGGAAATGATTTTCTTTTTTTTTGTTGTTGGTTGTGGGGTTTGAACTCTGGGCCTGGGCGCTGTCCCTCAAGTCTTCAGCTCACAGCTAGCATTCTACCACTTGAACCACAGCACCACTTCCAGTATTCTGAGTGCTTCATTGGACATAAGAGTTTCATGGACTTTCCTGCTCAAGCTGGCTTTGAACCGCTATCCTTCGATCTTAACCTCCTGAGTAGCTAGGATTACAGGTATGAGCCACCAGCACCCAGCTGGAAATGATTTTCTTAAATTATTTGTTTAAGAACAATATTAAAATCCTATTCTATTTCATAGAGCCATATTACTTCTCAAGAGATTTTTTTCGATCTCCATCTCAGTACATACCAAGAAGTTTGCTGATGAAAGGTTGTGTTTTAAAAGGTTCGAAGTCATCTATATGTTCCCCTGTACCAATGAAAATAATTGGACTTTTTGTGGCAGCAACTCTACATAGAAAAAGAAAATATAAAATAATATCAAAAAAGAAAACAAATATCCAGTAGATTTTCAAAGCTAAACAAAGTCACAAACCTCAGGATTGTTTTCACTAGTTAAAATAGAACTACAAAATTCTATTTCTAGTTAAACTTCTTTTACAAGCCATATTAGTGAAATACAGTTTAAAAGAGGAACAAGACAGCCATGTGTCAGTGCCTCATGCCTGTAACCCTAGCTACTCTCAGGAGGCTGAAATCTGAGGATGGCAGTTCAAAGCCAGCTCAGGCAGGAAAAGTCCATGAACTCTAATATCCAATTAACCTCAAAAAGCCAGAAGTGGACATGACTCAAATAGTTGAGCACCAATCTAGAGCAAGAAAGCTCAAAGACGGTGCCCAGACCCTGAGTTCAGGCCCAGGACAGGCACACACACACACAAAAAAAACAACCCAAAAAACTCATAAAGCCAGGCACAGTGGCTCATGCCTGTAATCCTACCAACTCAGGAGGCTGAGATCTAAGGATCATGGTTCAAAAAGCCAGCCATTAAACTACCAAAAAAAAAAAAAAGCTAGAAGTGGAGCTGTGGCTCAAGTGGTAGAATGCTAGTCTTCAGCAAAAGCTCATGGACAGAGAGTATAGGCCCTGAGTTCAAGCCTCAGCACCAGCACAAAAACAAACAAAACCCTTATAAATGTTCACACATCATATAATTCCAAGATATAGGACAATGGCATCAACAATACTTACGCACTGAGTGCACCACCTCCTTTTGCATGACCATCAAGCTTGGTCACTATAACTGAGGCAACATCAACTTTATCTTTAAATGCCTTAGCCTGGGCTTCACAAGCCTGTCCAATGGAGGCATCCATCACATAAACAATGTTGTCAGGTTGCTAGAAAGTTTAAACAGAAATGAGACATTTTTATTGATTGTAAGTAAAATTCACCATTAGGAACTATAAAGTATTTACTATAAATATTCACTCAATCAATATTTGTTGAGCGAGTACTATAATTCAGGCAGAATATAGTTCCTGAGATAGAGATAAATAAGACAATCCTAGTCCTCCTGGCACATATAAGATATAGGAGGTATCTCTAGACTAGCTAGTCAAGGAAAGCCTCTTTGGAAAAATTGTGCGAGCTGAGGCCTGAATAAAGAAAAAATTAGGGCTGAGAAGGTGGCTCAGTGGTAGAGTGCTTGCCTTGCATGCATGAGGCCCTGGGTTGGATTCCTCAGTACCACATAAGCAGAAAAAAAAAGCTGGAGGTAGAGTTGTGGCTCAAGTGGTAGGTAGAGTGTTAGCCTTGAGCTGAGGAGCTCAGGGACAGCACCCAGGCCTAGAGTTCAGGCCCCATGACTAACACCACCCCCCTCCTCAAAAAAAAAAACAAAAAACTGCCGGGTACTGGTGGTTCACGCCTGTAATCAGCCAATAAACCACTCAGAAAACTGGTAGTAGCACTGTGGCTCAAGTGGTAGCGCCTTGAGCTAAAGAGCTGAGGGACAGCGCCCAGGCCCAGAGTTCAAGCCTCACGACCCACAAAAAAAAAAAAAAAAAAAAAGAGAAAATTAGATTTGGAAAAATACCTTCTAAGAAAAATAAAAACAAATCAGAAAATAAAATAAAAATATAGAAAACTACATACTGAAACCAAAATGAGTAAAACAGACTAAGACAATATTTCTTATACTGGCCCATGTTGGTCAAAATAATAGCTACAAAGGAACTTAGTAGTAACTACTAACCAAAGAATCACTGCTAGCATACTAATGGCACAATATGAGTTTCTACTATATGCTGTAAATGATCTATAAACTGCTTCTTCCCACTTATCCTCCATGGTATTCTCATCACAATATTAAAGTTATCACACTGACAATTAAATATTTTTAAATGCTTCTGGAAAAACTTTCAAAATTCACCTAAAGTAGTATTTATAACTGAATTTGAATAACACAGAAAAGAAACAACATATATGAAAAATTCTTGTGTGTGTGTGTGTGTGTGTAAGATAGGAACTTGAACTTCATGCTTTACTCATTGGCTGGCACTTTACCTTAGCATGCCTCCAATCTCAAAAATTAATTCTCAATTTTTTATTTTTCCTACATTGGACAATAAAAGTGATAAGATTAAGTTCTTTACCACACAGATACGGAGGTCCAAAAATAAATGTTACCTTGAATTTCTCTTACAGGCAACTAGTAAGTTATAGTCTATAAACTCAATCAGACTTCATAATTAAATGAATTAAAGTTTTAAAAAACGTTGTTTTATGGAAAGTGACTTACTATAGCATTAGCAACTTGAAGCATTTCTTCAAACAAAGAATCTTCCTGTTTGTGGCGACCGCTTGTATCAACAATAATAATTTCAAAATTTTCATTTTTGAATTTATCCACTCCTTCAGAAGCAATGATAACAGGATCCATTTCTGTATAGCTATTTAACAAATACAAATGATTTGACAACGGCCACAAGAGAAAAATTTCCAAATACTATTAACTTAGGGATTGCTATTCCTTCATTTTAATCTATTCTGAAAAAGTAAAAACAATCACATTCATTCATTCATTCATTTAGTGCCGAGGGTCAGGGCCTTGTGCTTTTTTTCCTTCCTTCCTTCCTTCCTTCCTTCCTCCTTCCCTCCCTCCCTCCCTCTCTCTCTTTTTTTCTCTTTCAATCTCTTTCTCTTTCTTTTTTTGTGCCAGTCCTGGGGATTGAACTCAGGCCCTGAGCTCTTTTGTTCAAGAATAGCCCTCCAGGAGCTGGAAGGTAGCTCAGTGGTAGAGCGCTTGCCTTGCATGCATGAGGCCCTGGGTTTGATTCCTCAGCACCACATAAGCAAAAAGAAAAAAGCCAGAAGTGGCGCTGTGGCTCAAGTGGTAGAGTGCTAGCCTTGAGCTGAAGAGCTGAGAGACAGTGCCAGGCCCAGAGTTCAGGCCCCACGACCGGACCCCCCCCCCCAAAAAAAAAGAATAGCTCTACTTCTGTCTTTTTGTGGTTAATTAAAGATGAGTTTTTTGGACTTTTCCTGCCCAGATTGGGTCCTACTGTGATCCTCAGATCTTAGCCTTCTGAATAGCTAGGATTACAGCCATGAGCCATTGGCCTAGGTTTAGAGCCTTGTGTTCGTTTGGTTTCTGAAACTCAAGGCTGGTGTTTTACTATTTGAACCACATTTCCAATTCTAGTTTTTTTTTTGTAGTTAATTGGATATAAGAATCTCAAGGACTCTTACCTGATCTGCCTAGGTTGTCTTGGAACCATGATCCTCAGATCTCAGCCTCCTGAGTTGTTAGGATTATGATTATAGGTGTGAGCCACCAGTGCCAGCCCCTATCTATATTCTTTAATGTTAGAAGTTAACATAAAATGTTATTAAAATATGATTAAATTTTCTTTTTGGTTGGTCATGGGGCTTGAACTCTGGCCCTGGGCACTGTCCCTCAGCTCTTCAGCTCAAGGCTAGCACTCTACCATTTGAGCCTCAGCACCACTTCCAGTTTTCTGGTGGATAATTGGAGATGAGTCTCATGGACTTTCCTGCCTGGGCTGGCTTTGAACCTCGATCCTCAGATCTCAACCTCCTGAGTAGGTAGTTAGGATTCAGACTGAGCTGATTAAATTTTTTTTTTTTTACGGTTTGGCTTCTTTTGTCCAGCCACAAAATGGAAATCCTCTTAAACAGCCTCTAAATTAAGCCCTTCTAAATTGAATCTAGACATCTTTAAGTATTCTAATATGTATAGACCACATACTTAATCATTTCAGAATCTCCACTTGACATAATTTAGAATATAAATCATTTTAGAATGAACAAACACACTTTCTAAATAAATTACTAAATGCTTTTTTTGTGTGTGTGTGTGTGTGTCTGGTCGTGGTGCCTGAACTCTGGGCCTGGGCACTGTCCCTCAGCTCTTCAGCTCAAGGGTAGTGCTCTACCATTTGAGCCACAGCGCCACTTCCAGCTTTTTTCTTTTTTCTTTTCTTTTTTTCTTTTTGGGTCCGGTCGTGGGACCTGAACTCTCAACCTGGGCACTGTCCTCTTCAGCTCAAGGCTAGCGCTCTACCACTTGAGCCACAGCGCCACTTCAGGCTTTTTTCTTTTTTGCTTATGTGGTGCTGAGGAATCGAACCCAGGGCCTCATGCATACAAGGCAAGCGCTCTACCACTGAGCCACCTTCCCAGCCCCAATTACTAAATGCTTTTAATTGATAAAAACATTTTACCAGTCTGTGTACCAGTGTGTATTTAATGATGCAATGCTTGAGTTAGGTCTTAAAAGAAATAAGAGAAAGTCAGTCATGGTGGGTGATACATATCTGAGTTACATAAGAACACCCTATTTAAAAACTTTTGAAAAATTATCCAGGAGTAATGGCTCACATCTACAGTGACAACTACTAGAAAGTGGAGATCAGAATAATCATGGTTCTAAGCCAGCTGAGGAAAATTTTAGTGAACTCCATTTTAATCAATAAGCTGGGCATCCAGATGCATGCCAAGCTATGTAGGAGGCTTGGGAGACCATAACTAAGAAAATCACAGTCTAAGGCTATCTTTAGGCAATAATGTGAAACCCTGGCCTGAAAAATGACTAAAGCAAAAAGGCTATGGCTGTGGCTTAAGTGGTAGAGCACCTGCCTAACAAGCATGAGGCTCTGGATTCAAATCCTCATACTAAATTTTATTAATTAAAAAAAGGATAATAGAACAAAAAGGCAGAAGGAAGTAGTAAAGCATACCAGGAAGTATGAAAACTAGAGGAAAAATTACAAACTAAGCAATTCCCCTCTGATCCACACCAAATTGGATCAGCAAGGTCATATTAAGCTGTAAGTCGTTAATTACATCCCTATTTTGGCCCAGAAAAGACTATATCTACAAAGTATAAATTAAAGTATAACTAAGCTGGGCACTGGTGGCTCATGCCTGTAATCCTAATTACTCAGGAAGCTTGAGATCTAAGGATCCAAATAGTTCCAAGCCAGCCCTGGCAGGAAATTTTGAGATTCTTATGTCTAATTAACCACCAGAAAACAGGAAGTGGTGCTATGGCTCAAAGTGGCAGACCATTAGCCTTGAACACAAAAGTGTCCGGTTCAAGCCGCAGTTCAAGCCCCATGACTGACAAAAAAAAAAAAAATTAAAAAGATTTGGAAAAAACTCACAAAACACGGACATGATGAAGCATAAAAGTGTAAAAGAAAAGGTAATAACCAACCTTCCATAGAATGGAATTCGTGCCTTGGTAGCATTCTGTTTTAGTTGGTCGAAAGCACCTAAAAGATAAAGAATTAATGAATCCTTAAACTTGAAAATAAAAGTTGCACAAAACAAATTTTAAATTGCAACATACACCTTACCTGCTCTGAATGTGTCTGCACATATCAAACAGGTCTTCCAACCTTTCCTCTGGTAAAAGTATGCTAACTGAGAAAGGAAGATTAAAAACATTATAAAACATCATTAAGGCATGTAATTTCTTCAATTCATTCTGACTTTACTTAGAAGTAAAACTGCTTAACTGCTTATAGTTTACCTGAAGGCAGTATTTTTTATTTTATTTTTTTATTTTAACGTTTTGTTATTATTAAGTTGTACAAAGAAGTTCCCATTCTACAAAACAGTGTATGAATATAAGGTGTCTGACAACATTGTCACCTATTGTTCCTAATGCATCCGGAAGGCAGTATTATTGAAGATATTTGAATAAGGCAAGCAGGACTCAATGGTAAAAATGGCAACTTTAGCCAGGCGCTGGTGGCTCACTCCTGTAATCCTAGCTACTCAGGAGGCTAAGATCTGAGAATCATGGTTCAAAGCCAGCCAGGGCAGGAAAGTCCATGAGACTCATCTCCAATAAACCACTAGAAAACCGGAATTGGCGCTGTGACTCAAGCGCAGTGTTCTCGCCTTGAGCTGAAGAGCGCAGGGAGAGCGCCCAAGCCCAGAGTTCAAGCCCCACAACCAACCAAAGAAAAAGGGCAACTTCTATTAATTAGGCTTAAAAATATAGTAAAGCTGGGCGCTAGTGGCTCACGCCTGTAATCCTAGTTAATCTGGAGGTTAAGAGCTGAGGATCGTGGTTCAAAGCCAGCCGGGCCAGGAAAGTCCATGAGACTCTTTTTTTTTTGCTGGTCATGGGGATTGAACTCTAGGCTTGGGCGCTGCCCCTCAGCTCTTCAGCTCAAGGCTAGTGCTCTACCACTTGAGCCACAGTGCCACTTACGGCTTTTTCTGTTTATATGGTGCTGAGGAATAGAACCCAGGGCCTCATGCATGTGAGGCAAGCACTCTACCACTGAGATACCTTCGAAAACCAGAAGTGACGCTGTGGCTCCAGCGGTAGAGCACACTGGCCTTGAGCTGAAGAGCTGAGGAACAGCGCCCAAGCCCAGAGTTCAAGCCGCATGACCAAAAAAAAAAAAAAAAAAATTAGTAAGACTCTCTAAAAGAATAATGCATCTCAGACACAAACAAATTAAAATATGGTTAAGATTTGTAGTGTGGAAAAAGAAAAAATGTTAATGCACCCAATTCTGGACATAGGGTGACACAATGCATTAAAACAGCATAAAGAAATGCCAAATACCCATATAATGAACAATAGGACATTGAAAAAGAAGTTCATTCCCCTCAACATCATGTCTTACACGTTATTTTTTTTCTTTTTTTTCTAGTTGCAATACTGGGGTTTGAACTCAGGGATTCATGCTTGAATACCTGCTAGGCTGATGATCTACCACTTGAGCCATACCTCCAGCCCTATTTTTCTTTTTTTGCTGGTCCTGGAGCTTTAACTCTGGGCCTGGGCATTGTCCCTGAGCTTTTGTGCTTGAGGCTAGTACTCTATCACTTGATCTACAACTCCACTCCTGGTTCTCTTTTTGATAGGTGGTGGAGATAAGAGTTTTGTGTACATTCCTGCCTGTGCTGGGTTTGAACTGCAAACCTCAGATTTCAGCCTCCGTAGTAGTGAGGATCATAAGCATGAGCCACCTGGTTACTGGTTAGTATTTTTTTGTTTTGTTTTTTACAAATCCATTTTGTTTTTTTTGTGAAAATACCGTACAGAGGGGTTACAATTACACGAGCAAGGTAATGAGTACATTTCTTAAGAAGCATTGTTGCCTCCTCCTTTGTTTCCCCTTCTCATCCCTTCCCATCTCCACGCCCCCTCACCCCCTTACTGTTTAGTTTTGAGAGAGGGTCTCATGAATTTTTCTGAACAATCTGACTTCAAATCACAATCCTTCTATCCTCAGCCTTCAGGATAACTAGGATTGGGGCTTGGAAGGTGGCTCAGTGGTAGAGTGCTTGCCTTGCATGCATGAGGCCCTGGGTTTGATTCCTCAGCACCACATAAGCAGAAAAAGCCAGAAGTGG
>NW_012267232.1:18776435-18783767 GCF_000151885.1 Dipodomys ordii
ATCCTCAGATCTCAGCCTCCTGAGTAGCTAGGATTACAGGCGTGAGCCACCAGCACCCGGCATTCTTCCTGACAATTCTTAAATTATAAAAACAAGAGTTTCATGAACTTTCCTGCCTGGACTGGCTTCAAACCATGATGTTCAGATCTCAGCCTTCTGAGAAGCTAGGGTTACAGGTGTGAGCCACTGGTGTGTAGCTCTAGCACACTCTTACAGGAGAAATTTAAGAATACAAAATATTATATTGTAAAGTCATGACTAAACCTTTATTATTAAACCAATTTAGGGACAAAGATCTAAAAATATTTCAATAAAACATAAGATGAGCTTTGACCCATATGAACAATTAAAATAACCAATGCAGATACAGAAATTTAAAATATTCCACTAGCAATATTAAAACTAAAGCTATGTTGTACACCAGTGGCACTCACCTATAATCCTAGCTACTCAAGAGGCTGAGATCTAAGGATCACAATTCAAAACCAGCCCAGGAAGGAACATCTGTGAGACTCTTATCTCCAATTAATCACAGAAAAAAAGCCAAAAGTGGCACTGTGGCTCAAGTGGGACAGTGCTCAGACTCAGATGTTTAAGCCCCAGAACCAGAAAAAAAGCCACGTAGAAGAAGGAAAAAAAAAGGGAGGTGGGGAAAGGGAGGAAATAAAGCCAAGTCTGTAATCCTAGGTACTTGGGAAGCAGATATCAGGAGATGGAGGTTTGAAGCCAGCCAGGACCACCCCCCCCCAAAAAAAAAATTCCCAGCCCAGTACATTTAGTATGTAATTCATAGGTAAAGTATGTCCCAATTTAGTCTAGTTTCATTAGACATGCTCAAAAATCAGATGTGGCTAGTGGCTACATGTGGTGGTGTACTTAGGAAATTTAACAAATGTTTACATGTGGCAAAATTACAAATTTTAAGACTTTCCAGACCAAATGCTATATTCTCCAATAGCAATCATCTTCAGCTTTATATAACTATTATAAAGGTACAGAATTGTAAGTCCTTTGTACAATCACATCATAATAATAGCAATAAATAAAATTATTATAAAGGGAAGGTTAAAAAAAATCACCAGTTTTATAAGTCAGAAGAAGCTAGGCACCAGTAGCTCATGCCTATAATACTACCTACTCAGGAGGCTGAGATCTGAGGAATGTGGTTCAAAACCAACCTGAGCAGGAAAGTCTGTAAGACTCTTATCTCTAACAACCAAAAAGACAGAAGTGAAGTTATGTTTCAAGTAGTAGAGCACCAGTCCTGAGTTTAAAAAAGCTCAGGGACAATGCCCAGGCCCTGAGTTTAAGACCCAAGATTGGTGTGACACCAACACACACAGACAGAGGAAAAGTAAGGTTTTAGAGAACAAATGCCAAACTAACTGGCATTTTTAAAGGCTTCCTACTGAAGCACTTGATGATTGAGAATTAACTACAGAAACCACTCGAACAATTTCCACACATCCTATGCTGACCTCAATATGAAATTATTTCAGGAGATCCTACACAATGGTTCTGGAGATCAGACATTTGTTCTGGTACTATCTAGTTTCCTTAGCTGCAAACTGAGAAGTATGTATTAGATGAATTCTTTACTTCCTTTAGGCTAATTTTATTTTTATTCTTTTGCCTCATCAAATGACTAAACTGAAATGGCACAGCCAAATGAGTTGGCTGGACTTTTCAAAAACACTTCTCAGCACTGGTACCAAATAAATGAAAATATTTGTACAATATAGAAAATAATCAGAGTAAATCATTAGTAGACATCTATCTCTCTAACAACTAATAGTTCCTTCCTTTTTCTTCTATTCCTATTACTAGAACCATAGTAATTTTATGTATGTGTGCACGTGTGCATGTGTGCATGCGTGCTGGTTCTGGGGCTTGTCTGGGGCTTGAACTCAGTGTCTAAGTGCTTTCCCTGAGCTGCTTCTGCTCAAGACTAGTACCATTTGAGCTACAGCTCACTTCTGGCTTTTTTTGAGTAGTTTATTAGAGGTAAGAATCTCACAGACTTTCCTTCCCAGGTTGGCTTTGAACTGCCATCCTCAGATCTCAGCTTAGTCAGTAGCTAGGATTATAGGCATGAGCCATCAACATCTGGTCCAGGGTAACTTTCAAAGCTCTAAGATTTGCAACATAGTTGCATGATAGTAGCAGTAATAATAGTTCCAGTGTGAAGCAATAGGTTATATTTACAACTTGAAAAATATTTTTATTTTATTTTATTTTTTGGGTCCAGTCGTGGGCCTGAACTCTGGGCTTGGGCACTGTCCCTCAGCTCTTCAGCTCAAGGCTAGCACTCTACCACTTGAGCCATAGCACCACTTCCAGCTTTTTTCTTTTTGCTTATGTGGTGCTGAGGAATCGATCCCAGGGCCTCAAGCATGCAAGGCAAGTGCTCTACCACTGAGCCACCTTCCCAGCCCCTGAAAAATATTTTTGCTAATTCAAAATTGCTTATCATCTAAGAATGACTCAAGATATTTCAAAGGGAAGTTTTACATGATGAATAGTAAGGAAAACAACACTTGTCAGCTGTAAGTTTCCTGTACAAAAAAGGACTATCACTAGTCAATACTTAGATTAAAAGATAAAAAGGTGAGAAGCCCTTCTACCAATCTATCTATAGTGAAGTTTTACACTTTACAACTTAACCTTGGCATTTTGAGCAACAACAGCATTGACATTCATATGTGTATTAAGTAAACTAATAAAAAAAAGGTAATTTTATGCTTCAATCATTACTGTAATACAGATAAATATTGCATTAAATATAAAAAACAGATTCTGAAGTAGTATTTAATAATTCTAGTGTACTTTTGCTCACAGAGTACTATAAAACCATAGCACAATGCACAATGGTGATATACTTTTACCTTCACAAGTTCTTTAAATACAGCATGCTGAATCATTTTTCTTTTATTAAGACCAGATGCCATCTCTTCAAGATCAATAGCAGACCTATTCATCATGGTGGTGATGTTTAGGACAGGAAAGAGAGAATAAGTTAAGACTAATCAATCCTATTAACATCCATGTAATTACTGAACTATACCATAAATTATTAGGTGCAAAAATGCTTACTTTCTCAAAACTTTCAGTTGAAAATATAAATATTAATTTGTCCTTACATGACTGTACTCATTTTATTTTTTGTACAGTTTATTTTACACATCTTTATGAGAGAAAAAGGACTTGTTTAGTGTTATGTTTAAATGATGACACACTTATTTCCAGACTAAAAATACACACAGAGGGCTATCTTGGGTAAGACACAATTGGGATTCAAGCAGTTAATGCAGTGACTCTATCCCAGCTGGTGCCCCGCCCCAGTGAATGCAATTACAAAGGCCACACACATCATTCAAACATGGATGAGAAACCAAAAAGGAAAACAAAAGAGAATATAATTCTCCAACAATAAATCACACCACTATTCTATTCAAAACTATGAGTTAGTGGGGCTGGGAAGGTGGCTCAGGGTAGAGCGCTTGCCTTGCATGCATGAGGCCCTCGGTTCGATGCCTCAGCACCACATAAGCAAAAAAAAAAAAGCCAGAAGTGGCACTGTGGCTCAAGTGGTATAGCGCTACCCTTGAGCTGAAGAGCTGAGGGACAGCGCCCAGGCTCAGAGTTCAGGCCCCACAACCGGACCCAAAAACAAAAAACAAAAAAACCCAAAACTATGAGTTATTGAAATGTTTTTGTTTTGTCTTTTTTAATAAGATAGAGGTATGGCTCAAATAGTACAACACCAACCAAGAAAGCCAAGAGGGTTTGGATCCCTGAGTTCAAGCCATGGTACCAGCATAAAATACTTTTACACTAAAATGTAATAATATTTAGTACAGTATATGAAAAAGTATTTTAAAAACCTGTAATTAAATGAAAGCTACATGCAGTTTATCCTTTGGACTAGTTTTTTTTTTTTTTTTTTGGTCCGGTTGTGGGCCTGAACTCTGGGCCTGGGCGCTGTCCCTCAGCTCTTCAGCTCAAGGCTAGCACTCTACCACTTGAGCCACAGCGCCAGTTCCAGCTTTTTTTTCTGCTTATGTGGTGCTGAGGAATCGAACCCAGGGCCTCATGCATACAAGGCAAGCACTCTACCACTGAGCCACCTTCCCAGCCCCTGAATCAGTTTTCTAACCTGAATTCTAGATACTCCAGTACTATATAATAGAAATCTTTCATGATTAAGCAAACCTTGCTAATTGGTTTCTCATTCCAATAAAATAAACATAGTTGTCCTGGTTTTGTACCCATTAACTTACTTCACATTTTCTCGTAGTTGCTTCACTAGTTTAATATTAACATCTGCTTCCAGTAATGCTGTGCATACTTCTTTTAGCATAGCATTTAGTACCTGAAAATAAATAACATAAATTTAGTATGTTTAGTGTTTCATTTCAATTATATGAAAACAATGACTGGCTGGTCACTGTGGTTCATATGCGTATAATTTTAGCATTTAGCAGACTGAGATCTGAGGATCATGGTTCAAAGTTAGCCAGGCAGAAAAGTCCCTGAGACTTATCTCCAATTAACTCCAATTGGAGACTTACCTCCAATTATATCCAACTATCTCCAACAAAAAGCCAAAAGTAGAAGCTGTAGTTCAAGTGGTAGAAAACTACCCTTGAACAAAATAAAAAAAGCTCAGGAATAGCACCCAGGACCAACACCAAAAAAAACCCCCCAAAACAAAAAAATCCAATGTCTGATGAGGTATATAGACTACCAAAGCTTAATAAAAAATAAGAGCACACTGCCGGGGAAAGGGAAAGTTCTTCTGTTAGCTTTGCAGAGGAATACCCATTATATGTCATCCCATGTAGTTTTACCAGCCAATTTCACTGCTATTTAAAGTAGTAACAATAAAAATAATACCCAAGACAAAGGAAATTACTAACATAATCAATATTGCCATTGGTGTTTTCTGTGTCACAGAAGAACTCTGATGCATATATTCATAGTATCTACTTTTCCTATTTGGGCTACCCTGGAGGAAAATATGACAAAAGAAAATTTACCCATCTGAATCATTTCTGTTCAGGAATAAAGTTAGAAAAAAGAGTTTCTTCCACTAATAATTCACTATCATCACACATACTGTGTGTGTATGTATGGGTGTTTGTGAGTGTTTGCACTTATACAATAAAATGTAACCTCCACAAGGGGAAGAATTTTAGTATATTTTGATCACTGGTCATTCCTTGTACCAGCAAAATGCACAAAATACAGGCCCTCAAATACTTCTTGCACAAATTCTGTTCATCAACTCACTTCACATGCCCTACAGATACTCTAAAAAATTGATGAAATTAGTTGGGCACTGATGACTCATGCCTGTAATTCTAGCTACTCCTAGCTATAGAAGACTGAGAGATCTGAGGTTCTTTTTAATGCCAGTCCTAGGGCTAGCACTCAGGTCAGCTCAAGCCAAATGCCCTCCTACTTAAACCATTACTTCTGGCTTTTTGGTATTTAAGTGGAGATAAAAAACACACACACACACAAAATATCAGCTCCTCTGGGGCACAGTGAAGGCAGTACTCAGAGGAAAATTCATAGCTCTGAGTACCTACATCAAATTGAGGAAATATCAAATCAACAATTTAATGATGCACCTTAACCTCCCTGAATAGAGGAACAAGCCAAATCCAAACCAGCAGACAGAAAAACTAATAAAAATTAAATTAGAAATAAAAGACTTAGAGGCAAAAAAATCCCAAAAAACATAAAATCAGCAAAACAGAGTTGGTTCTTTGAAAAAAAAAATTGACAGATGCTTAGCAAATCTGACCAAAAGAAAAAAGAAGAAAACACACTCAAATAAATAAAATTATAGAGACAAGAATGGGGATATCACAACAGAAACAGCAAGACCCAGAACATTATAAGGGAATACTTTGCAACCATTTATGTTAACAAATTTGAGAATAGGGAAGAAAAGGTAGAATTCCAAACAAGTACTAATAAACCCAAATTAAATCAAGAAAATTTTAACCAACTAAAGTAATGAAATAGAAATGGCAATAAAAGACTTCCCACCCAAGAAAAGCCCAGAACCAGATGGATTCACAACCAAATTCTAAAAGGCCTTCAAAGGAGAACTCACTCCAATACTCTTCAAACTCTTCAATGAAATTTGAAAGTGAAAGATCACTTTCTTTTTTTTTTTTGCCAGTTGTGGGGCTTCATCTCTGGGCCTGGGCGCTATCCCTCAGCAATTCAGCTCAAGGCTAGCATTTTACCACTTGAGCCACAGCGCCCCTTCTAGCTTTTTCTGCTTATGTGGTGCTGAGGAATGGAACCCAGGGCCTCATGCATGCAAGGCAAGCACTCTACCACTGAGCCACCTTCCCAGCTGGAAAGATCACTTAACCCTCATCCAAAAACCATATGGGATTCCTAAAAGATAGAGAACTGTAGACCCATTTCTTTGATGAACATAGATGCAAAACATCTCAATAAGCCAGGTGATGGTGGCTCACTTCTGTAATCCTAGCTACTCAGGAGGCTGAGATCTGAGGATTGTGGTTCAAAGCCAGCCTGGGCAGGAAAGTCTGTGAGACTCTTATCTCCAATTAACCACCAGAAAACCAGAAGTGGTACTGTGGCTCAAGAGGTAGAGTACTTGCCTTGAGCTGAAGAGCTCAGGGACAGTGCCCAGGCCCAGAGTCCAAGTCCCATGCCAAAAATACCCAAAAAACTTCTTAATACTGGCCAACCAACTTCAACAACTAACCAAAAAAATCATTCACTATGATCAAATGGGATTCGTTCTAGGGATGCAAAGCTGGTTTAATATATGCAAGTCAATTAATGTAATTCAACACATCAACAGAAGCAAGAACAAGAAACACATGATCATCGCAATAGATGCAGAAAAAGCATTTAACAAGCTCTAACACCACTTTATGATAAAAGCTCTGGAGGAGCTAGGAATCCATGGAATATTTCTCAGTAAAATAAAGGTTGTATATGACAAACCATAGCCAACATTATACTTAATGGTGAAAAGTTAAAATCATTTCCTCTAAAATCAGGAACAAGACAAGGATGTCCTCTCTCTTCACTTCTCTTCAATACAGTATTGGAATTTCCTAGCTAGAGCAATAAGGCAAAAGACAAACATAAATAGGGACCTAAATAGGAAAAGAAAAAGAAAAATAATCCCTCTTTGCAGATGATCTGATCCTGTATTTAAAGAACTCTATAGAATCCTTCCCCAAGTTAGTTGAGCTAATCTGAAACTTTGACAAAGTAGCAAGGTATAAAATTAACAAACATAACCTACAGACCTATAGCCATCTAATCTTC
>NW_012267232.1:18785212-18792199 GCF_000151885.1 Dipodomys ordii
TGCAATGCTTGGTAAGAAATGTACGCATTATCCTGCCCATGCAATTGTAACCCCTCTGTACAGTATGTTCACAAATAAAATAAAATAAAATTTTAAAAAAAAATTAACAAACATACAAAAAAATCAGTAGCTTTTCTATATGGCAACAATGAGAAGAGCAAGGCTGAAATCAGGAAAGCAACTCCTTTTGTAATAGCCCAAAAAACCCACAAAAAAAAAACAAATCTAGAAATTAGCCAAAGATGTGAAGGACCTCTATGATGAAAACTGAAAAAGGAAGATTTAAGGAACTAGAAAAACCTCCTATGCTCCTAGAATGGGATGATTAACATCATGAAAATGACAACACTGCCCAAAGCTATCTACAAATTCAGTGCAAAAACCTATCAAAATCCCAACAACATTCTTCAATGATATAGAAAAAGCAATCCAAAAATTCATAAGAAACAAGAGAAGACCTGGAATAGCCAAAACATCCTCAGCAGGAAGAACAGTGTTGGAGGAATATAAATACCAAATTTCAAACTTTATTACAAAGCCATAGTAATAAAAACAGCTTGATACTGGCACAAGACGCTCCTCAGTGGATCTAGAGGACCAATGGAATAGATCTAAGACCCAGAAATGAATCCGCTAGCCTACACCTGGCTAATCTTTGATAAGGGAGCCAAAAACACAGGATGGAAGAAATACAATCTCTTCAACAATTGGTGCTGGCAGAGTTGGCTATCCATATGCAGAAAACTGAAGTTAGATTCTTATATATCACCCTGCACCAGAATCAATTCTAAATGGATTGAAGACCTCAATGTAAGACCAGATACCCTGAAAATAGTATAGGAAAGGATAGAGAAACACTAAGGCTCCTTGGCAGAGGTTGAAACTTCCTAAGATCCAGAATCACAACAAATCAAAGAAAGAATGAATAAATGGGATTGTATCATACTGAAGAGTTTCTGCATGGTAAAGGACATAGCTAACAAGAGAAATAGAAAGCCTACAGAACGGGAGATCTTTACTATAGTTATGTGTCAGAAGAGCCTCACATCTAAAATGTACTTAGGGTTCAAAAAATTAACCCCCCAAAACAAACCCTCAAAGAAACAACAACCCTATTAATAAGTGGGCTAAAGACTTAAGAAGAGACTTCTCAGAAGAAGAATGACCAATAGACACATGAAGAAATATCCAACATCTCTGACCATAAAAGAAATGCAAATCAAAACAACACTGAGATTCTACCTCACTCCTATTAGAATGGCCACTATCAAGAAAACTAACAGTAACAGATGCTGGTGGGGATGTGGCCATAAGGGAACACTAGTATCCTGTTGGTGGGAATGTAAGCTTGTTCAACCACTCTGGAAAGCAGTACAGAGGTTCCCCAAAAGACTAAACATAGGGTTGGGAATGTGGCTTAGTGGTAGAGCCCTGGGTTTGATTCCTTAGTACCATATAAACAGAAAAAGCCAGAATTGGCACTGTGGCTCAAGTGGTAAAGTGCTAGCCTTGAGCAAAAAGAAGCTCAGGGACAGTGCCCAGGCCCTGAATTCAAGCCCCAGGACTGGCCAAAAAAAAAAAAAGATAGCTCCCTTATCACCCAGCAATCCCACTTTTGGGCATTTACCCAAACGATCACAAACAAGGGTATACTAAAGCTACCAGCACAACTATGTTTATTGCAGCATTATTTACCATAGCTAAGACATGGAACCAACCCAGAGGCCCCTAGTGGATGAATGGATCAAGAAAATGTGGTATATATACACAATGGAATTCTATGCTTCTGTCAGAAAGAATGACATCGCCCCATTCATGAAGAAATAGAAAAGCTTGGAAAAAATTATATTGATCTAAGTAAGCCAGACCCAAAGAAACATAGGCTGCATGGTTTCCCTTATTTGTAATAACTAGAATATTTCTATACATCTACAAGTTAATCCATTGGATAGTAAACTAAAAATAAGTTCACTTGGATGATTAATTAAACAGCACTCTAAGCATTTGCACAGTGAGAACAAAGGAGGACTTACCTCCAATTAACCACCAGAAAACTGGAAGTGGTGCTATGGCTCAAAGTGGTACAGCACTAGCCATGAGCAAAAGAGGTGAGGGACAATGCCCAGGCCCTGAGTTCAAGGAGCACAACCCACAAAAAAAAAAACAATAACAACAACAAACAGCTATTCCTCTACTTTCCACAAAGCACTTTTCAAATTTCCTTTTTTGTGTGTGAAGTGGTCTCGCTATGTGCAGGGTCTCACTATGTAACCCAAGCTGGCCTCAAACTCACTATCCTTCTATCTCAGTTTTCTGAATGCTGGATTAAAGCCATAGGTCACCACTGGACCTTTTTTCCTAGAAATGAAAGAGAGTAAGGGCTATACAACAAGGAATACTTGCCGGAAAACTTGTTTTGTTATTCTAGACTATAAGACTAAACAATAATTTGTATTATGATTTATTATTTAATATTGCTTGCTTGCCAACAGTGCATCCATCTGCACAGAAATTTGCTTTGCTGAGGGAATAAAAAGAATTATTAGAAAAACTCTTGATTAGAAATTAGGAAAAAGAATTCTACTCCTAAGTCAAACAGTAAATAAACATGTGAAAGTAGCTTCTTATTTCTGTTAAATGAGAGGTTGGACTAAGTAATTTCTAAGATAGTCTCAAAATGATTTGATTCCATTAGTTTGTTAAAAGTGTTGATATAAAATTGTATAGAATTGGGCTGAGAATGTAGCTTATGGTAGAGTGCTTGCCTAGCATGCATGAAACCTTGGGTTTGATTCCGCAGTACCACATACACAGAAAAAGCCGGAAGTGGCACTGTGGCTCAAGTGGTAGAGTGCTAGCCTTGAACAAAAAGAAGCTCGGGGACAGTGCCCAAGCCCTAAGTTCAAGCCCCAGGACTGTCCCCCCCAAAAAACAAAAATTCTATAGAATTGTTTTCAAAATGCAAGGTCAGAAAGTACTTGAATGCCAGGTATGGTGTACACACTTATAATTCCAGATATTCAGAAGGTGGAGATTGGGATGATCACAATTTGAGGCAGGCCCAGACAAAAAAATGTCAGACCCTATCACAATAAGCCAGGTGTGGTGGCTCATGCCTGTAATCCACACTACTTGAAATTCTATTGGCAGAAAGATTTCCAGCAAGGCCAGCCATGAGCAAAAACTCAAGATCTTACCTGAAACAAAAAAACAAAACAACAACAACAAAAACAAAAAAAAACCTGAAGCATTTTCCCACAAGATTTGTGAGAAAATGAATCAAAATTACGAAGATAAAAGAGCTAGTTTTTCATGAGGCATGCTAAAGGGAAGTCAGAGAAAGCCAAATGCTAGTGGCTCAGCCTGTAATAAATAGTAGCTGCTTAGGAAACTGAGATCTGAGCATTGTGGTTTAAAGCCAATCTGGGCGGGAAAGTCTATGAGACTCTTATCTCTAATTAACCATAAGCAACCAGAAATGGAACTGTGGCTCAAGTGACAGAGCACTAGAGCACAAAAGCTCAGGGACAATGCCTAGGCCCAGGACTGGCGTGTGCACGCACACTCACGCGCGCATGCGCGCGCACACACACACACAAAGCCAGAGAGAAAAATCAGATAAGCACATACCTAGTAAAGAAGGAACAAAAAGCGCAATGAAGTTTTAGATTTCCAATGCTCTATTTTTACATGCCAGTTAAGATTATTTTTGTTCTTTTGTTATTTTTCTAAATGCTCTACAGATAGGTAAAATATAAAATAATGGTATGATAGTTGATTTCTTACTAGATTTAGGCTTCTCCACAATATTCAATCTACATGAAATAAATATAGGCTGGTCATTAATCATCCAGCTCCCCCATGCTTAATCACATATATGTCATATAATAATGTCCATACCTCCTCGTTGATGATGGTGGCATTGCTCAATGAGCGCAAGGCTGATGTTATTTTTCTTCCAAGGTCTGCTAGAACCATCTTGAAGGCTTTAAGGTATACTTATAAGAACTCTACAAAGGAAAAAATATTGAATGAAAACATTTGGAAACACACTCATTTCTTATGGCAGATTTTAAAAAAGGTTTAAAAGGTGCAAATGAAAGTATTCTAGTGTTAAACACTATAATCTCAGCTTCTACAGCCTCAATCTACAGCCTTAAGATACTCATGCCCAAAAATAAAACTGCTAACTGGCTATGATGCCTGACTTTGAGAATCTAATTAGAGAATCTTTTCTATGAACCTGTAAATTTTATTTTATTTATTTATTTATTTATTTTGGGTCCAGTCGTGGGGCCTGAACTCTGGGCCTGGGCACTGTCTCTCAGCTCTTCAGCTCAAGGCTAGTGCTCTACCACTTAAGCCACAGCGCCATTTCCAGCTTTTTTTCTTTTTGCTTATGTGGTGTTGAGGAATCCAACCCAGGGCCTCAGACATGCAAGGCAAGCGCTCTACCACTGAGCCACCTTCCCATCCCTGAACCTGTAAATTTTAAATGTCAAGTAATATCTTTTGAGGAAATAATAATGTAACCTCAAATTAATTACTTTTACAAAATACTTGTGAATATAAATGACTGAATGATAAATCATATGCACTTCTTTTGGCAGTATTAAAATTTTGAAAGCAGAATGCTTCCTATGTAGCATTCTACCACTTACGTTATGCCCCAGCCTTATGTACATTTTTAAATGAGAAGAGAAAGAGCTGAGATCCTTGGCTTACACTTTGTAAAGGAGAGTTACAAAATACCTGAGGCCAGGCCAGGCAAAAAGTTAGTGAGACCCGTATCTTCATCAATAGGTGGGCCTGGTGACTCTAGCCTGTGGATTTGCATGGGAAGCATGGATAGGAAATTGTATGCCATGCCTGAATAAAACAAAGTAAAGCAAAAAGAGCTGGCTTAAGTGGTAGAGGGCCTACCTCACAAGTATGAGGCATTGAATTCAACACTGAGTATTACAAAGGAGGAAAAAGAGAGGACAAGGAGGGAGGGATGGAAGAACAGAGAAAGACAATAAAGGAATAAAGAAAGAGGTGAAGCTGGTGTCAGTGGCTCAGGCCTATAAGCCTAGCTACTCAGGAGGCTGAGATCTGTGGATCGTGGTTCAAAGCCAGCCTGGGCAGGAAAGTCCATGAGACTCTTATCTCTAGTTAACCACCAGAAAACTGGAAGTGGTGCTGTGGCTCAAGTGGTAAGAGCTTGCCTTGAGCTAAAGAGCTCAGGGATAGTGACCAGACCCAGAGTTCAAGCCACATGACAGACAAAAAAAAAAAAAAAGGTGAAAGCCCCAGGAATACTAATATTCCACATTATAGAATTATGCTACTAGCCAGGCGCTGATGGCTGATGCCTGTAATCCTAGCTACTCAGGAGGCTGAGATCTGAGGACCCAGTTCAAAGCTAGCCAAGGCAGGAAAGTCCATGAGACTCTTATCTTCAATTAACCACCAGAAAACCAGAAGTGCTGCTGTGGTTCAAGTGGTAGAGCATTTGCCTTGAGCTGAAGAGCTCAGGGACAGCATCTAGACCCAGAGTTCAAGCCCCACAACAACAACAAAAAAAAAGAAGGGAATTATGTTATTTGGATCCTTGCCCCTAAGCAAAAGACAATGTTTAATGAATAAATCACTTAACTTTTCTAGTACAAAACAACTGTTGAGCCATTAACTATATGAGGCACTGTGCAAAGTTATTATAGTATATACATATATATAATTCCCTTTTATTCTTCCGACCATCCAAGAGAAGTTATTATTACTCTTCTTATTTTAAAGCTGTTGCCCAACTCTCCGAACTGTAAAACAAAGTAACTTCGAAAATCCCCTCTAGCTCCAAAGCATAATAGTGTTCTAAAAGAATAGATATAATATTACATGTTAAGTATGAAAGAACTCACAGGAAATAAGTAAATACAAGTAGTACTCTCTTTCCACAATACATTTATTTATAGCCCAAGAATGAAGTGTAAAATCCATGTGAGAGAAAATTCCTCACGTTTAATTACAAACAGAAGCAAGTTTTTTTTTTTTTTTTTCCTGCCTTCTAATTAAAACACTGGCTCTTTTGGATCTCAAGACTGCTAGCTTTGGAATGAACACCACTGGCTCTCCTGCTTGTTAACTCATCCTGTCATCTCTGGATCTGCCAGACTCCAAAACTTGCCTGAGCCAATTTCTTGCAATAAATACTTAACTATTATATCTGTATACACACACACACACAACACACACACAGAGTATTGGTTCTGTTCTCTGTAGAATTCTGGCAATTAGTAGAATTACTAGCAATAAAGGTTAATGGTCAATTGTTAATAATTATTTCTATAAAAACTGAAATAAAAAAAAATAGAAAAACAAAGTGCTTTACTGAAATTGGGTGGTAAATTGCCCAAATCTGGGTAAGAGAATCTTTTTTTTTTTTTTTTTTTTTTAATTTGTCAGTCGTGGGGCTGAACTCTGGGCCTGGGCACTCCCACTCAGCTCTTCAGCTCAAGGCTAGCGCCCTACCACTGGAGCCACAGTGCCACTTCCGGCTTTTTTATTTTTTCTGCTTATGTGGTGCTGAGGAATTGAACCCAGGGTCTCATGCATGCAAGGCAAGCACTCTACCACTGAGCCAACTTCCCAGCACCAGAATTTCTTAATATAGGTAGGATTTACGTAAATGGAGAAGAGAATGAAAGAAAATTGAGAAGTGTGAAATGGGATGAGCAGAATTACAGTCTCAAGAAACCTGGGGCATACTTACACTTTGCTAATGTACTCTATGCATAGATTATTGAGCATTATTGCGAAGTAGAAAGGCAATAAACAAAATATTCTGGTCAGACAGAGGAAATATAAATAAAAAAAACAAGAGGTTGTTTTTTGGGTCTGGTCGTGGGGCCTGAACTCTGGGCCTGGGCACTGTCCCTCAGCTCTTCAGCTCAAGGCTAGCACTCTACCACTTGAGCCACAGTGCAATATCCGGCTTTTTTCTTTTTG
>NW_012267232.1:18794011-18798698 GCF_000151885.1 Dipodomys ordii
CCTTGAGCTGAAGAGCTGAGGGACAGTGCCCAGGCCCAGAGTTCAGGCCCCACGACCGGACCCCCCCAAAAAAACAAAAAAAAAAAAAACCAACCCTGCACTTCAGGAGAGGAATAAGAACACCTAATAATAACTTTACCTAAGCTGTTTTCATTGCAATTTAAAAAACAAAAAACCTGTTTCTGAAAATCCTGGTATCTGAATTTTGAATCTGCTTGAACTTTCAATAACTTCCCACTGCATGAAGAGGTAGAGTCCTCAAGAGACACCCTTAAGTGCATAATAACTCCCCCTACACACAGACACATACATCTGAACTTAAACACACTGATCTTCTTGCTATTGCTGCTGACCCTTTCCACAATGCCTGTTCTTGTTCCTGCTGATAACATAGTTCCCTCCATGTTGCCCTTCAGAACACTATCCCAGATGCCATTTCTTGATGGGATCTCTTGTCTAATTACTTACACATAACTTCTTTGTATTACTTGTGGCCTGTAATTCTGTTATTGATATATAGGCTGCATGAGGCAGGAATTTTGTCTCCTTTTCCCTCTCTCCCATGAGCTTACTGCTTTACCTGCTCTCAGTCTTAAATAATGATTTATTTATAACTTTTCAGAATTCCTCCATGTATTCTGAACAAGATTTTCTTTTTTCTTTTTTTGTGCCTGGGGCTTGACCTCAAAGACTGGGTGCTATCCCTGACCTTCTTTTGCTCAAAGCTAGTGCTCTACAACTTGAGCCACAGCCACAGCTCCACTTCTGGCTTTTTTAGTAGCTTGCTGGAGATAAGAGTCTCATGAACTTCCCTGTCAGGGCTGGATTCAAACCACAATCCTAAGAATTCAGTATCTTGAGCAGCTAGGATTAAAGGTGTGAGCCACCAATGTCCAGCTTGAACAATACTTTTTTTTGTTTTTGTTTTGCCAGTCCTGGGGCTTGAACTCAGGGCCTGGGCACTATCCCTGAGCTTGTTTTTGCTCAAGGCTGGCACTGTACCACTTGAGCTACAGTGTCACTTCTGGCTTTTTCTGTTTATATGGGACGGAGGAATCAAACCCAGGGCTTCATACATGCTAGGTGGGCACTCTACCATTAAGCCATATTCCCAGCCCCTGAACAATATATTTTTAAAAACTACTTTTACCTTGTTCTAAAATGTACACACTAAAATGCAAACATTTTGAATTTTGTTACCAGATGACTCTAAATATAAAACTGGAATTGTTATAATTCAAGCACATTCACTTAAAATGCTCCTAACTGAAAAGATTTGTAAACATAAACTTGGTAAGGCCAGGCATTGGTGGCTTATGTCTACAATCCTAGCTACTCAGAAGGCTGAGATTTGAGGATCACAGTTCAAAGCCAGTCCAGGCAGCAAAGCCAGGCCAGGTAGAAAAGTCCACGAGACTCTTATCTCCAACTAACCACCAAAAAAGACAGAAGTAGAGCTATGGTTCAAATAGTAGTACTAGCCTTGAGCACAAAGATCTCAGGGACAGTGCTCAGGCCTTGAGTTCAAGCTTCAGTATAGGTGGGTGGGCGCACATGGGTGCCCCCCTCCCCCTCATCCCATAATGTCTTCCCATAGCACTGGATACACAGCTTTAGTCCTAGGAAATGAATGATGCCTTTAATAACAGAGCTGAATATTCCAGACAGAAAACTGCAGGGGAAAATGTTGCTGCTATAATAAGAGGAAATCTTATTTTGAAGGCAAAGAAGTGATTCATCTTCATGAAGTGTAACTGCTATGTGCAGAAAGCTGTTAAGTACCACTGATTGCAGTATGTACAAGGACTAATCTTGGCCCAAGTCACAAATGCTTCTAACAGGAGCCTGATAGGAGTTGGATAGAAAGTGATGGAAACAGGCTCAAATTTGGGGGTACCCTAAGTAAGGCAAGTACAAGGCCAAGAATCCTACTTACCTGCAGCAGTGTGAAGTACTGGAAAGAGCATGGGCTTTGGAGTCTGACAGACTTGGTTTCAAATCCCAGCTCTGTTACATACTGGTTGTGTTACTTTGGGCAATTACTTAATCTCTCTGAGCCTCACTTTCCTCACCTGCAAAATGGAGATAATACCATTATCAAGGTAGTTATCCTGAAGGGCTATGGTGAGGATTAAATGAGAGAGTAGATATAAAATTATCTGAAAGTGCCTTGTCTGTATAAACTCTTAACTTCCTTTCTTGAGAGTTCTCCACTCTCTCTTTATGATCTGAAGTCAATGGACATTTTCTGTACTGCCTGCTAAAGTGTCTTTTACATTCGTTATCCAAGAACCACTTCTGAAATCTTTAACATTTAGTGCCAATTTCAAATAAAGTTGTTAATCAATAGGAACTATAGTGTCCACAGATACCTTTGTTTTTAAATTTTTTTTTCTTGTAAAGATTCTGTATAGAGGGTTTACAGTTACATGAGTAAGGTTATTTTTGTACATTTCCTATCGAGCATTGTTACCTCCTCCTTTGCTTTTTCCCCTACTACCCCTTCCCTTTCCACCTCCTCAACTCCTCCTCCCCATCCCCCCAAAGTTGTAAAATTCGTTTTCAACATAGTATCTTGTAACAGATACCTTTCTCTACATAAACAAGTATAAATACCCCTGCTGGAATCTTGCTTGATCTGAGATGATATATAATGTAATGACTAGCGATTTCAAATCCCATCACAAAAAAATTTTTCTTTTTTTCTTTCTTTCTTCTTTTTTTTTTGGTCATTCTTGGGGCTTGAACTCTGGGCCTGGGCGCTGTCCCTCAGCTTTTTAGCTCAAGGCAAGCACACTATCACTTGAGCCACAGTGCCACTTCTAGTTTTCTGGTGGTTAATCATAGGTAAGAGTCTGTGGACTTTCCTGCTTGGGTTGGCTTTGAACAGCGATCCTCAGATCTCAGCCTCCCGAGTAGCTAGGATTACAGGCTGAATCAGTCACCATTGCCTGGCTGACAACAAAATTTCCATATACAAAAAAATAGTCTTCTGAGTGATTGTCAATGACTAACTTTTCATACCAATATCTAGATTAAGACGTATTCAAATATATCAATATTAGTAAACATTCTTAGGAAAATCACTTCAATATAACATAATTTCTATAAACTACTCAAAAGCTCCTATTTGCTTTCTTGACTACAACAGAAATAGTTTGTTTTTTTTTTGGGGGGGGGTTGGCCAGTCGTGGGGCTTGAACTCTGGGCTTAGGCACTGTCCCTCAGCTATTCAGCTCAAGGCCAGTGCTCTACCACTTGAGCCATAGCGCCACTTCCAGTTTTCGCACGGACTCTCCTTGCCCGGGCTGGCTTTGAACCGTGATCCTCAGATCTCAGCCTCCTCTGTAGCTAGGATTACACGCATGAGCCACTGGCCCCTGGTGAAATAATTTCTTTCATTTGAAAATCACATAAACTCATAATCTAGGACCACAGAAAAACAACTGTTCTGAACATAATGGCTTAAAGCTATTTTATTTGATAAAATTATTGTTATTTGAAAACAAGGTGCTGATGGTTCACGCCTCTAATCCTAGCTACTCAGATGGCTGAGATCTGAGAATCAAGGTTTGAAGTCTGTGACACTCTTATCTCCAACTAACCGCTCCCAAACCAGAAATGGAACTGTGGCTCAAAGTGTTAGAGCACTAGACTTGAGCACAAAAGCTCAGAGGCAGCACTCAGGTCAGAGTTCAAGCCTCATGATTGACCAAAAAAAATTAAAATAATTAAAAAAAAATATATATATAGATGAGCTGGGGACTGGTAGCTCATGCCTGTAATCCTAGCTACTCAGGAGGCTGAGATCTGAGGATCTCGGTTCAAAGCCAAGGCTGGAAAGTCCATGAGACTTATATATCCAATTGACCACCAGAAAACTGGAAGTGGCACTGTGGCTCAAGTGGTAGAGCTCTCGCCTTGGGCTGAAGACTTCAGAGCCAACGCCCAGGTCCAGAGTTCAAGCCCCATGACTGACAAAAAAAATTTTTTTAATAAAATTAAAAATATATATATGTAGCTATTTGAGTCACTAACTGTATAATGTTATGACTTTCAGATTTAGGAATTAGATTTTACCCTGAGACTACTTAGTACTTCACAGAAATGATTCAACTTTGTATGTTGTGATTATAAGAGTATATACATTTATTGTAAAATTAAAATTTTTTAAGTATTATCTTTGGGTTTGAACTCAGCGCCTTGAACTTGCTAGGCAGGAACATTACCACTTGAACAACTTTGCCAGTCCTTTTTATGTAGGCTATTTTTTAGATAGGGTGTTGCTTTATACCTGGGTCTTGCCTACTTCACCATCCTATCTGTGTTTGCCCAGATAGCTGGGATGAAGTCATTGGTTGAAATGGAATTTCAAAGATTTTTGCGTAGGCTGGCCTTGAACCATGTATGATGCTTCAACAGCCAGGATAATAAACTTGAGCCAGGATAATTGGCCTGAAACAATATTTAAGGTAAAAAGTATAATTAATCTTACTCCCACATCTTAGTAATAACCAATTATAATTTGATACATATTCTTGAAGGTTTTATATTCTAGGCATATAATTTAGCCAAGTTCACATGAATTAAGATTTGAGGAAAAGGGGCTGGGAAAGTGGCTCAGTGGTAGAGTGCTTGCCTTGCATGCATGAGGCCCTGGGTTCGATTCCTCAGCACCACATAAGCA
>NW_012267232.1:18798863-18809691 GCF_000151885.1 Dipodomys ordii
AATGTCAGAGATGATTACAGTGCTGGTCTTCTCTTTCTCTTTACCCACAAGTAAAGAAAACAAATCATAAAACACTGTGTTTTATCTCTTTAAAATTCACAGCTTTAGGCTGGGAATGTGGCTCAGTAGTAGGGTGCTTGTCTAGCATGCATGAAGCCCTGGGTTTGATTGCTCAGTACCACATAAAGAGAAAAAGCCGGAAGTGGTGCTGTGGCTCAAGTGGTAGAGTGCTAGCCTTGAGCTGAAGAGCTGAGGAACAGCACCCAGGCCCAGAGTTCAGGCCCCACGACCCAAAAAAAAAAAAAAAAAAAAGATTTGAGGAAAAGTGAGGGACATAGAAATGGAAATACTTTTGTAAAATATGCTTGCTAGTGCTAAGAATGTAGCTTAGTGGTAAAGTGCTTGACTAGAGTGCATGAGGCCCTGACTTTGATTCCTCAGTACCACAGAAATAAAACTTTAAAAATATGCTTGCTAATAAAAATAGCTTGAATACAGAAAGCAGACTATAAAATATTAGCAAGAACCTTATACATTGGATAATTATTTTGTTAGACTAAAATCAAATATCAAAAATAACACTATCAACACTATAATGAGATTTTGCTGTATACATTCTAGGATAACTATAAACAAAAAGACAAATGATGGGGCTGGGAAGATGGCTCAGTGGTAGAGTGCTTGCCTTGCATGCATGAGGCCCTGGGTTCAATTCTACAGCAACACATAAGCAGAAAAAGCCAGAAGTGGTGCTGTGGCTCAAGTGGTAGAGTGCTAGCCTTGAGCTGAAGAGCTGAGGAACAGCACCCAGGCCCAGAGTTCAGGCCCCACGACTTACAAAAAAAAAAAAAAGAATGTTGGCAAGAATGTGGAGAAATCAGAATTCTCCTACACTGCTGGTGGGAATATAAACTGGTATGGATTTTTTGTTTTTGTTTTGTTTGTCAGTCATGGGCTTGAACTTTGGGCCTAGATGCTGTCCCTGAATTCTTCAGCTCAAGGTGAGTGTTCTACCACTTAAGCCACTGTGCCACTTCTGGTTTCCTAGTGGTTAATTGGAGATAAGAGTATCACGGGGGCTAGGAAGGTGGCTCAGTGGTAGAGTGCTTGCCTTGCATGCATGAGGCCCTGGGTTCGATTCCTCAGCACCACATAAGCAAAAAAAAAAGCCGAAAGTGGTGCTGTGGCTCAGGTGGTAGAGCGCTAGCCTTGAGCTGAAGAGCTGAGGAACAGCACCCAGGCCCAGAGTTCAGGCCCCACGACCGGACCAAAAAAAAAAAAAAAAAAAGAGTATCACGGGCAGGCCGGACTGACTTTGAACTGTGATCCTCAGACCTCAGCCTCTTGAGTAGCTAGGATTATAGGCATGAGCCACCAGCGCTTGGCTTGGTAAAGTTTTTGGTTTTGTTTTGTTTTCTTTTTGTCAGTCGTGGGGCTTGAACTCTGGGCCTGGGAGCTGTCCCTCAGCTCTTCAGTTCAAGGTGAGCTCTCTACCACTTGTTGCTACAGTGACACTTCCTTGGTAAAGTTTTTAATGAAAGTATTTGATAATTCCTCAAAATGTTAAAACAAGTTGGGAGCTAATGGCTCAAATCTATAATCCTACCTATTCAGGAAGCTAAGATCTGTGGATTCTGGTTATAAGCTAGCCAGGAAGGAAAGTTGTGAACCTCTTATCTCCAGTTATTACCAAAAAGCAAGAAGTAGAGCTACAACTCAAGTGGTAGAGTGCTAGCCTTCAGCAAAAAAATGCTCAGGGACAGTACCTAGGCTCTGAGTTCAAGACTCAGGTCTAATACAATATAAAATTTTAACAAAGGGTTTGGCGTAGGTGGCTCAAATCCTGTAATCATAGCTATTCAAGAGGTTGAGATCTGAGAATCACTGTTCAAAGCCAGCCAAGGCAGGAAAGTCTGTGAGACCCTTAGCTCCAATAAACCACCAGAAAACTGCAAGTGGCGCTGTGGGCTTAAGTGGTCGAGCACTCACTTTGAGCTGAAGAGCTGAAGGACAGCACCCAGGCCCAGGGTTCAGGCCCCAAAACCGACAAAAAAAATTTTTTTTAAAGGGTGAACAAATGCAGCAGAGGTATTCACTAGATGCTATGTTGAAAATGAACCATACAACTTGTGGGTGAAGACAGGAGGGAAAAACAGGAAGAGAGAGGGGGTGACATTGTCCAAAAAAAAAATGTACTCATTACCTGACTTACATAGCCATAACTCTTCTGCATATCACCTTTATAACAATTAAAGAATAAAAATTAAAAAGAAAAGGAGAAATGAAGTATAGAAACAGACCACAATATAGATAAATTAAGCAAAGCTATAGAAACAGAAAGGGGACTAATGCAGCTACCACTTGAGTACAGCTCCACTTCCAGATTTTTGTTTAGTTTAATGGAGATAAGAGTCTCACAGACTTTCCTACCCAGGTTGGCTCTGAACCTCAATCTCAGATCTCAGCTTCCTGAGTGGCTAGGATTAAGATGTGAGCGACCAGGCACTAGGCTCAAAACTATAAAGAATCTAATTTGTTGCCAGATTCTGATGGCTTATGCCTATAATTCTAGTTACTCAGAAGGCTAAGAAGACACAATTTTTTTTTTTAAAGCAGCACCAGCAGCAGATGCCTGAACAGTGGGCTATTTCAATTACTTTCTTTTTCTTTTCTTTCTTTCTTTTTTTTGGGGGGGGGTCCGGTCATGGGGCCTGAACTCTGGGCCTGGGTGCTGTTCTTCAGCTCTTCAGCTCAAGGCTAGCACTCTACCACTTGAGCCACAGCGCCACTTGCGGCTTTTTTTTTTTTTTTCTGCTTATGTGGTGCTGAGGAATCAAACTCAGGGCCTCATGCATGCAAGGCAAACGCTCTACCACTGAGCCACCTTCCCAGCCCTACTTTTCATTTTTTAAACCAAACACACATATAAGAAACAGTAAGCAAGGGGTCAAAACTTACAAACATATACAAACATACTGAGAATAACTAACTGCCCATCTACTTCTGTATATACACTTATGTATATATTTTATAGTGGAAAAAGGAGATAGTATGTTTGGTTTTGGACCTAATGAACCAGCAGAAAGTGCAGAACTATTGCTCATGACATGAAAGCTAAAGAAAAAAGTTTGGAAATAGCATATAGATGAGAATTCTCAAGGTGAGTCTGTGAAATACATAGGTGATAGCAAAGACCAAGAGGCTGGCAAAAGGGGAGAGTCAACTAAGATGAAAAGTAACCAAAGGAACAAGTTTTACTAATTCCCTTTCCTTCTCCTATCGGCACAAAAGATAAAACTAACTTTTAAAAATGAAGAACAGGGGCTGGGAAGGTGGCTCAGTGGTAGAGCACTTGCCTTGCATGCATGAGCCCCTGGGTTCGATTCCTCAGCACCACATAAGCAAAAAGAAAAAAGCCGGAAGTGGCGCTGTGGCTCAAGTGGTAGAGCGCTAGCCTTGAGCTGAAGAGCTGAGGGATAGTACCCAGGCCCAGAGTTCAGGCCCCATGACTGGACCCCAAAAAAAAAAAAATGAAGAACAATTACTATCTTTCTCTAGTATCTTACTATATAGTCCAGAGGCAGGTCCAGATAAGAATACAGGGGTACTCTTTAAGTGGAGAGTTTAAAGTATTTTTTGCATAGTACTCCATATTAAGATTAAAAAAATAGCAATCACTCATATGAAAAATTCAAGTTAACAGGGGAAATATCTCCCTCCTGTTTGGCACCACCATTGCTATGTTCTAGGTACTATGCTAAACACAGTGTTACCTCATCTTCTTCTCATAAACATACTAAGTAGAAAGGAAACTGAGGCTACATGGAAACAGCAACTTGCTCAGGGTCACAAATACAACATGCGCAATAACTCATCTCTATTTTGTTGTTCGTTATACCTAAATAGACTTTATCATTATTCATCTTTTCTCCATTTGTGTGTGTGTGAGTTTCACTTGACTTTTCTGCTCAAGGCAAGAAGGTATTCTACTACTTGAGCTACACAACTCCAGTCTTGCTTTTTGAAGTTTTCTGTACAGGCTGGCTTCAAATGATGACCCTCAGATCTCAGCCTCCTGAGTAGCAAGGATTACATGAAATACCAGCACCAAGCTTATTATTCATCTTTATAGTGTATATTTATATACATTATATAATGTATATTTATGTGCTTCTGCCTCCCCTGAACTGAAAGCTTCTCAAGAGCAGAGCTGTTGTCCTGCATTATTTCATTCCCATAGCTAAAGAACAGTAAATATTTTGTTAAACTATGCATATGAAAGAACCAGGTGAGGAAAAATAAGGGGGGTAGGAGGCGTGACCCCGTGGTAGAGCATATTCCTAGCAAGCTCCCGGTCCTGACTTCAAACCCCAGTACTGCCAAAGAGAAGAAAGTCAGTAAGAGAGTTTCAAGAATAAACGGTCTCGAAAGATTCGGATAAAATCACCAGTATATTTTATCACTGGCATTCAACCCTTGTCCTTTTATCTAACGTCTACAATATGCAGAACAATGTCAATATCGTTAATACTAACAATATTGTTAGAAATATTAACAATGTTACAAACTCACAGGAACGTAAAATCTGGTTCATATCAAAAAGTTTTCAGGAAAGTAGCCAGCCTCATATAATTCTTGTTCAGGAAAGCAATCAAAAGCCAAGGCTACAAATGCCTATATCTTACTTGGCTTGGGTAAACCTGCCAGATAACTTAAAAGGGTCTCAGCACATCTTTTACGAAAACTTCTGAGGGAGGGCAACAGATAAAAAGGTGCTGGAGCAGCTGGGGATCGGAGGTGACAGTAAGGAGGCGAGGAGCAGAAATCCCCAGAAAACTTTCAAGGGAGTGCAACTGATAAAGAGGGGCCAGAGCATCTGGGGCTTGGAGATGACAGTCGGAGGAGAGGGAAGCACACTCCCGTGTGCCTGGTCCTTAACCCAGGTTGTGACTGCCCCCAGCTCGTCCCCTCTGTAGTCCCCGTGGAGAGGAAAACCATACTTACCGGAGAAGCACCACTAACGCCGTAGCCCTAAAAGGGCCGGGGAGTCCTTGACGAGGCCCCACACCGGAGGAGGAAACTCGGGAAAACTGGGAGCTGCCAGACAGGTTCGCCCCCACAACCTGACCTCCCCCAACTACATAAACTAGGGTCCCTGCGCCCAGCCCGCGAAGCCAACTCCCACCAGCTGGAAGACCGACGACTTGCCACCGAACCTTCCGCCCAATGAGGAGACGTCATCACTCGGCGTAGACCAGCCTTTCACGAAAAGATGCACTTCCGCTTCCGGGGCAAAGTGCTGCCTTTCTTGGGTTCGGCTTCTAAGTGCGTAGTTCTTTGCTTGCACTGGCTTCTGGCTTTCGTTTTCTATCCATGAATAATTGCAGCATGCAATTAGTAGGGAGACTGACTCTCTCTGGACGTAGTCTCGGGGTGGGGGGGGAAAGGCAGGGCTTGAGGAGCCACCTCCAGGAAAAGTGACAAACCCGAAGGAGGTGCTCGGGGGAACTCCGTCAGGGGCGGGGCTTAAGACATGCTGTCGAGGCCGGGTGGGCGGGCTTTGTGGGAGATGGGAATGGGTGAGTAAAATAAGCCGTGTCTGACTGCGCGTGCGCTGTGCAAACCTGCCCGCCGCTCTAGAGAGGGGGCGGGAGGGCGGTGGTGTCGGGTCCGATTGCGCGTGCGCACTGCAAACCTCCGGATCTGTTGGCTGGGGCGACATGGACTTTCGCTCGGCTCAGCGGGCAATCCTTCAGCTGCTCGGTTCTGTGGCTCCAGCCGACCGCACGGCGCTGCTCCAATGGATGCGAACTACCAGTAAGCATCACAGCCAGAGTCAGGCGGTGGGGACAAGGGCATTTCTTTGGGCAATGACGTCTGAGGACTTAGGCGGGGTGAAGCAAGTGGTCGCTATGCTGCTGGGCTGCTGGGCTGCGCTCTCCTGTGGGGTAGGTGGAGCGCAGCCCGCCTCAACTTGGGCGGCTCAGAGTGCCACTTAGGATGTCCTTGCAAACTTCGGACTGGCCCGGAGAACCTTCTGGACCCAAACCCCTTTTATGAATGCAGGAAAGGGGAAGATTTTTTTTTTTTTTGCCCTCCTCGCTGTTAGTCCCAAGAGCGGATCTTACCTGAAAATAAAACATCTTAAAGGTTTTAGGGTGTGCAGTTACCCTGCAGGTGAAATCACCTGTAGATTGGTGTAATTATTTTCTCGATGGTAAAAGGAACTGTTTAGTAGTATTTATCTCCCTTACTCCCGAAGGGAAGGTGAAAAGGAAAGAAAGATTTTGGTTTTTAAACTGTTAATGCAATACTAAATAATGAAAGCAAAGTTAGAATTGGGTGAGTGTGATAGATCTAGTTATTAAAGAGTGAGGTCGTTCAGTTCTGGCAAAGCGAAGCTTAGTGAGAGTACACAAAGTAAACATTCTCTTTTTGGTAACTACCTACTTATCTATCCTATAGCTCTCTATTTCTGAAGATTGATTCACGTGGTTACTTTTATTCAACTTGTTGCTTGAAATAACCTTGTTTACTGACAACTACTAATTTTACATTTTCAACCTTGTCCTCTACCATTGTGATGTTACAGTCAATTGGTAGGTATATGAATTATAGTAATAATTATTAAGCGTTCTAATTTATTTACTTTTGTTTTACCAGTTCTGGGGCTTGAACCAGGCCTGGGGCAAAACAAACAAACAAACAAAAAATGTTAACTAAGATACTAAATGAATGTGAGCTTCCAAATCTTATAGGACAGTTAATTCTGCAAACTATAAGAAACTCAGGGCTGGGAAGGTGACTCAGTGGTAGAGTGCTTGCCTTGCATGCATGAGGCCCTGGGTTCGATTCCTCAGCACCACATAAGCAAAAAGTAAAAAAAGCCAGAAGTGGCGCTGTGGCTCAGGTGGTAGAGCGCTAGCCTTGAGCTGAAGAGCTGAGGGACAGCGCCCAGGCCCTACGACTGGACCCCCCCCCCAAAAAAAAAAAAAAAGAAACTCAGTGAGTGCTGGCGGGCTCATACCTGTAATCATAGCTACTTGGGAGGCAGAGATTTGAGGATGGTGATTTGAAGTCACCCCAAGCAGGAAGAGTCTGAGATCCTTATGTACACTTAACGACAGAATGCCAGAAATGAGATATAGCTCAAGTGGTAGAGTGCTAGCCTTGAGCAAAGAACTCAGAGACAGCACCCAGGCCCTAAGTTCAAGCAAAGAAAGAAAGAAGAGAGAGAAAGGAAAGGAAGGAGAGAGAGAGAAAAGGAGTGAGGAGAAGGAAGGCAGGCAGGCAGGAAGGAAGGAAAAAGAAACCCAAGTTTTCAAAGTAGGAATTTCCAAAATATCTTGAGTCTTCCATCACCTCATTTAAATACTATCTTGGCTCTACACAATTGGTAGAGCCCTTGCCTAGCAAGCACAGCCCTGAGTTTAAACTCCAGTACCACCAAAAATAAACCCTTCATTGCTATTTTGGCAATCATATCCCAGTTGTAAAACAATACCAACTTCCATCTGGTTTTTCTACATTTCTCAATGGGAAGTCATTTTTTTCCAAAAACATAGATTGCCTTTGAAAATGTAGTAGTGCCTCTAGCTATTGCAGTTACTAAAATATCCTACCCCTCCAGAATATTTCACTCTTATGAAACCATTTAGTGTAAATTTTCAATTTTAGAGACATTGAGACTCTCATTTTTCAAAATCAGTATGATCTGAAAGTATGCTCTGAATGTTAACAAGAAGTTTATTACTTGCTAAAGAGTACATTTTTTTTTTAACTTTAAAAAATTTTTCTTACCAGGCACCAGTGGCTCAGGCCTGTAATCCTAGCTACTCAGGAGGCTGAGCTCTGAGGATTGTGGTTCAAAGCCAGCCCAGTCAGGAAAGTCCATGAGACTCTTCAATTAACCACCAGAAAACTGGAAGTGGTGCTGTGGCTCAGTGGTAGAGTGCTAGCCTTGAGCTGAAGAGCTTAGGGACAGTGCCCAGGCCCAGAGGTCAAGACCACAACTTACCAAAAAAAAAAATCTCGGGCTGAGAAGGTGGCTCAGTGGTAGAGTGCTAGCCTTGAGCTGAAGAGCTTAGGGACAGTGCCCAGGCCCAGAGGTCAAGACCACAACTTACCAAAAAAAAAAAATCTCGGGCTGAGAAGGTGGCTCAGTGGTAGAACGCTTGCGTTGCATGCATGAGGCCCTGGGTTCGATTCCTCAGCACCACATAAGCAAAAAGAAAAAAGCCAGAAGTGGTGCTGTGGCTCCAGTGGTAGAGCACTAGCCTTGATCTGAAGAGCTGAGGCCCAGTGCCCAGGCCCCAGAGTTCAGGCCCCACAACTGGACCCAAAAAAAAAAAAATCTTTTTACATCAGTGGTAAGGTTGTGGACACACTTCCAGTTAGTGATAGGATCAGGGTTTTGTTTAGAGTTAGGTATAGAGTATAGAGATAGAGTTATGGCTGTGTGTGTGTGTGTGTGTGTGTGTGTGTGTGTGTGTGTGTGTGTGTGTGTGTGTGTGTGTGTGTGTGTGTTGGTCCTAGGGCTTGAAATCAGGGCTTTGGATGCTGTCCCTGAGCTTTTTTGATAAGGCCATTGCTCTACCACTTGAGTTACTTCTCCACTTCTGGCTTTTTGGTGGTTAATTGGAGATAAGAGTCTCATGGAGGACTGGGAATGTGGCTTAATGGTAGACTGCTGTACTAGCATGCATAAAGCCCTGGGTTCAGTTCCTCAGTACCTCATAAACAGCAAAGGCCAGAAGTAACACTGTGGCTCAAGTTGTAAAGCGCTACCATTGAGCACTGAGTAGCTCAGGGACAGAGCTCAGGCCCTGAGTTCAAACCCCAGGACCTGGAAAAATAAATTAATAAATAGTCTCATGGACTTTACTACTCAGGCTAGCCTTGAACTGCCATCCTCAAATCTCAGCCTCCTGAGTAGGTAGGATCACAGGCCTGAGCCACCTGTCCCAGCTCATTTCTCTCTTTAATGACTTCTATTTCTTTGCTGAAATTTTCTGATTTTTTTACTTGTTACAAGAGAATTCATAAGTGCTATTGAAATATTGCTGCTCTAATATGCTAGAAGGCTCCTGAAACTATTTAAATCTTCTACCTCAGTAGGCAGTTTCTTTGCTTAAAGTTAACTTGTAGGTCTAGCTCCATTGATGGTGCAGTGTCAGTATGCTTACAGTGCTATTCACATCAGCTTCATTATTTGGAACTAGGGGACTGCTTGAGAGAAAGACATTTTCCCAAATCATCTTTTGTCACTAGCTGGTTTGCTTTCTGCTACTAGGCAGAAGGCTAGGAGATGCCAGGCACAAGTTTCTCTGTCCCTGGGTTGATCCACAGCGACTCCACCAGTGCCACACACACCCCATATTGCATGGCTGTGGACTGAGGAGTGTGGTTCCCTGGTAGTTTCTCTGTTGTTTTCCTTTTCCTGGTCTTTGGCCACATAAAGCAAGCTTTTCTTAGATAGTTTGCTTTTGTTTTTCCTGTTTAAGCTTGATGGGCTTTTGAATTCCAGGTGTCTCCAGGACTCCTCTAGATGACATTGTATATTTATTTTATATTTTTTTAATTTTTTGGGGGGGTCCGGTTGTGGGGCCTGAACTCTGGGCCTGGGCACTGTCCCTCAGCTCTTCAGCTCAAGGCTAGTGCTCTACCACTTGAGCCACAGTGCCACTTCCGGCTTTTTTTCTTTTTGCTTCTGTGGTGCTGAGGAATCGAACCCAGGACCTCATGCATGCAAGGCAAGCGCTCTACCACTGAGCCACCTTCCCAGCCCCGACATTGTATATTTAAAAAACAGAGCTTGCCTTAGTGTCCTTCCTCAAGTCCTGAATCCATAGACAGTTCACTCTTTTTTTTCCCCTAATTTTCAAGGATCTTTGTTGATGCCTATTATTTCTAGGACACTTGAATCTAGAGAACAGCCAAAAAAAAGTAAGGGAAATTATTCTCTTGTCTAGGACCTGAAGTCCTCTCAGGGCATTTTTAATTTGGATAAGGAATTGAGAGTAATATATGAGTAATAAGTAGACTATAACTCAGTGGTTAGTTATGCATTGTAGGTGGATAAAGTAGGATTTGGATTGGTGAAGGCTAGAGATCTAACCTAACAGAAAAGCAGGGACATATGGTGGAAAGGAACAGTATGAACTGGAAAGAATGTGATGAAAACCTGATATTTGCCTGTCTAAAAAAAAATTATTGGGACAAAGATAAAAACAAATGTTGAACCATGTACCAGTGACTCACACCTGTAATCCTACTCAGGAAGCTGAGGTCTGAGGATCATGATTCAAAGTCAGCCCAGGCAGAAAAGTCCTCGGGGAAACCCTTATCTCCAAAGAACCACTCAAAAGTTGGAAGAATACGTGTAACTGTGGCTCATGCCTAAAATCCTGCCTACTCAGGAGGCCGAGATCTGAGAATTGCTCTTCAAAGCCAGCCCTGGAAGGAAAGTTTGTGAGACTCTTATCTCCAATTAACCACCAGAAAACCAGAAGTGGCGCTGTGATTTATGTGGTAGAGCACGTCCCATGAGCTGAAGAGCTCAGGGACAGCGCCCAGGCCCAGAGTTCAAGACCCACGACCGACATAAATAAATAATTTAATTAATTAAAAAAAAAAACAAAAAACTTGCCGGGCGCTGGTGGCTCACGCCTGTAATCCTAGCTACTCAGGAGGCTGAGATCTGAGGATCGCGGTTCAAAGCCACCCCGGGCAGGAGAGACCGTGAGACTCCTGTCTCCAATAAACCACCAGAAAACCGGAAGTGGCGCTGAAGCTCAAGTGGTAGAGCGCTCGCCTTGAGCTGAAGAGC
>NW_012267232.1:18809741-18811240 GCF_000151885.1 Dipodomys ordii
CGCTGAAGCTCAAGTGGTAGAGCGCTCGCCTTGAGCTGAAGAGCTGAGGGACAGCACCCAGGCCCAGAGTTCAAGCCCCACGACCGACAAAAAAAACAAAAAACTAGAAGTGAAGCTGTGGCTCAAAGTGGTGGAACACTATTCCTTGAGCTGAAGAGTTGAGGAACAGCACCCAGTCCCTGAGTTCAAGCCCACAACCAACAAAAAAAAGAAGGAATGAACAAGTGTTGGTAAGGATGTAGAGAAAAGGGAACCCTTGTACACCATTGATAGGTATAGTATGGAGGTTCCTCAAAAAAACTAAAAAAAAGTTACCATTATAATCCAACAATCCCATTTCATATAGCCAGGGAAAGGAAGTTAGTATGTCAAAGAGATGTACACACCCCATGGTTCACTGAAGCATTAGTCACAATATCAAAGATGTACAACCAAAATGCCTATGAGAAGGTGAATGGGATAAGAGATGTAAACAAGTGGGAGCCATGTGCCTGTGGCTCAAGCCTGTAATACTAGCTACTCTGGAGGCTTAGATCTGAGGATCACAGTTCAAAGCCACCCTGGGCTTTGAGCTATTGCTCAAGTGGTAGAGTGCTAGCCTTAAGCACAAAAATTCAGGTACAGTGAGTGCGTAGGCCCTGAATTCAAGCCTCAAAAGTAGCACAAAAAGAAAAAGAAAAGTGAATTTTTAAAAAAATATGATTATACTCAACAAAATACCCATTCTATTCTTTGTTTTGGTGCTAGGAATTGAATCCAGGGTTTCCCATATGCTAAGTATACTCTACCACTATCTTAAGCCCCTAACCTGTATGAAGGAAATTCTGTCATTTGCAACAGCATGGATAAATTTCAAGGACATTATGCTAAGTAAAATAAGCCAAGCACCGAAAGACAGATATGATCTCACATGTAGATTTTCAAAAAGCCAAAAATCATACAAGTATAGAGTTCCCATAGTAGGTAGAAAAGGGGAAATGTTGCTCAGTGGATCCCAAGTATCATGGGAAGAAAAAGTTCTGCAGTACAATGTGATGAATATAGTTAAAAATAATAAATATACACACACAGAACACAACTATGGGGCTAGATGGAGGAGGGGAAGGGAAGAAGGAAAAAGCATAAATAATTTTGAATACATTGTATTTTATGCAACTCCTTAAAGATAATAAAAAAAATAATAAGCCAAAGTGGACAACCATGCCCCCAATACAGGAGGACCATTCTTCAATCCAGGTTATACAAATAGCTACACCCCTTTACTAGACTGCCCAAATAAATCTCAAGGTCAAAAAAAAGAAAAGAAAAAGAAATACATTGTAATTATATGTGAAACATAAGGAATCTCAATGAAAAAATGCTGTATATTTCAGAATTACTGAAGAGTAGATTTTGTTTTTTTGTTTTTTTTTGGTCCGGTCGTGGGGCCTGAACTCTGTCCCTCAGCTCTTCAGCTCAAGGCTAGCACTCTACCACTTGAGCCACAGCGCCACTTCGGG
>NW_012267232.1:18811310-18821443 GCF_000151885.1 Dipodomys ordii
AAAAAAAAAAAAATGTGAGGAAAACCATATGTCTATTTGAGCCTTCTACAATGTATATATGTACCTAAAGATCACAATTAAAATTTTAAAAGAGGGCTGGGAAGGTGGCTCAGTGGTAGAGTGCTTGCCTTGTGTACCTGAGGCCCTGGTTTCAATTCCTCAGCACCACAGAAGTAGAAAAAGCTGGGAGTGGCACTGTGGCTCAAGTGGTAGAGCCACCAAAATAAATAAGTAGACAAAAAAAGTTGGATGGTTTATTATGGAGGGCTTAAAAGCCTAGAACACAAGGGCCTGGGAAGGTGGCTCAGTGGTAGAGGGCTTGCCTTGCATGCATGAGGCCCTGGGTTTGATTCCTCAGCACCACATAAGCCAAAAGAAAAAAGCTGGAAGTGGTGCTGTGGCTCAAGTGGTAGAGTGCTAGCCTTGAGCTGAAGAGCTGAAGGACAGCGCCCAGGCCCAGAGTTCAGGCCCCATGACCGGACCCCCCCCCCAAAAAAAAAAGCCTAGAACACGATATTGAGAAATAGGAAAGCATCCTAAAATTGTGAGGAAAGTAAAAATAAAGTGAGTTTAAGCAAGATTGTTGTGTATTTTTTGTTTTGTTTTGTTTTTGTTTTTTGGTGTTTTTGTTGGTCGTGGGGCCTGAATTCTGGGTCTGGGCGCTGTCCCTCAGCTCTTCAGCTCACGGCGAACGCTCTACCACTTGAGCCACAGTGCCACTTCCAGCTTTTTCTACCTATGTGGTGCTAAGGAATGGAACCCAGGGTCTCAAGCATGCAAGGCAAGCACTCTACCACTGAGCCACCTTCCCAGCCCCAAAATTGTTTAAAATAGGTATGTGAGGTATTTTATATTGGGAAGAGGTCTGTTTCAAGGAGCTAGGTGTTAGTAGTGGAATTCCAGCTGTGTGATGATGACTGTGGCTATGAGGTAGTTGTTTAAAAGGGAATAGGTAAAAAAAAAAAAGTATTACTTAATGCCTTAGTGGTATTTCCTTGCTTATATATTTAATTAAATGTAAGTAAGAATTAATTTTCCCTTTAGAGGAGCTCTTCTCCCCTTTCCACCTACATATACATAACTTGAGAAAAACTGAACTGTCCTTAGGCAATTGCTTAGCCATCTTCCTTTAATCTTTCTCCAAGCAATGTTCTGAGATAGTTTATTATGCATGATAAAAGATGTTTACCCTCACTAGTAATTAAGAAAATGCAAATTAAAACAACCAAGTTTGCTTTTATAATATTCAATGCTGTGACAGTTGGCTAACACATACATCTGGTGGTCATTGAGTTACTTGCTTCAGTATATAGTCAGGCTGATCTTGAATTTGCTATCCTCCTGCCTCAATCTCCCAAGTGCTAAGATTATAGGCATATAAAAACCAAGTCAGCTGAGATGTTCTTATTCATATCTGTCAGAACAAATTGATAAAAATCTTCAGGTAAGAAATCTGTAGCAAAAAGCTTTGCAATGTTTTTTGTTGTTTGTTTTTTTGGGGGTCAGGGCTTGAAGTTGGCATCTGGGTACTGTCCCTGAGGTTTTTAGCTCAAGGCTAGCACTCTACCACTTTGAGCTACCACTCCACTTCATTTTCTGGTGGTTAGTTGGAGATAAAAATTTCCTGGACTTTCCTGCCTGGGCTAGCTTTAAATTGCAGTCCTCAGATCTCAACATCCTGAGTAGCTAGGATTACAGGCATCAGCTACCAGTACTTTTAAAATGTTTTAAGTACTTCCAAGTCTAAAAATTTATAGTAAGGAAATAAATCAGAGATGGAAGATGATGTACTTCAAAAGTTGGGTTTTAACAGATACCACTCTTTTCTGTCAAAGGGCGGGGTGAATAGAGCATTAGAGACTTTACAGTACAATGGAATACTGAGTAACAACAACCTTTAGAAACATTTCAACAAATTTATTTTTTTTTTAAATTTGGAAACTACCTTGTTGGAAACTATCTTGTAAGTTGCCCAGTCTGGCCATAAACTCATGAACCCAAGGAGAACTTCCTCCCTAGCCTCCCCAATTACTGAGGCTGCAGGCATATGCCACAGGCCTGCTTCAACAAATTTAATTTTGATTACATAGAATATTTATTTTCAAATGCTAAACTCCAGTTGTATGTTAGAATACCCTATCAGTTCATACTTTTCCAATCTGTTTTTCTTTTTCTTTCTTTCTTTTTTTTTTTGGGGGGGGGTCTGGTCGTGGGGCCTGAACTCTGGGCCTGGACACTGTCCCCTCAGCTCTTCAGCTCAAGGCTAGCACTCTACCACTTGAGCCACAGCGCCACTTCCGGCTTTTTTTTCTTTTTGCTTATGTGGTGCTGAGGAATCAAACCCAGGGCCTCATGCACGCAAGGCAAGCGCTCTACCACTGAACCACCTTCCCAGCCCCTGATTATTGTTTTTTTTTTTTAATTTAATTTTGTTTTATTTGTGAACATACTGTACAGAGGGGTTACAATTGCATGGGCAGATAATGCGTACATTTCTTACCAAGCATTGCATCCTCCTCCTTTGTTTACCCTTCACATCCCTTCCCAGCCTCCCCCTTCCCCCCACTGATTATTGTTTTAAGGCAAGGTTCTATTATTGTTTTTGTCGGTCGTGGGGTTTGAACTCTAAGCCTGGGCGCTCTCCCTGAACTCTTCAGCTCAAGGCAAGTGCTCTACCACTTGAGCCACAGTGCCACTTCCAGTTTTCTGGTGGTTTACTGAAGATAAGAGTCTCACAGTCTTTCCTTCCCCGGGCTAGCTTTGAGCCTCAATCTTCAGATCTCAGCCTCCTGAGTAGCTAGGATTACAGGCAAGAGCCACCTGCCTTCAGCTAAGGCAAGGTTCTTAACATGCAGTGAAATATTAACTCATTTAATCCCCCAAACAAGCCTTTTGATTAGGGTATTATTGTTAAGTCTACTTTAATAGTGGAGGCAAGTGAGGCTCCAGGAGTTAAGTAAGTCACTTAAACAATACCTGAAGAGCTAGGTGCTCACACCTGTAATCCTAGCTACTTAGGAGGCTGAGATCTGAGGATCATGGTTCAAAGACAGCCTGGGCAATAAAGTCCATGAAACTTGGTGGTGGTGGTGGTTGTGGGGCTTGAACTCAGGGCCTGGATGCTGTCCCTGAGCTCTTTTGCTCAAGTCTAGTGCTCTACCACTTTAAGTCACAGTGACGCTTCCAATCTTCTGGTGACTAACTGGAGATAAGTGTTTCTCGGACTTTCTTGGGTGGGGTGGCTTCACACCACCATCCCCAGATCTCAGCCTTTTGAGTACCTAGGATTACAGGAATGAACCACCAGTGCCTGGCTTCTGTGAACTCTTATCTCCATTAATCACCAGAAAACCAGAAGTAGAGCTGTGGCTCAAAGAGGTAGAGCACTACCTTGAGCAGAACAACTCAGGGACAGCACCCAAACCCTGAGTTCAACCCCCACCACTTATAAAAGGAGCCCAGAATTCTAATTTAGGCAATCCAGCTGCAAAGTTAATTCTTTCAATCTTTACTCAATTCCCAGAGATAGCATTGCAAACAACAGGCCAAGGCCAGCTGAATAAGTGAGGATGGATGTAACTGAGAGTTGAAAATTACATTCTTATTAAAGTCCAAGTCAGAGAGATGACTTTATTTTATTTATTTAGTTAGTTATTGGCTGATCCTGGGGCTTGAACACTGGGCCTGGGTACTGTCCCTGAGCTTTTGCTCAAGGCTAGCGCTCTACCACTTGAGCCACAGCATCACTTTTGACTTTGGAAGGGGTGAGTAGGGGCATAATTTATTGAAGGTAAGAGCCTCATGGACTTTACTGTCCAGGTTGGCTTTGAACCACAATCCTCAGGTTTTAGCCTCTTGATCTGAGGAATCCTAGCTATGATTACAGGCATCAGCCACCAGCTTGAGAGATGATTTTTAAAGGAATGATAACCTCATTTCGTCAATCTAAATTAAATTGACTATATGGACTCTGGAGCCAGAAATAAGTAAACAGTATTTACCTACACGTTTAGAACACTAAAAGTGAATGCACATAGAGTATTAGCAAATGCCTTAAATATAGTACTCAATAAATATTAGCTCCTATTAAGATTCTTAAGAAACTTGTGCAGGGCCAGTATGGTGAGGAGTGAGAGGTCAGGCTAGCTGGAAGAGTGACATGGCTAGCTGGAAAACAGCCCAATCCACATAGCGAGACCCTGACAAAAAGGAAGGGTGGGAATGGGGGTGGAGGAGAGGAAAGCGGCAAGGAGGAAAGGAAAAACGAAAGAAAGAAGAAAAGACTTTCAAGCTAAAATATTTGATGTTTTTTTCCTTGCCCTCTCACATTCAAATTCTACATTAGTGTGCTTTTTTTTTTTCTCCAACAGTAGTTGTCTTGGCTACCAACATCCATTTATTTATTCATTAGCTCAACCCTCGAAAATCCTACAACTATGTACAATAAGAAGGGAAATCAAAGCAGCTCACTTGGTGTTGGTTTTTGTTTTCTCTAAATTTTGAATGTGTTTGTAGCCGTCGTATTGTGTTCCAAAGCCTTTTGGTTCCTTTTGTTATGTTCATTGAGATGTTAGATTTATTTAGATGTTAGATTTGTTATGCTTATTGTCAATGTTAAGTCTCCCTGCATTAAAAAAAATGCATAAAACAGAATTGCAAAAGGGTCGTGGCTTTCCGTTCTGCTCCTCCTAGCCTCGCAGCCGGTCTGGCTTGTGTCTTAGGTCTGTAACGGCGCTTATTTTCTTGTTTCAAAGTTAAGCTGTTCAGACATTTTAGAGGGCTTGCCCCAGACCACTGAAAATACAAAGTAGGAACCCACTCGAGGGCTGCCTGGCCGACAGACTGCTCAATTTAACTTTTAAACTTTGAACTAGAAAAAGAAACACTTCAACTAGAAGTCAAGAGTCAACCTCTCGTAAATCCTACTGTGAAGGTTCCGCACCTGCATGAAACAGAAGCAATTACTAACGTCGCCGCGAGGGCGTGGCGTATGCAGATTAGAGGCGCGCGGAGATTGCTGGTCCCACTTATCTTGGTCCTCCATGTCCCGCGTGGGCAATATTCAAAACGTACAGGATGATTTTTCCGGTCGGCAACTACGAAGCCAAGTGAGCTCTGAAGGGCATGAGGGTGGGGAGGCCACGCGATGGAGGTGACCGTGAGTGTAGTGCGAGACCGGCGCCAGGGTGTGGGTCGAAAGCAGTTAGCAACTCATACTTACCTGGCAGGGGAGATACCATGATCACGAAGGTGGTTTTCCCAGGGCGAGGCTTATCCATTGCACTCCGGATGTGCTGACCCCTGCGATTTCCCCAAATGTGGGAAACTCGACTGCATAATTTGTGGTAGTGGGGGACTGCGTTCGCGCTCTCCCCTGATAAGTTGGTTTAAATGGTAGACTTGTAAGCATTTTTTTTTTCTCTTTTAGTGTTGGAGAGCTTGAGCTGTTTCTGAGATCGAACTGAGCGTCTGGGTCATTCTCAAAACTACATTATTGCTTTTTTTTTTTTGGTGGGGGCTTATTGGAGATGAAAGTTTTCTGCATTTTTTTTTGTTTTTACTGGGTTTCCATTATTTTTAAATTTCTGTTCTCATTGGTTAGGATTAAAAGCATTATTGGATGCCATTGTTGGGTTAACAAGTTTTTGTTAACGCTTGAAGCTTGGTTTTTCACAATTATGCCGGTTTTTTTTAGGTCGTGGGGCCAGAACTCTGGGCCTGGGCGCTGACCCTCAACTCTTCAGCTCAAGACTAGCGCTCTACCACTTGAGCCACAGCACCACTTTCGGCTTTTTTGTTTATGTGGTGCTGGGGAATCTATCGTAGGGCCTCATGCATGCAAGGCAAGCGCGCTCTACCATTGAGCCACCTTCCCAGCCCCACAATTATGCATTTTTAATTATTTGTAGTTTTAGGGTTTTGATGTGGTGATTATAAGATAGGCCAGTATTTTCTACTAAGTGTAGTGTTTGTTCAGTGCTGCCAGTTAGAGTATTAGCTGAAGAGTAATTCGGGTGCACGGTTCAGGATTACATATGTAGTCGTTTTTTCCGGCTTGAAAATTAGTTCCTTGTGTTTATTCTTCCCATAGAAAGTTCCAAAAGTCTAGCTCCTGTGTTTTTGTCTCCTTCTCCGCCCCCCCCCCCCTGGGTTTTAGTGTTTAGCAGCAGGTTTTGGCTTTTGGGCAAGTCTAAGATGGAGACACCTGATTCTTGATAATCAGATTTCCTTTGGACTGTGATGATAGCCAAAGCTTAAGTCTTGTAATGAACAGCTGTTTCTAGAAAAGTTCCCTGTGAGTGTATGGGGAGAACTGTACAACTTCCTAATAATGTTGCCATTTCACTGTTCTAAGTATTTATGCCTAACCCTACTCTCATTACATACAAAAGCAAATCTGGTTTAGTGTAAACGCCTATTGTGTTTTTCTGACCATGTGTATAGGTTGTCTAAGAAGGTTCAGCACACAGCATCTTTCATCTTGACTGGTAATTCCCAAGTTTATTGGGAGTTTGCCTCCGCAAAAATTGAAGCCTCTCTCTCCCAGTTCTGTTACTCCTTAGATGTTACATATAATCATGTTATGGGCCTCTACCATCACCACCTTTACAACTCATCAATAGCAGTAGCACTCTGAATTAAAGTTCTGCAAACTGATAGTTAAAATATGCTAAAGTGATGTTGGACTGAAGAGCCAGATGACCAGATCATTTTATGTCAGGGTCACATTTAAAGGAGCTGTTGAGCAAGGCTAGAAGATAGCAAATAGATGGCAGAAGGGTATGGCTGTCATATCAAATGAAGAGCCATGCTGAGATTTAAGAAGAGGAGAGGGGAAGAGGACCAGAGTAAGGATTGTTAGCTGCTTTTGCCCTTTAGAGAGGCTGAACCATATGGTAGTTCAGAAATCAGGTTTGGACCTGCCTTTAAATCTTTTGAGTTTTTGGCCAGCGTGACCTTAGGAAGTAATTTAACCTAATCTCAAGATTCTTTCATTGTAAAATTAATTTTATAATAATCATCTTCAAGACTTTTTGTTGGTGGTGGTCAGAGAGCTTGAACTCAGGGCCTGGGCACTGTCACTTAGCTTTTTTGCTCAAGGCTATATTGCTCTCACTTTGAGCCATAGGTCCACTTCTGGTTTTCTGATGGTTAATTGGAGATTAGAAACCCAGAGACTCTTACCTGGACTGGCTTCAAACCATGATCCTCAGAGCTCATTCTTGAGTAGCTAAGGTTACAGGTGTGTGAGCCACCAGCAACTGGCCAAGGAAGCACTGCACAAAGTTTAGTATGCTCATGCATTAAAAATGGTACTTTTCAGGCTGAATTGAAAAATAAAAAACACTAATAGCAGAGTCATAGGTCAATTCTGGCATAATCTAGGGAAATGCTGTTCTTGAATGTGTTAAAAACTGAACAATTACGTTTCATACCCAAAGATTCCTGCATGGTATTCTGCCACTTAGTAAAAGGTTCTAAGACTCATAGATTTTATATGTAAACTGTTTCATTATTATGATTGTATTCAGAACTAAACCTAAAGAAGTTGGACCATGAAATATTTTACTTCAAGGTGTTTTTACCTTTTTATACCATCTACAAGAATTGCAGATGTAAGTAATATTAGTAGAATAAAATTTGAATCTTAGAAGCTCTTCTATAGTGTCTGTCTCTGGAGGGAATCTAAGTAGAATTTTAAGTATTAGCACCTTGAGAAAATTTAATTAAATTTTAGGGAAAAGGGCCAGGGTGGTAAAACCAAAGATGGTATTTCAGTTATTTTTTTTTTGGGGGGGGGTCCAGTCGTGGGGCCTGAACTCTGGGCCTGGGTGTTGTCCCTCAGCCCTTCAGCTCAAAGCTAGCACTCTACCACTTGAGCCACAGCGCCACTTCTGGCTTTTTTCTTTTTGCTTATGTGGTGCTGAGGAATCGAACCTAGGGCCTCAGGCATGCAAGGCAAGCCACCTTCCCAGTCCTGCTACTTAAGTTCTATCTGGAGCAATTTTGAAATGTGTTTTGATAATACAGCTTTTGTTTGTGTGTAATTTATATTATCTCCTAGAAATTATTTGAAGCAGTAGCTTAGTATATTATACTAGATACTGGAGAAAAGAAAAGAGTTAAGAGGTCTTCTTATCAGATTAGAGAGTGAAATAATAGATCCTAGCATTAACTACTATTGCTCAAAGAGAAATAGGATGCAGAGTGAAGACCTATCTATGTAGGATACAGAGTGATGTAATGAAAACAAAAATCACAGTTTTCAGGATAATAGTTAAATGACTTAGTTTCTATATGAAACTTTTCTGCTTGGGCTGGCTCTAAACCACAGATCACACACAACCTTCTGAGTAGCTAGGAATAAGGAAATTATGAGCCTATTTAAAAACATTTAGAGATTGCAGAAATGGATGCATTTTTTCAAGATTTCCTGTTTTCCTTCTCTGGCATTTTTCCCTTCTTCCCCTCCCTCCCTCACACCCTACTTTCCTTCCTTTCTCCCTTCTTCCCTCCCTCCCTTCCTTCGTCCCTCCCTTCCTCCCTTTCTTTCCTCCTTCCCTCCTTCCTTCTTTCCAATTCACCCTTTCCAAAGATGTGCTCAACCACTGGCCTACAGCCTCAACCCATTCAGCTATTTTTTGTTGGGAAATAGAGGCAGACAGTCTTGCTACGTAGCCTAAACTGACTTTTGCTTGTGATTATTCTCTACTTCCAAGTACTGAAATTACAGGTGTGTTCAATCACAGCATACAGTTTCACAGCTAACAGTAAAAAAAGACATAATCTACTTGAGTTCCTTCACTCTATCAAGAATTTAATATAAGAAAGTTATAGCTGGGCACTGGTGGCTCACATCTGTAATTCTAGCTACTAAGAGGCTAAGATTTGAAGACCATGGTTCAAAGCCAGCCTGAACAGGAAAGTACATGAGACTCTTATCTCTAATTGACCAGGAAAAAGCTGGAAGTAGAAGTGTGATTCAAATGGTAGAACACCAGCCTTAAGCATAAAAACCAAGTGAGAGCACAAGGCTTTGAGTTCAAGCCCCAATACTAGCACAAAAGAGAGGGGGTGAGAAATTCCGCATGCTGTAAGAGAAATTCCGCATGCTGTAAGAGTGAATGGTTCAAGTATAGAGCTTCCTTTCCCCTCCTCTCCTACTAGAACATCCAATGTCAGGCATAAAATGATTGTTATCAACTTTAGTATAAAGTGGGTGCCAAGGGCTGGGAAGGTGGCTCAGTGGCAGAGCGCTTGCCTTGCATGCATGAGACCCTGGGTTCAATTCCTCAGCACCACATAAGCAAAAAGAAAAAAGCCAGAAGTGGCGCTGTGGCTCAAGTGATAGAGCGCTAGCCTTGAGCTGAAGAGCTGAGGGACAGCACCCAGGCCCAGAGTTCAGGCCCCACAACTGGACCCAAAAATAAATAAATACATAAAATGAAGTGGGTGCCAAATCTTAGGACATGTTGTTGAACTCAGGGATGAGATCTGATGGTTTATTGGAGATAAGAATCTCATGAACTTTCCTGCCTGGGCTGGCTTTGAACCACGATCCTCAGATCTCAGCCTCCTGAGTAGCTAGGATTACAGGCATGAGCCACCAGTGCCCGGCTCTAAACTGAAGCTATCTACTGGAAAATATACTCATGGTAATCATTTGATCTAGGTATAACTACAAGTATAAGAGCTATTTTCTTCTTTTCCCAGGAGATTTTGATGAATTCATACACGATAATACTGACATTATGTTGAAAAACATAGCGGATGACCTTCGGAATTGCTTGCCTCTAGAAACCATGCTTTCTTCAGAACATCTAGCTCTTCAAAAAGTAAGTACATTAAATAAAATTAGTGTACTTGGGTTGGAGGATAAAAGCATTTATTATACACTAATAATTGATGGGAAAGAATAAGGGACAGAATAACATTATCGTAGAGGAAATGTAGTTTTCCTACTTATGTAACTGTAACCCTTCTGTTTAATAAAGATTTTTAATAAAAAATTCACCCATAATATTGTGACCAAGGGACTGGGAAGGTGACTCAGTGGTAGAGGGCTTGCCTTGCATGCCTGAGGCCCTGGGTTCGATTCCCCAGCACCACATAAGCAAAAAGAAAAAAAGCCG
>NW_012267232.1:18823192-18836735 GCF_000151885.1 Dipodomys ordii
AAAAAAAAAAAAAAAAAAATATCTGTGGGAGAGGTCAGATAGGATCCAATAGTGTTGAGTGATAGTAGTGAGATACTCAGAGCGCAGAGCAAAAGCTTTGGGCCATGTTTTGACCTAATAAAACATCTCTGATGCATGACGGCAACAGCAGTGACAGTAACTTTCTTGCGTCTCTGCCCTTCAGCTGTAGCAACAGGAAACTAGACTGACTCCATGTTCTGTTTATGTGCCCTTTATTCAAACTGGATGGAATTATCCAGGCTGTTGCTTTAGACATACATTTCCCTGCTCCCTTAGCTTGAAAGTTGTTACTTAGGCAAGAGGTTGACAACTTTCCAGGTAGGTAATCTTGTGCTTCTAATACTGATCTTGGATTAATATTCTTCTCAAAGGTTAACTACTTCCAATGTTGAAATATGTTGCTAATACAAAATAGGTTAATCCTATATTATAATTTGAAATAAACCTGATATACCAGTAAGATTAACTTCTAGATAATGTCCATTTGAAGTCATTGAAATTCACAGAATAAAAAGGACTTGGACAAGAACAATAGAGAAAAAAACTAAAAAGTGAATTAGAATGCCAAATTAAGTAGATCTGCTTTGTAGAATTTTTTAAACTTATTTTTTTTTTTTGTCGGTCGTGGGGCTTGACCTCTGGGCCTGAGCGCTTTTCTTAGCCCTTCAGCTCAAGGCTAGTGCTCTACCACTTGAGCCACAGCGCCACTTCCGGTTTTCTGGTGGTTTATTGGAAATAAGTTTCATGGACTTTCCTGCCTGGGCTGGCTTTGAACTGCAATCCTCAGATCTCAGCCTCCTGAGTAGCTAGGATTACAGGTGTGAGCTACCGGCGCCCAGCTGCTTTATAGAATTGTATAGCCAGGCACCAGTGGCTCAGGCCTATAAGCCTAGCTAGTCAAGAAGTTGGGATCTGAGGAAAGTGGAAAGGAGGAAACAGAAAAGGAGGGGAGGAGAGGGAGACAAAAAAAAAAGAGGGAGGGAGGGAGGATGGGAGGGAAAGAAGTTTACAGATGAACTTAGACAAAAATCTGAATATTATATTACCTCTACCCATAAAATTTAGATTATAAATATGACTGGATTTCCAAAGCAACTCAGATAACTGCAATGAATCTGAAATAGCTATTACCATGAGGGACTCTGACAAATACTCATAGGACAAGGAGTTTAGCTACACGAATGACAATTCTGTATCCTGAAGAAGGACTGCTATGACAAACTTCACCATCCTAGGCAGATAATGACACCCTAAGTCCAATAGATACTTTTGAAACCTAGGCATACTTAGTATTCTGTTCCAAGAGATTGGCTTACCAAAACCCATTTTCTTTGCCACCTTCTGATAGCTATAACCAAGGTCTCTCCCCGTCCTGACTTTTATGGATATATAGGACACAACATAGTGAGTTTTGGGGTTAACTCCAATTAAAAGAAAACCAGACTCAGGCTATCACAGAAACTGGGATATGGAGGGCAAATAAAGAAGCAAGGAATGGAAATAAAGACCATTTAAGGAGATATCTTAGTCTCCTTCCATATCTCTTCTCTTGCACTTCAGAATGCACATTTAGAGGTAGTCATTTATTTTCTGCTTCACAATGTATGCAGCAATATGTGGTAGTTTTGAAGTTAGCTCTGGCCTAAGATGAGAAAGCCAGATAATGTAGGAATTACAAAACTGTCTTAGGCAGAAACAGATCACAAGGAAAAAAGGAAAGGAAAACCCAGGACATCCCCAGCAGCAGTAAGAAGGAAATAAGGGCACGCGGCTAGGGACAGACACCTGAGTGTCTGTGAGGATAATCTAGTAGTCTCTTAAATATCAAACTTAGTATTTGTTCTTCACTAATACAGCGCAGAGTGGTTGGATACAAATGTATCCCATTAGTATTTTATGAAACCAGGCACAGTGGCTCACACCTATAATCCTAGCTACTCACAAGCTGAGACCTGAGGATTGTGGTTTGAAGCCAGTCGGGGAGAAAAGCCTGTGAGACTCTTATCTCCTATAAACAACTCAGAAAAAGCTAGAAGTGGTGCTCTGACGCAAGTGGTAGAGCACTAGCCTTTTGCACAAAGAGGCTCCGGGACAGCACACAGGCTCTGAGTTCCAGCCCTATTAAAATTAAAAAACAAACTTAAAAAATTCTGAATAAACTGGAGGGCCTTCATTGTATACTTTATAAATGCAGGCAAGAGAATTAGAAGTACAGACTGTAATTGTTAATAGCTACAATTTGATGTTCCCTCTTGTTCTGATTCTCCAGGATTTCTTTCTCATTCCTTGTCCATCGTGGAGTTGAAGTTCATTTATCATCATGTACTCCCTGACCTGTCGGGAAAGGTCTTGGTTGACGTTGGCTCCAGACTTGGCACAGTCCTTTATGGGGTAAAGTCCAGCTTGTGGACATATGCAGCATTTGGAAAATACTTTCTTCTCCTGCTAGCAACAGCTTTCTTTGCCTGCCACCATCCAAGGTGACAGCTTGGTTTTATTTATTAAAAAGTAACAGCATAAGGATAAAGTAGTCTGTAACATAGACAAGCTCCTAATTCTATTTGATGCTTATAGTTGAGTTGGGAATTTCAAAGACCAACGGTTTGGTTCCCTTTACCAGCTTGCCTCCTCAATGCAGATGACAAATGTAAACAAAATAAGCATGTGACTTTTGTAACGCTGTGCTGTTTGCCAGTCTCCAAGGTCTTCTTACCTTTTTTTTCTTTATACTGTGCTGGAATGAAATAGTATGCTAGGCTTTGCTAAGAAACCTTAGAAAACTGACAAAACAGTCGTTGTGCAGCTTTATGGCAAGTCACTTAACACCTCTAGTTCCTCACCTGTAATGAGCAAACTAAACCACAAATCTTGTTCCAATTTTCTGTGAATGTTTGAATGTAGATATCTGGTTCTGAATTACCACTTCAGTGTAGTTTTTCTTTTAAATTCAAATCCTGTGAATTTCTAAGTTCTGAAACGGTTTTATCAAAAAACAACACTGAAACATGGTTTCTGGTTGTTATTAGTAGACATGTTAATACATGTGGCCAACAGCAGTAGACACTCATGATGCCAGAAACCTACACTCAATTCCCAGCAGCATTACCTGCTTTCACCAGAAACAATGAACTCTTCGGTGCTTAATTAATTTTTAATGTTAAAACTTTTATTTTTTAACCAGGTCTTTTGAACACAGGGCCTGGGTGCTATGCCTGAACTTTTATGCTCAAAGCTAGCTCTCAATGGCTTACGTCTTCACCTACATCTTTTTGGAGGTTAATTGGAAGTAAGAGTCTTGTGGATCTTCCTGCCTGGGCTGGCTTTGTACCAGGATCCTCAGATCTCAGCCTCCTGAGTAGCTAGGGTATAGGTGTGAGCCACCTGGTGCCTGGCAGAACTTAAGTTCTACATAGAAAATTTGTGTATTAGTTTTCATTGCTTGCTTTTTAGGTTTTAGTTTATAGTTATTTGTGCTTTTTGGTGGGGAGGGGGTATTGGTTTGGTGTTCATATCGTTCTCTCTATTTCTCTGTGTCTTTGTGTCTCTGTCTCTGTCTCTCTCTCTCTCCCTCTCTTTCTCTCTCTTTGGATATGAGAGTCTTGCTTTATCAACCAAGCTGGCCTTGAACTCCTGGGCACAAGCCATTCTCTGGCCTCAACCTCCTGAGGCCAACTAACTCATTTGTCCAATGTTTTTTTTGTTTAGAAAACAATAGAAATTAGGATTATTGTTTCCTGTATTTTACAGGTGCTAATCAATATTCAGATTTGTTGAGAAAGTAAAATGCTGACATACCTATAATCTCAGCACTCATGAAGCTCAGGAAAGAAGTGCTCAGGTTCCAGGCTAGCCTAGCTGGACTACAAAAGAAGTGTTCTATTAGTATAATGCTAGATAAAATTTCTGGCTATGTGGTTATAGTGCTGGTGTTGATAAATTTAAATAGATTGTTGTTTCTCTTCATATAGGTCACTGATTCAATCAGTTACATATATTCTAAAAATTCTTTTTTTTTTTTTTTTTTTGGTTGGTGGTGGTCGTGGGGCCTGAACTCTGGGCCTGGGTGCTTTCCCTGATCTCTTCAGCTCAAGGCTAGTTCTCTACCACTTGAGCCACAGCGCCACTTCTGGCTTTTTCTTCTTATGTGGTGCTGAGGAATTGAACCCAGGGCCCAGCTCCACTTACAGCTTTTTTGGTAGTTAATTGGAGATAAGAGTCTCGAGGACTTCTTCCTTTTCCAGGGTGTCTTCAAACTTTGATCCTTAGATCTCAGCCTCCTGAGTAACTAGGATTACAGGTGTGGGCCACTGGCATCCAGCCAGATCGTCAATTCTTGACCATCCTTCTTAGTAATTGGTTAGTTAACTTGGCTAGGCACCAGGCAGACTTCCATCAGTCATTGTCCTGACTCAGGTCACCTTCCCCAGTGTCAGACTCTGCATGAATTATCAATCTATTTCTTCCTCTTGTTTGTTTTTTGGTTTGGTTTGGTTTGGTGTTTTGTTGTTGTTGTTGTTGTAGTTGTAGTTTCTACTGGTCCTGTGGCTTGACCTCAGGGCCAGATGCCATCCTTGAGCCTCTGTGTTCAAGGCTAGCACTCTACTACTTGAGCTACAGCGTCACTTCTGGCTTTTTTGATTTCAGATTTCAGCCACCTGAATAGCTAGGATTACAGATGTGAGCCCCTGGAGCCTGGCGTCATTTCTTCCTTTCTTTTGATGTAACTTCTCTAGAAATTGGGTAGTAGAGAAACTGTATGTAATCTTTTTCTTATTTCCAGCTTTGTTAAATGCCCCAGTTTTTTCTCAGGAAAATTAAGAAATCAATCTAAAATTATAAATCCATGATGGGAACTAATAAACTACAACCAAGGCCTTGATTGTAGTATAGCAGAGTTCTAGATGTCATAAGTTTTACATAATCAAGATGTTTCATTTTATATTTACTTCATTGGACTTTTCTTATGTTTGATTTTTTTATTTTGTGTCTGCTTTTTTTTCTTTTTTTGAAGTTTGACTTTTTAAATTCTAGTAGAAATAAACACACTTAAAAGTTAATTGATTTACATCAAAACATATGTTCCTGTTTTTAGGGTTACCTTTACAGTTCAGCTATACAGCTCTATGGAGTAGAATTGAATGGAGACTTTTGCCAATTGCAGGAAATGGTCATTAAAAAATACCAGTTCAGTGACAGAATAAAGGTACGTCAAAATATGTATCATGTTATCCATGTATATCTTTTTTTTTTTTTTTTGATTCGGTTGTGGGGCTTGAACTCTGGGCCTGGGCCCTCTGTCCCTCAGCTCTTCAGCTCAGGGCTAGCGCTCTACCACTTGAGCCACAGCACCACTTCTGGCTTTTTTTTTCCTTTTTGCTTCTGTGGTGCTGAGGAATCGAACCCAGGGCCTCATGCATGCAAGGCAAGCGCTCTACCACTGAGCCACCTTCCCAGCCCTATCCATGAATATCTTAACTGAACTCAATCTCAATCCCTTCTGCATTGCTTTTTAACTTGTTCTGGGTGGTTATGTAGAAACAGACCAGGTTGGCTTTTTTTTTTTTTTGTCGGTTGTGGGGCCTGAACTCTGGGCCTGGGCACTGTCCCTGAGCGCTTCAGCTCAAGGTGAGTGTTCTACCACTTGAGCCACAGCACCACTTCCAGTTTTTTGGTGGTTTATTGGAGAAAAGCCTTGAGCTTTGTCCATAGTTTTGATAGCAACATTTTTTTAATCTCTAGAGATTGGTTAATAATTTATTTCATTAAACTGTATTTGAAAATTTTAAAAAGGGCTATGTAACACTCACAGGTAACTTCTTTATCTAAGCTTACAAAAGCTATTGTGGATACCACAGAATGGTAATAGTTCATGAAGGATGATGCCTTGGGTTAGGTTTTCTTTTTCTGCTATAAAGAAGAAAAAAAATTTAAACCACACAAACAGAAATTTCATTTATTAATGTAAAAGTCCTGTTGTTTGGGGCTGGCAAGGTGTCTCCATGGTAGAGTGCTTGCCTTGCATGCATGAGGCCCTGGGTTCGATTCCTCAGCACCACATAAGCAGAAAAAGCCAGAAGTGGCATTGGCTCAAGTGGTAGAGTGCTAGCCTTGAGTTGAAGAGCTGTGGGACAGTACCCAGGCTCAGAGTTCAGGCCCCATGACCAACATAAAGAAAAAAAAGAAGTCCTGTCCTTTCACTAAGAATCCATTACTTGTGATGATGACACAGAGTACTAGCTACCTCTAATGTTAAGGGCAATCTAATCCTGAAAGACAGCCCGATAGGATATTTTTTTTGTCGGTCGTGGGGCTTGAATTCTGCCTGGGTGCTGTCCCTCAGCTCTTCAGCTCAAGGCGAGCGCTCTACCACTTGAGCCACAGCGCCACTTCTGGCTTTTTTTCTTTTTGCTTATGTGGTACTGAGGAATCAAACCCAGGGCCTCAAGCATGCAAGGCAAGCACTCTACCACTGAGCCACATTTTTTTCTGTGGGGAGGGGTAGGTCATGGGGCTTGAACTCTGGGCCTGGGCGCTGTCCCTCAGCTCTTCAGCTCAAGGCTAGCGCACTACCACTTGAGCCACAGCACCACTTCTGGCTTTTTCTGTTATTGTGGTGCTGAGGAATCGAACCCAGGGCCTCATGCATGCAAGCCACCTTCCCAGCCCTGTGGCTTATAATTTCTATGGTCACCAGCAGCCTGTGATGGGTTATGAAACTCCTTTTCTCCACTTCTGTGATAGGAATAGCTCAGGACCTTACACATTTTAAAGAACTACTCCTCCACTGAACTATATAGCCCCTAAAAAACTTCCTCGTGTGCCTCCCTATAACTATTGCAACTCTCTTCTTTCCTTCCCTTCTCACCTGGTTTTTGCTTACTCTCTCTTTTTTCCCCAGTCCTGGGCTTGAACTCTCAATGTCTTCTTTCTTTCTTTCTCTCTTTCTTTCTTTCTGTCTTTCTGTCTTTCTTTCTTTCTTTCTTTTTGTCAGTTGTGGGTCTTGAACTCTGGGCCTAGGTACTGACCCTGAGCTCTTCGGCTCATACTAGCACTCTACCTCTTGAGTCACAGAGCCACTTCCAGCTTTTGCTATTTATGTGGTGCTCAGGAATTGAACCCAGGGCTTCAGGCATTCAAGACAAGCACTCAACCATCTTCCCAGCCCCTCTCAGTGTCTTTTGCTAAAGGCTAGTACTCTACCACTTAAGCCACACAGTCACTTCCAGCTTTTTCTGTGTATGTGGTACTGAGAAATTGAACCCAGGGCTTCATACGTGTTAGGCAAGCACTCTACCACTGAGCCACATTCCCAACTCTTCTTGGCATTTTTATAGAGTTAATTATGTATAATAGCTTTCCATTCCGTTACTAGATTGTAGTATATTTGAGAGCATATATTTTGTGTCTCATTTATGATAGTTTCTATCTCCCTACATTGTATCTTGCACATAGGAGATACTCAGTAAATGTTGGGAAAATTGGCTGGAAGTGTGGCTCAAGAAGCAGAGTTTCTGTCAAACAGCTGCCAAGCCCTAAGTGGAAACCCCAGGACTGACTCCCTAGAAAAAGAGGTGGGGACTGGGAAGGTGGCTCAGTGGTAGAGTACTTGCCTCACATGCATGAGACCCTGGATTCAATTCCTCAGCACCAATAAACAGAAAAAAGCAGGAAGTAGCACTGTGGCTCAAGTGGTAGAGCATTAGCTTAGAGATGAAAAGCTAAGGGACAGCACCCAGAGCCCATGACCAACAACAAAAAAAAGAAGTTGATTACATTGATTTTTTGTTGTTGTTGTTTTTTGTTTTGTTTTTGTCCCATGGCCTCTGCACTGTCAGTATTCCTTAGGGTTTTCTTAACTTAGAGAGGACACTTCTTGGCTGCCACAATGAATTAAACCATCTGATTCTTTTTCACCCAGGCAGTGTGATGATGGCTGGAGTTAAAATCGATTGAACAGGGATTGAAGAAGTAGGGGAACTGTGAGAAGTAGGATGAACATGTCTAATTAACATCTAGACTCCATTTTTTTTATGAAGGAAAACCACCATCTAAGAGTACAAACCTAACTGGTGGTATGATTTGAAACTAGGTCTTTTGACTCTTACAACTGTGATAGAAATAGAGTAGAAAGGGGCTGGGAAGGTGGCTCAGTGGTAGAGCCCTTGCCTTGCATGCATGAGGCCCTGGGTTCGATTCCTCAGCACCACATAAGCAAAAAGAAATAAGCCGGAAGTGGCACTGTGGCTCAAGTGGTAGAGCGCTAGCCTTGAGCTGAAGAGCTGAGGGACAGCGCCCAGGCCCAGAGTCCAGGCCCCATGACCGGACCCAAAAAAAAAAAAATAGAGTAGAAGATCTATGAACTGAGAGTTCAAAGAACTTTTATGAAATAAAAGGAAAAAACAAAACAATCAAATCTTAGCAGGTTTCTATGTTTTACTGTGGGCATCCCGTAGCCTGCTCTTGCCCACAGTCAGAAGTGTGGACCACTCATGGTACTTCTCCACACTGAGCAGGACCTGGTTCTGATGTGGCATCCTTCTCTCACATGAACTCATGCTTCTGCAGGTGCTTCATGCAGACATCTGTACCCAGGGCTCACTTCTGCAAAATGCTGATGTCATCATCATGAATAACGTCTTCGAATATTTTCTTAATGAGGCACAACAAGTCAGGTATGTTAGTTTTCCCATAAGAAATCCATTACAAAAATATATCCTAAGCCATGCACTGGTGGTTCACGTCTGTAATCCCAGCTACTCAGGAGACTGAGATCTGAGGATCGCAATTCAAAACCAGCCTGGGCAGGAAAGTATGTAAGACTCTTATTTCCAATAAACCACCAGGAAACAAGAAGTAGTGCTGTAGCTCAAGTGGTAGAGTGCTTGCCTTGAGCTGAAGAGCTCAGGGACAGTGCCCAGGCCCAGAGTTCACTGCCCCCCCCCCCCCCCCGCAAAAAAAAATATATCCTAGCTCTGGGCTCTGGTGACTCTCACCTGTAATCCTTGCTACTCAGGAGAATGAGAGCTGAGGGTTAAGGTTCAAAGCCAACCCAGGCAGGAAAGTCTCTGAGACTTTATTTCCAGTTAACCACCAGAAAACTGGAAGAAGAGCTGTGGCTCACTAGCCTTCAGCAAAAGTGCTTAAGGACTGTGCCTAGGCCCTGAATTCAAGCCCTATGACTGACAAAAAGAAAGAAAAATCCAACAAGGTATGTTAGAAATGTTTCCAAATTAAACTTTTTTAAGCCTTAACTATGAGATTTATTTTATTAAGGAAACCTGTTTTATATATTAGGTAGGAATTTTATATATACTTTTCTTTTTTGTGGGGTACTGAGGATTGAACCCAGGGCCTTGTGCTTGCAAGGCAGTTGTTCTACCACTTGAGTCACACTTCTAGCCACAAGGCAAAACATTTTTTTTTTTGGTCGGTTGTGGGGCTTGAACTCTGGGCCTGGGCACTGTCTCTGAGCTTTTCAGCTCATGGTTAGTGCTCTACTACTTGGAGCCACAGCTCTACTTCAGGTTTTCTGGTGGTTAATTGGAGATAAGAGTCTCACGGACTTTCCTTTGGATCTGGCTTTGAACTATGATCCTCAGATCTCAGCCTCCTGAGTAGCTAGGATTACAGGCATGAGCCACAGGCACCCAGCTTGTGTAGATAAGTTTTCAACTCCTTTGGGTAAATCTCAAGGAGCACAATACTTGGATTCCATGGTAAGATGTTTTTAGTTTTAGTAGAAATTACCTGACAACTGGAACTGTAGTTTATAGACTGAGTACTTGTTCAACATGCTCAAGGCCTGTGGTCAGACCCAAGCACTACAAAGAAACAAAACAAACAAGCCTCCTGTCTTCCAAATGACTGCATCTTTCTGCATTCCTACTAGTCATGAATGAGTTTCTTTTGTTCTACATCTTTACCAGCATTTAGTGTTTTTAGTGGTTTCAATTTTGTCCATTCTAGTAGATGGGTAGTAATAGCTTATTATTGTTCTCTAACGTATGTTTTTGTTTTTGTTTTTTTTTAACGTATTGTAGTGCCTGGGAATATATCAGCCACAACGTAAGGAAAAAAGGATCATTATTAGTGACAGTACCAAGTCTTGAAGATTCTCTTTCAGGTCTTCAAGTATGTAAGCCACTTTTTAAAAATTAGTATATAATAACTATACAAAATTTCATTCTGTGTTGCCATACATGTGTGTCTTGAACCATGATTCTTCCAATCTCAGCCTCCCATGTAGCTTGGGATGACAGACATACACAACTATGTCTAGCTGTGGGTTAAAAAGGTTTTATGGCTGGGAATGTGGCTTAGTGATAGAGTGCTTGCATAGCATGCATGAAGCTCTGGGTTTGATTCCTTAGTACCATAAAAACAGAAAAAGCCAGAAGTGAGTCTGTGGCTCAAGTGGTAGAATGTTACCTTGAGTACAGAGAGGCTCAAAGACAGAGCCGAAGCTCTAAGTTCAAGCCCCAGGACCAGCAAAAAAAAAAGGTGGCTTGTGAATTTTTCTGCCCTGGCTAGCATTGAATCACAGTCCTCTCTTTCTCAGACTTCTACATAGAGGTAGAGAAGCATTAGTCATTAGTGCCCAGCATACTTTTCTAGCACTTTCATTGCCAAAGTTTTTTGCTACTGCTTTTTTTTTTTCTTCTGTTACTGGTGTTTGCACCACAGGCCTCACACTTGTTAGGCAGGTGCTGTGCCACAGAGTCATACCTCCAGACCTTTTTAGAACTGCTTAATTTTGAGTTAGGGTCTCACTTTCTACCCAGATGCACACCTCATCTACCACCCACCTATTTTAAGCTTCCTTGTTGGATCTGGGATGACAGACAGACACCATTGCATCCAGCTTCCCTCTGTTGAGATGGAGTCTCACAGAGTCTTCTGCCCAGCCTGGCCTCAAACCATGATCTTCCAATTGCCAAGTTGGCTGTATTTCAGGGGTAAGCCACTGGTGCCAGTATTGACCAATATTATTGCTTAAATATAGATTTTTGGTTTATTTCCTGATCTCAAAAGTCCTGAAATATATATGTATATGTATATATGTATGTATTTATTTTTTATTTTTATTTTTTTGTCAGTCATGAGGCCTGAACTCTGAGCCTGGACGCTGTCTCTGAGCTCTTCATCTCAAGGCTAGTGCTCTACCACTTGAACTACAGCACTACTTCTGACTTTTTCACTTACATAGTGCTGAGGAATCAAACCCAGGGCCTCATGCATGCAAGGCAAGCACTTTACCACTGAGCCACCTTCCCAGCCCCTGAAATGTATTTCACATCTAAATATAGATTGAGTCCCTTGCTTCTCTATTCAACTTTTTAAACTAGGTGGCAATAGTTTTAAGTTACCAAACACTAGCCGGGATTGGGAATTTAGCTCAGTGGAAGAGCATTTGTCTGGCAAGTGCAAGGCCCTGAGTTTGGTCCTCAGCTCTAGGGAGAAAAAAAAGTAAGGAAAAAAACAAGACAACCAATGCTAGTGAATATATCTGTAAGAGACATAACACCCATATCATATCCAGGAGTAGTAGACCACACGTTTAGTTCCAGCTTTGTGAGAGATCTCATATCTCTTTTGCACAAAATTCAAAACCAGCCTAGGTAACAGAGAGAGAGAGAGAGACCCCTTTCTCAAAACAAAAAGCTAAAATACTTTTTAAAATGTCCAGTGTGATAGCTAATCCCTATAATTTTAGCTGTTTTAGAAGTAGAGATTAAGAGGATCACTGGTTGAAGCCAGCCCAGGCAAAAAATAGGGACCCTATTTTAACCAATAAGCTGAGCATAATGTTACACACCAGTCGTCCCAGCTATATGGAAGATATAAATAGGAGGATCAGGCCATCCAAGAGTTTTCCCTATTTGGAATAATAACTAAAGCAAAACTGTTATTTATTGTGTCTCCCATTTGTGTGGAGTAATTTAGTGGTTTTTCACTTGCCAGAATAACAGCTTTCATACTAAATACATAAATCTTTCCAAACAACCATTCGAAATGGCTTAATATTTTTAAAAAGCCATAATATTTAAAAAGAGACTAGGTAAATTCTTGATAACTATATTCTTTTCCTCCTCAAGAGAGCTTTCTGTGCCGTGGTGCCTCAGTTTCTGTGGCAGGGATTTGTGTTTGTGGGGGATGGGTCTCATGAAGGCTGTTCCCACCACTACTGGGGATCTCTGAACAGCCATGCTGTGTTTTCTGTGTACTCCCATTGTTGTTTTAGTCCACTGTTGTTTAAGCCTGATGCACTTATTTCACTCTACCTACTACATGAAAATAATTATTCTATATTTGATTCTCTCGAGTTTCAAAATCAGAATAAACCTGCCATGTAGTACAATTCAAAAGTATTCATGTGGCCCCACAGAATAAAACCTACGATGTCAAGTCCTGTGATAGGATGGCTTTAGGAAATTCCAGAGAGTGGCTCATTGTGCAGTTTTCAATGTTTGTTTGTTTTCTTCTCTTTCCTAGACCAATATAGAGTTATCCCTCTGGGTTGAAGAGGTACCACTGAACTATGAGGTATACCCACAAAAGGATATTGACAGAGAAGCCCTGGAACAAATTCATTTATATAAGATTCTCTAGCTCTAAAGCAACCCCATCTACCTAGTACAGTGTTGCATTGAGTGTATTACAAAGTAATGAGGAGACATGCCAGTATCCTACTAACAATTTTCTGTATATTCTCTTTATACTTTGTATATGATTGCATAGTTTTATATGTATATACATACATATGGATGCATATGTAGGTACATATACAACTCTGTTCTACTTTGTATGATAACATAATTAAAATATTTATTTGGGGCTGGGAAGGTGGCTCAGTGGTAGAGCGCTTGCCTTGCATGCATGAGGCCCTGGGTTCGATGCCTCAGCACCACATAAACAAAAAAAAAGCCGGAAGTGGCGCTGTGGCTCAAGTGGTAGAGCGCTAGCCTTGAGCTGAAGAGCTGAGGGACAGCACCCCAGGCCCAGAGTTCAGGCCCCACGACCAGACCCAAAAAATAAATAAAAAAATAAAATATTTATTTGAAGTTTGTTTTCACTTTTGTTCTGTTAAAAACAAAACTGTGTCAGTCTTGACTCATAAAATCTATAAAAAAATAAGACACTCAAAAAGCCTAGAAGTAGTTTTCTTTTGTGAGAAGAAGGGCAGATTATTCTGTATACTATTATTGTATCTGTTCCATAAATTCCTTACAGCATAATCTGAAAAGACTAAGTAAGATAAGGCTGAAATTGTAAAGCCTACAGTTCTTCACTGAGCCTGAGCTCTGCTCTTTTCCTTTCTTTTTCTTTCTTTCTTCGTTTCTTTTTTTCTTCCTTCCCTTCCTTCCTTCCTTCCTTCCTTCCTTCCTTCCTTCCTTCCTTCCTTCCTTCCTTCCTTCCTTCCTTCCTTCCTTTTTTATTTCCTTTCTTTTTAGTGGTTCTAGGGTTTAAATTCTGGGCCTTCCATTTGCTAGGCAGGCACTCTACTACTTTAGCCATGGCCTAT
>NW_012267232.1:18836785-18841673 GCF_000151885.1 Dipodomys ordii
ATTATCCCGCCCATGCAATTGTAACCCCTCTGTACAGTATGTTCACAAATAAAATTAAATTAAAAAAAAAAGAATCTTAAATGCTTTACTGGTGGCATGATATAGCTCTTGCCTAGCAAAGATGAAGCCCTGAAATCAAACCCCAGTGCCACCAAAATATTATAGATAAATATTAATATTTGTATATATTTTAAATGGCACAGGTACTTCCGGAAATAGTTTATCAGCTCCTTAAAATATTAAATGTAGAGTTATTACCTCACCCTCCCAAAAGTGCTGGGATTAGAGGCACACATCAAAACATTTGGCTGATAATATCCTTTACTAGCTGGGCACTGGTGGCTCATGCCAGTAATCCTAGCTACTCAGGAGGCTAAGATCTGAGGATCGAAGTTCAACGCCAACCCAGGCAGAAAAGTCTGTGACACCGTTATCGCCAATAAACTACTCAGATAAAGCTGAAAGTAGTGCTGTGACTCAAGTGGTAGAGCGCTAGCCTTGAGTTGAAGAGCTGGATGGGGGACAGCGCCCAGGCCCAGAGTTTAAGCCCCACAACCTAACAACAACAACAAAAAATCAGTCTGGGTGCCAGTGATTTATACCTGTAATCCTAGCTACTCAGGAAGCTAAGATCTGAGGATCAAGTTTCAAAGCCAGCCCAAGCAGGAAAGTCCATGAGACTCTTTTTTGGGTTTTGATGGGGTTTTTTTGTTTGTTTGTTTTGCCAGTCCTGGGGCTTGAATTCAAGGCCTGGGCACTGTCCCTGAGCTTCTTTTGCTCAAGTGGAGCCACAGCACCAACTTCTGGCTTTCTCTGTTTATGTGGTGCTGAGGAATCAAACCCAGGGCTTCATGCATACAAGGCAAGCACTCTACCACTAAGCCACATTCCCAGTCCCTCCATGAGACCTTTGCATCCAATTATACAGCAAAAAGCCAGAAGTGGAGCTGTGATTCAAGTAGTAGAGTGCCAGTCTTGAGGAAAAAAGAAAAAAAAAGGCTGAGGGACAGAACCCAAGACCTAACTTGATAGGGTGGAGGAAGCTTAAAAACAGAATCAAAGGTCTAACATGAATTGTTGAGAACTGAAAAAAGCAATCATGATACTTTTGCCAAAATGTAATCATAGCTAATACTTAAGCCACTTGGATAATACCTCAAAGGCTTCTAGAAAATTTGTGCAAAAAATATTTTAATTGTATTGGGCACTGGTCGTTCATGCCTGTAATCCTTGCTGCTCAGGAGCGGAGATACAAGGATCATGATTCGAAGCCAGCCTGGGCAAGAAAAATCCATCTCTAATTACCCACCAAAAAACCTGAAGTGGACCTGTGGCTTAAGTGATAGAGCTCTAGCCTTACACTAAAAAATTCAGAGACGGTGACCAGACCCTGAGTTTAAGCCCTAGGACCAGCACAGAAAAAAATTAAATTGTTATCATTTCTTTTTTTCTTTCTTTCTTTCTTTTCTTTCTTTCTTTTTTTTTTTTTTTTGCAAGTACTGGGGCTTGAACTCAGGCCCTGGTACTGTCCCTGAGCTTCTTTTTCTCAAGGCTAACACTCTACCACTTGAGCCATAGAACTGGCTTTTTCTGTGTATGTGGTACTACGGAATCAAACGCAGGGTTTCATGTATGCGAAGCAAGCATTCTACCACTAAGCCACACTCCCAGCCCAAGAAAATGTCTTGTTTTGTTTTTTGTAGGTTGTGGGGCTTGAACTCTGGGCTTGGGCGCTGTCCCTGAGCTTTTCAGCTCAAGGTGAGTACTCTACCACTTGAGCCACAGCGCCACTTCTGGTTTTCTGAGTAGTTTATTGAAGAGTCTCATGGAGTTACCTGCCTGCACGGATCTCAGCTCTTGAGTAGCTAGGATTACAGGCATGAGCCACCGCTGCGCAGGCCCAAGAAAATGTTTTTTAATAAAAACTTGCAAGGTAAAATGTGTATTCTAGAAATATTAAAAAAAGAAAATCATGTGAGGCTCTGAGTTCAAGCCCTGGTTCCTTCTACATCCCTCAGCTACACCACCCACCCCTCTGCAATAAAAAAGGAAAGAAAAAAAGAAAGCCTTTGGCAGTGGCTCATGCCTGTAATCCTGGCTACTCAGGAGGCTGAGATCTGAGGATCATGATTGGAAGCCAGCCTGGGTAGAAAAGTCAACAAGACTCTACAATTAACCACCAAAAGGGCTGGGAAGGTGGCTCAGTGGTAGAGCGCTTGCCTTGCATGCCTGAGACCCTGGGTTTGATTCCTCAGCACCACATAAGCAAAAAGAAAGCCGGAAGTGGCGCTGTGGCTCAAGTGGTAGAGCGCTAGCCTTGAGCTGAAGAGCTGAGGGACAGCACCCCAGGCCCAGAGTTCAGGCCCCACGACCAGACCCAAAAAATAAATAAAAAAATAAAATATTTATTTGAAGTTTGTTTTCACTTTTGTTCTGTTAAAAACAAAACTGTGTCAGTCTTGACTCATAAAATCTATAAAAAAATAAGACACTCAAAAAGCCTAGAAGTAGTTTTCTTTTGTGAGAAGAAGGGCAGATTATTCTGTATACTATTATTGTATCTGTTCCATAAATTCCTTACAGCATAATCTGAAAAGACTAAGTAAGATAAGGCTGAAATTGTAAAGCCTACAGTTCTTCACTGAGCCTGAGCTCTGCTCTTTTCCTTTCTTTTTCTTTCTTTCTTCGTTTCTTTTTTTCTTCCTTCCCTTCCTTCCTTCCTTCCTTCCTTCCCTCCCTCCCTCCCTCCCTCCTTTTCTTCCTTCTTTCTTTCTTTCTTTTTTATTTCCTTTCTTTTTAGTGGTTCTAGGGTTTAAATTCTGGGCCTTCCATTTGCTAGGCAGGCACTCTACTACTTTAGCCATGGCCTATAGCTTCCCACTTTTTAATAATGACTTTGTGTGTGTGTGTGTGTGTGTGTGTGTGTGTGTGTTTACATGTTTTTGAGACATAGTCAAACCCTCAAGTTCAAGACCAGTGTAGGCAATATAACAAGATCTTATCTGAAAAAAATAAATTCCAAGAGGTGTATGCAATATACTTTGCATCATCATGTGTTTATGAAAAAGAATTTGAGTTAGCACCTGTGGCTCACCCTTGTAATCCTAGCTGTCCAGAAGGGTAAGACCTGGAGGTTCTAGGTCCAGAGCCAACCTAAGTTAAAAAAACAAACTGAAAAACTATTCTAGAGTGGGTGTGGGTGTGCTTGCACACTCACGTGCACCAGTACTGAGGCCTGAACTCAGGACCTCTCTTTCTCTCTTTGCATGGCTTTTTCACTCAGAGCTGACACACTACCACTTGAGCCATATGTCCAGTTCCAGTGCATGTAAGTTATGCTTAACCACCAGTGGCTCACTCCTACAATCCTGGCTGCTCAGGAGGCTGAGATCTAAGAAGGGACTGAAATGGTAAAATCTGCTGCTCCACACTGAGCCTGAGCTCTGTTTTCGCTTTCCTCCTCCTCCTCTTCTTTTGTTGTTGTTCTTGGGGTTTAAATTCAGGATCTTGCTTTTGCTTAATAGCACTATTCTGCCACTTGAGCCATGGCTTAGGGTAATCATGGTTAAAAGCCAGCCTGGGCAAGAAATCCATGAGACTCTTATCTCCAATTAACTACCAAAATAACCAGAAGTGGGACTATGGGTCAAGTGGAAGACACCAGCCTTGAGCAAAAAGATAAAGGACAGTGCTCAGGCCCAGAGTGCAAGCTCCAGCATACACAAAGAAAGAAGTGAACCATGACATCAACTCAGAATAGAGGAAAGATGAAGGCCACAGCATATTTAGGAATGTTTGAGAATATCTGGAGAATACATAAATCCAGAACTGATTAGAGTTTTAATTGCATTTATTTCCAGGTGCCAGTGGCTCATGCCTATAATCCTTGCTACTCAAGAGGCTACAATCTGAGAATTGTGGTTCTAAGCCAGCCCAGGCAGTAACATCATGGCATTCTTATCTCTGATTAACCACCAAAAAGCTTTAGTGGAAAAGAAAAACAAGAGCAGTTAGTGAAGCTGTAGCTCAAGCGGTAGAGTACTAGCCTTGAGCAAAAGAGCTCAGGGACAGTACCAAGGCCCTGAGTTCAAGGCCCAAGATTGGCACCAAAAATCTTTTAAATTGCATTTATGAAGAGACTTGAGAAAATCCACAGGGCATTATAGAAACTTTCAAGTTAAAGGAAAGTAAGAAATCGACTGACTTAACATCTTAAATGTGCAACAGAAGTGAAATACTAGGTTCATAACCAAAAAATAATGCCAAAAATCAGACAGACAATAGGTTAAACAGGAAACTGCTAAGGGACACACATATATATAGCATTGAAGAGAAAAGCTTAAAGTTACACACTTTTTTTGTGTGTGTATAAATACAGCTGCAGGGATGGATAATAAGAATTTTGCTGTTATCTATTTTAGAAAGAATTTGTTCAAGGGGTTGGGAAGGTGGCTCAGTGGTAGAGAGCTTGCTTTGCATGCATGAGGCCCTAGGTTCGATTCCTCAGCACCAGATAAGTAGAAAAAGCTGAAAATGGTGCGGTGGCTCAAACCTTGAGCTGAAGAACTGAGGAACAGTGCCCAGGCCCAAAGTTCAGGCCCCACAACAGACCAAAAAAAAAAAAAGAATTTGTTCGTGGAGACAATATTGATTAAGCAGGCCTTGGAACATGGGCTGTTGCTCACATCCCTAGACATACCAGAGGCCTTAAACAAGCACCCTCTGCTGTACTGTGTCCAGTAGTAATAGAAATTAATCGTGTTTCTTAAGCAAGAGTTCCCAGGTTACATCTATTTTCTTTTTTTATTATTATTATTATTTTATTTTATTTGTGAACATACTGTACAGAGGGGTTACAATTACATGGGCAGGATAATGCGTACATTTC
>NW_012267232.1:18842528-18845968 GCF_000151885.1 Dipodomys ordii
AAGGCAAGCGCTCTACCACTGAACCATCTTCCCAGCCCCATGCTATCTTTTCTTGCTCAAGGCTAATAGTCTTTCCACTTGAGCCATAGCTCCACTTCCTATTTTTTGCTAGTTAATTGGATATAAGCTTATCATAGATTTTTCTGCTCGGGTTAACTTTGAACCACTTTCCTTAGATATCAGTCTCCTGAATAACTAGGTTTACATACATGTTATCCCTGCCCAGCTGCACTTGGTATGTTTGACATTGGGTCTCACTTCTTGACCAGCCTTATACCACGCTTCCCCTCCTAATTTAGATTGACAGGCACTTTACACTATATCTAGCTATTGTTCCAGAAGAGATCTTGTAAACTATTTTTCTCCTAACCTAGCCTTGCCTCCATCTCCTCTATGGCAGCCAGCCAAATAGCTATGATTACAACATGAGCCACCAACACCTGGCTCAATTCTTTTCTAAGAAGAAAAAAGGTGGAAGTTGTGACATTGTCAAAAAAAAAAAAATGTACTGGTTACCTGACTTACAGAACTGTAACCCCTCTGTATTCACCTTCATCATAATAATTTTTAAAAATTGTTAAAAAAAAGTATGTAAATCTCAACTGTATCATGACAAAAAAAAAAGAAGGCTGGGAAGGTGGCTCAGTAGTAGAGTGCTTGTCTTGCATGCCTGAGGCCCTGGGTTCGATTCCTCAGCACCACATAAACAGAAAAGGCCAGAAGTACTGTGGTAGAGGGCTAGCGTTGAGCTGAAGAGCTGAGGGACAGAGCCCAGGCCCAGAGTTCAAGACCCACAACTGACAAAATAAATAAAAATTTAAAAAGAAAAAAGTATATGTAAATCTCAACTGTATCATGACAAAGAAAGGGGCGGGGAGGGGGGGTAGCTGGGAATGTGGCTCAGTGGTAAAGTGCTTGCATAGCCTGCATGAAACCCTGGGTTCAATTCCTCAGTTACCACATAAACAGAAAAAGCTGGAAGTGGTGCTGTGGCATAAGTGGTAGAGTACTAACCTTGAGCAAAAAGTGCAGGTACAGTGCTGAGGCCCTGAGTTCAAGCCCCAGGACTGGCAAAAAACAAAAACAACAACAAAAAACAGAAGCCAGTAGATCATACATTACCCACTGAGGAGGCTGAGATTTGAGAATTGCAATTCAAAGCCAGACCAGGCAGAAAAGTCCCTAAGATTCTTAATTCCTATTAACCTTCAAAAAGCTGTAAGTAGAAGTTTGAATCAAGTGCTGGAGCACAAACAAGCTTTGAGCAAAAAAAAAAAAAAACAAAAAAAAAACAAGGGAGCTGGGAGGTTAGTAGCTCAAGCCTGTAATCCTAGCTACTCAAGGCTAAAATCTGAGGATCACAGTTCATTTCATAGCCTGCCCTGGGAAGTCAATGAGACTCTTAATCTCCCATAAACTACTCAGAAAAAGCCAGAAGTAGAGTGTGCCCAGGCCCTAAATTCAAGCCCCAGGACCAGTACACACACACACACACACACACACACACACACACACGAAGCTAAGGGAGAGTGGGAGTTCAAGCCTCAATGCCAGCACATGAATACGTGTATACATGCATACACCATACATACAAGGATTGGGACATAGTAGAGCAGCTATTGTGAATCATTCCATAATAGCTTTCAGAGAGAGAGAAACAAATGAGAATTGGTGTAATCCTAGCTACTTAGGAGGCTGAGACTTGGAAGCCAACCTGGGCAGAAAAATCCACCAGGCTCCATTTCCAATTAGAAAAAATGAGGGCTGGGAATGTGACTTAGTGATAGAGCGCTTGCCTAGCATGCATGAAGCCCTGGATTTGATTCCTCAGTACCATATAAACAGAAGCCAGAAGTGGTGCTGTGGTAGAGTGCTAATCTTGAGCAAAAGAAGCTCAGGGACAATGCTAAGTCCCCTGAATTCAAGCCCCAAGGCAGGCCAAAAAAAATCCAATTAGAAAAAATGAAATAAAACAAGATTAGACGTGTGGCACAGTGGTAGTGCCAGCATTGGGCAAGAAAGCTGGCTTCAAGCCCACTTACCCCACCTCCACCCCTACACTACCCCCCGTACCCAGAAGAAAAAAGTCGAACAGTTAGAAAATGGCAGAGCCAGAAGAGTCAAACTTTTTCTATCCAAACTTCAAAGACCATGCTCTTTTGTTGTGCTGCTTTATACTTTTTTTTTTTTTTTTTTGTCTGTCATGGGGCTTGAACTCTGGGCCTGGGAGTTCTCCCTCATCTCTTCAGCTCAAAGCGAGCACTCTACCACTTGAGCCACAGTGCCACTTCCAGTTTTCTAGTGGTTTATTGGAGATAAGAGTCTCACAGACTTTCCTGCCTAGGCGGCTTTGAACCGTGATTCTCAGATCTCAGCCTCCTGAGTAGCTAGGATTATAGGCATGAGCCACCGGCGCCCAGCTTGCTTTACACTTTTTAACTTCATTGCCTAATAATAGCCACAAAAGCAAGATTTCTAGTAGAGATCTGCTTTCATTGCATTTGGATTCCTCATCAAATATGAGAGTTGTTCAGTAATTATCAAACATGTGCTACAACTATGACTTATAGATCTGTTACATGTGTAAGCCAAGAAAAATGAGCCATTTTACTAGCCCCCAACATGACAAATATTGTAATTGGTATTGTTTAATACTATTAATCTAATCTGCTGTTCTAAAAGGTATGCCTTGTTTGTTGTTTTTGTGCCTTTTTGGTTGTGGTTTGTTTGGTGGTTTTTTGAGATAGGGAAACTGACTCCAAACTCCCAACCTCCTCACGTGATCCTCTGACCTCAGCCTCCTGAGTAGCTGAGACTTCAGGCTCACACCACTGTGCTTGACTCCAAAATTACTAATGTGATCTTTGGTCTACATTGATAGTAAGTCTGAAACCTGGCATGGTGTCTCATGTCTATAATCCTAGCTATCCAGGAAGTTGAGATCTGAGGATCATGGTTTGAAGCCATCTGAGCAGGAAAGCCCATGAAATTTATCTTTAATTAACCACCAAAACAGCCAGAAGTGGAGCTGTGGATCCAGTGGTAGAGCACTAGCCTTGAGCAAAAATACCTCAGGGACAGCCCTCAGGCCCTGAATTCAAGCCTCAGAACTGGGGAGGGAAGGAAGTAGGGAATGAAGAAAAAAAGAAGTCAGTATGGGTTTCTTTTTTTTGGGTCCGGTCGTGGGGCCTGAACTCTGGGCCTGGGCGCTGTCCCTCAGCTCTTCAGCTCAAGGCTAGTGCTCTACTACTTGAGCCAAAGTGCCACTTCCAGCTTTTTCTGCTTATGTGGTGCTGAGGTGTATTCTGTCTTCTGTATCTGACACTCTACCTTCCATTTCATTCACTCTGTTGACCGTGACTTCTATGGTGGTTTGCATGGAGGAAATGGATCCCTTTATGGATTCAATGTTGGTTCTCAGAGTACTGATCTCACCTCTC
>NW_012267232.1:18851013-18857645 GCF_000151885.1 Dipodomys ordii
TTTTTCTTTTTGCTTATGTGGTGCTGAGGAACCGAACCCAGGGCCTCAGGCATGCAAGGCAAGCGCTCTACCACTGAGCTACCTTCCCAGCCCAGGCACCTAGTTGTGCCATACCAGTTTTTTTTTTTTTTAGACTAATCTCTAAAGAGCTTCTTGCAAACACTTGTTTGGGGTATTAAATGAGTCAAGAAGACTACCACTGATGAAAAGGACCACTGCTCGGTATGGTGGCTCACACCTGTAACTCCAGCTACTCTGGACACAGAGATTAGGAGGATCAGGTTCAAGGCCAGCCTGGGAAAAATGTTCATGCGACTTCATCTCAACAAGTAAGCTACTTTTTTGTTGTTGTTGTTGGTCATGGCGCTTGAACACTGAGCTTGGTTACTGTCCCTTAGCTCTTCTATTCAAGGCTAGTGTTCTACTGCTTGAGCCACAGCGCCACTTCTGGTTTTCTGGTAGTTTATTGGAGATGAGAGACTCATAGACTATCCTGCTCGGGCTGGCTCTGAACTAAGATCCTCAGATCTCAGCCTCCTGAGTAGCTAGGATTACAGGCGTGAGTCACTGGCACGAACTGAATCTTTTTTTTTTTTTAATTAGGAATAATTTAAAACAAATAGGCTGGGTATAGTGGTTCCTACCTCTATAATCCCAGCTATGAGGGGGCATAGGGAGGACAAAAACAAACTCTATCTGAAAAATTAAAAACAAAAAGGGCTGGCGTCATGGTTCAAGTGATAGCATACTGCCTAGCAAGTGCAAGATCTTGAGTTCAAACCTCAATATTTCTAAATAAATAAGGAAAAGAAGGGAGGGGAGAGGAGAAAAAGGAAGGAAGGAAGGAAGGAAGGAAGGAAGGAAGGAAGGAAGGAAGGAAGGAAGGAGGGAAGGAAGGAAGGAAGGAAGGAAAGGAAAGGCATAGCAGAATGTTATTAAGAAAAGGCCCTGGGGTTGGGAAGGTAGAATGCTTGCCTTTCATGCATGAGGCCCTGGGTTCGATTCCTCAGCACCACATAAACACAAAAAGCCAGAAGTGGTGCTGTGGCTTAAGTGGTAGAGTGCTAGCCTTGAGCTGAAGAGCTCAGGGACAGCACCCAGGACCAGAGTTCAAGCCCCATGACTGACCAAAAAAGAAAAAAAAAGTGGTCATTGACACTATGTTAAACAGTTCTCTCAGAAAATGAGGGAATTGGCGGGGCATCGGTTGCTCACCCTGTAATCCTAGCTACTCAGAATGCTGAGATCTAAAGATCACCATTCAAAGCTAGCTAGCTCTGGCAGGAAAGTCCGTGACACTCTAATTTCCAATAAATCACTCAGAGAACCAGAAGTGGCACTGTGGCTTAAGTGGTAAAGCACTTGCCTTGAGCTGAAGAACTGAGGGACAGTGCCCACCACCAACCAAAAAAAAAAAAAAAAAGTAAATGAGGGAAATTTTTTAATTTTAAAAACAGATGGGGAGGAGCTGGGAAGGTGGCTCAGTGGTAGAGCACTTGCCTTGCATGAGGCCCTGGGTTCGATTCCTGAGCACCACATAAGCAAAAAGAAAAAAGCGAGAAGTGGCGCTATGGCTCAAGTGGTAGAGCACTAGCCTTGAGCTGAAGAGCTGAGGGACAGCGCCCAGGCCCAGAGTTCAGGCTCCACGACCGGACCCAAAAACAAAAACAAAAAACAGATGGGGAGAAGAAAGGAAGAGGGGAGAGAAAGAGAAAAGAGAAGCAGAGACAGAGATACTAATCCAGGCCTCTTGTAGATTTCTCTATTTTCATCTCAGAAGTTGGAGATAAAATCATTGTACCAAGTCTCCAAACACACACCCCTCTCTGGGGCTTGAACTCAGGGCTTGAGCTCTGTCCCTTAGCATCTGTGCTCAAGGATAGTGCCCTACCCCTTGAATCACAGTGCAATTTCCAGCTTTTTCTGAGTAGTTTATTAGAGATAAGAGTCTCGTGAACTTTCCTGACTGGGCTGGATTTGAACGTGATCCTCAGATGTCAGCCTCCTGAGTAACTAGGATTACAGGCATGAGCCACCAGCACTTGGCTCTTCATATCTTAATCTTTGTGTCTTTACACATTCCACAGAAAGCCTGTTTTCTAATTTTTAACTCTTTAGTTGTTATAGTTGTTGAATCTAAAGAGTTGGATTAGAGTTAATCTTCTAACTGTTTATTTCCGTAATCAATTGATTTTGTGTGTGTGTGTGTGTGTGTGTGTGTGTGTGTGTGTGCACGTGCGCGCTGCTTCTGGGGTTTGAACTCAATGTCTAGGTGCAGCCCCAATTTTTTTTAGTGTTAGTTTTTGTTTTTTTTTGACATCCTGGGGCTTGAACTCTGGGTCCAAGCAACTTTTTGCTAAAGGTCAGCACTCTACCACTTGAGACACAGTTCCACTTCCAGCTTTTTCTGGTAGTTAATTTGAGATAAGAGTCTCACAGCCTTTCCTGCCCTGGGTGGCTTTGAACCATGATCCTAAGAACTCAGCCTCCTAAATAGCTAGGATTGCAGGCATGAGCCACCAGTGCCTGGCTGTCTGATGTTTTTTGCTTAAGTCTTGTGCTCTATCATTTGAGCTACAACTCCACTTCTGGCTTTTTGGTGGTTAATTATAGACAAGGGTCTCATAGACTGTCCTGCCCAGGAAAGTCTGGGCAGCTGGCTTCAAACTGCAATCTTCGGATCTCAGCCTTCTAAGATGACAGGCCCAAGTAAGTATTATTGCTAGATTTTTTTTTGGTTGGTTGTGGGGCCTGAACTCGGGGCCTGAACTCTGGGCCTGTGCACTGTCCCTCAGCTCTTCAGCTCAAGGCTAGCACTCTACCACTTGAGCCATAGCACCACTTCTGACTTTTTCTGCTTATGTGGTGCTGAGGAATCAAACCTCATGTATGTAAGACAAGCACTCTACCACTGAGCCACCTTCCCAGCCCCATTGCTTGATTTTTTTGTCCATTGTGGGGCTTGAACTCTGGGCTTGGGCACTGTCCCTGTACCCTTCAGCTCAAGGCCAATGCTCTACCACTTGAGTCACCGTGCCACTTCCGGTTTTTTAGTGGTTTATTGGAGATAAGAGTCTCATGGACTTTCCTGCCCATGCTGGCTTTGAACCGTGATTCTCAGATCTCAGCCTCCTGAGTAGTTAGGATTACAGGCAGGAGCCACCTGCGCCTGGCAAATTTTTAAAGAAGCTGATACAACTAGAGCTTGATTCCTATTTCAGTGATGTGCAAAGTCTGTACTGTCCAGACTAATTTAGGGTAAATAATATATTTTATACTTTTCTAGTCAGTTTCCTTCTTTCTTTCTTTCTTTCTTCCTTCCTTTTTTTGCAAGTCCTGGGGCTTGAACTCAGGGCACTGTCCCTGAGCTTCTTTTGCTCAAGGCTAGCACTGTACCACAGCGCCACTTCTGGCCACTTCTGGTACTGAGGAATTGAACCCAGGGCTTCATGTATGCTAAGTAAGCACTCTACTACTAAGCCACATTCCTAGCCCAAGTTAGTATAGTCTTCTAACACTTGAGCTACAACTCCTGCTTGGCTTTTTGTTGGTTAGTTTGGATATGGAGTCTCTCAGACTTTGCTGCCCAGGCTGGCTCTAACTGCAGTCTTACAGATCTCAGCTACCTGAGTAGTTCAGGATTAAAGGGATGAGATACCAGCACCTGGCTCATTTTTGTTTTTAGTTTAGTTTTTGTTTTTGAGACATACTCTTTCTTCCAAGTCTTGCTATCTTGAACTATGTGGCCCTGGTTGGCTTCAAACTCTCAATACTCCTGCTTAGATCTCCTGAGGGATGGAATTACACCATTGTGCCCAACCTCTAGATTTTTTTTTTTCTTGCTGGTGCTGAGACTTGAACCTTCAGGGCCTGGGCTTTATGCCTGAGCTTCTTTGTGTACAAGATTAGGTGCTAGCACTTGAGCCACAGCACCACTTCTGGCTTTTTCTGAGTAGTTTATTGGAGATAAGAGTCTCAAGGACTTCCCTGACCGAGCTGGCTTCAAACTGCATTCCTAGATCTCCAGTCTCCTGAGTAGTTAGGATAACAGGCATAAGCCACCAGCACCTAGTTTAGAATTATTTTTGACCTATAAACCACAGTATCATTTTGCTGATTTACATTTGGGTTTGTTTCACTAAAAACTGTATAGAGTTTTTTTTTTTTTAAAAAAAACACCTTAAAAACCTACAAATAGTGAGGAAAAGCTATAAATCATAGTACCATGTTTGTTTTTGTAGAAAGTGTTCTTAGTTCACTTAGCAATCTTTCCCTTCCTGACCGCAAAAGTCTATAACACTATCTCTGCACACAAAAGCTATTCCATCAAAATGGCTCTTAGCTGAGTTAGCATTTTTCATTTTTAATTTGCCAGAACTCTTTAATTTGCTAGAACTCTACCACTTGAACAATAGCTTCACTTCTGGCTTTTTTTTTTTTTTTTTGTAGCTTACTGAAGATAAGAGTCTCATGACCTTTCTTTTTCTTTTTCTTTTTCTTTCTGTTGGTTGTAGGGCTTGAAATCTGGGCCTGGGTACTGTCCCTCAGCTCTTCAGCTCTAGGCTAGTACTATACCACTTGAGCCACAGCGCCACTTCCAGTTTTCTGATGTTTTATTGGAGATAATTGCTGGCTTGAACTGCAATCCTCAGATCTCAGCTTCCTGAGTAGCTAGGATTACAGGCATGAGCCACTGGTGCCCAGCTCTCATGAACTTTCTTGCCTGATCTGGCTTTGAACCACAATGCTCAGATCTCAGCCTCCTGAATAGCTAGGATTACAGGTGTGAGTCAGGTTTCTGAGTTAACATTTTTAGTTGTAGTTTTTCCTTCTTTCTGTAATTTACTGTGGTAACGTGTTTCAATAGGGCTTCTGGTACCTTCTACCTGCTTTAATAGCTTGTGCAATTTCCTCCCCATACACATGGGCTAGATATTGTTTTTAATTAATAGAAAATGACAATGTGATAAAATGTCATATCTGAGATAGATTGCAAAAGACTGGCTTCCATCTTCCTCTCACTCTGTTGCTCAATTGTTCATTCTGATGATGCAAACTGTCATATTAGAACTGTCCAATGACAGGCCCATGTAGCAAAAAGAGCCAAAAATGACTTCTAAACAACAACCATGGAGGAAAGTATGGTGATGTGGCTCACAACTGTAATCCTAGCTACTTGGGAGGCTGAGATCTGAGGATTACTGTTCAAAGCCAGCCTGGGTGCAAGAATCTGTAAGATTCTTAATCTCTAATTGGCTACCAAAAACCTGAAAGTGGAGCTATAGCCTTGAACTCAATACAGGCCCACTCTCTAAAAAAAAAAAAAGAAAAAAAGTAATGAATATGCATGTGAAAAGATTTATTCTTTACCCAGTTGAGGTAATCATTGTCCAGAAAAAAAAAAAAAACTTAGATATTTGCCAAGTGATTGCACCATAAAGCTCCATAAGATGAAAGACCTGCCCACAGCTCTGTGTCTCCAGTCTACAAGTTGTGTTTCACATAACAGGAATGTGACAACCCCAAGCACGAAGTTATTCTTTCTCACTCAGATACCACATGGCAAAGTGGAGTGGCCAGGGCCTCCATCTCCTTCCGGATGAAAATCTGTTACACAACTTCCTGCATCTTTAGAACAAAACAAAGCTTCAAGTAAGAGATGTCATCAGATCTACTGAGGAGAACAGGAGATCCTCATCTGTGCTAAAGGGAATGTCATAAAGGTCTTAAGGAATATTTAAATATCTTTCCTATGCAGTTCAATTTCTAGGAGCTTAAGAAAATTAGCTGGAGCTGGGCACTGGAGGCCCACACCTGTAATCCTAGCTACTCAGGAGGCTGAAATCTGAGGATCTCGGTTCAAAGTCAGCCTGGGCAGGAAAGTCTTATCTCCAATTAACTGCTAGAAAACTAGAAGTGGTGTTGTGGCTCAAGCAGTAGAAGTAGAGAGCTTACTTTGAGCTGAAGAGCTCAGGGACAATGCCTAGGCCCAGAATTCAAGCCTCACAACTGACAAAAAAAGAAAGAAAAGAAAATTACCTGTTACTTGTGAAATGATTTGTGTATGGTAGCTCCCTGTACAAAGTTGAAAAATTGGAAATCACCCCAATATCCTATACTAGTCACTCTGGAATTTACAATCAGGTATAATGGAATATTTCAGGTTGTGATATTCTCATAAAAAATTAGGTTAGGGCTGGGAAGGTGGCTCAGTGGTAGAGTGCTTGCCTTGCATGCCTGAGGCCCTGGGTTCACTTCCTCAGCACCACATAAGCAGAAAAAGCCAGAAGTGGCGCTGTGGCTCAAGTGGTAGAGCGCTAGCCTTGAGCTGAAGAGCTGAGGGACAGCATCCAGGCCCAGAGTTCAGGCCCCACAACTGACAAAAAAACAACCCAAGGGACAGTGCCCAGGCCTTAAGTTCAAATCCTAGTACCAGCACAACAATAGAGAATAAATAAATAAATAAAATTGGAGGAAGGGGAAAATAAGAGCAGAAAGAATTTTGAAATACATTTTGGTTTGGTTTTTTTTTTTGGGTCTGGGCATGGGGCCTGAACTCTGGGCCTGGGCGCTGTCCCTCAGCTCTTCAGCTCAAGGCTAGCGCTCTACCACTTGAGCCACAGTGCCACTTC
>NW_012267232.1:18857695-18858507 GCF_000151885.1 Dipodomys ordii
TTTTTGTTATTTTCCACCTCTGGTTTTTCTCTGAGTGTTCGTCTTTTTGTTGTTGTCGGTCTCTTGGGGAGATTAAGCGTTGGAACTCCAACTCTTTTTTTGGTTGGAGAGAGCTGTGGCATTTCCCTACTGCCCCGTCGCCATCTTGGTCCCCCCTCCTTATGTGGTGCTGAGGAATCGAACCCAGGGCCTCAGGCATGCAAGGCAAGTGCTCTACCACTGAGCCACCTTCCCAGCAGTTTGGTTTTTTTCTTTCTTTCTACTAATTTTTTTTATACACTATGAAATAATGCCTGAACTTTTCATATGCAACTGAAAAAAGATACCCTGGCTTTTGTCTTAAAAAGAGGAAAGGAAAACTGAAAGACCAGAAATAATCTGCCTAAGAGAATGACTCAGCTTCTGTTTATTTTCCTTGCATGACAGATATTATTATTTAGGTCAGACTGCAAGATGTAAATAAAAAGTGATGCTTTCTGTTTGAATAGAAGAATGCAAGGAAGCAGACTTTATTAGAGTTGGAAAATACCTTAGAACAAACAAGCCCAACTCCATTTGCTTACAAAAAGAAAAACTATATTTGGAACTTCCTTAAAACATGTCTGCATTCTGACATTATAGTACCCATGATTTGTGGGATGAAATAAAGCTTAAATAGTCCCTTAGGTTGATGTTGAAAGTTGCAATCCTGCTATGTTACTATAAGAATCTTAAATGCTCAAGACCACACTAAAGCTACCAGCACAACTATGTTTATTGCAGCATTATTTACCATAGCTAAGATATGGAACCAACCCAGATGCCCCTCAGTA
>NW_012267232.1:18871757-18904917 GCF_000151885.1 Dipodomys ordii
GCTGTCCCTCAGCTCTTCAGCTCAAGGCTAGCGCTCTACCACTTGAGCCACAGTGCCACTTCTGGCTTTTTTCTTTTTGCTTATGTGGTGCTAAGGAATCAAACCCAGGGCCTCTGGCATGCAAGGCATGCGCTCTACCACTGAGCCACCTTCCCAGCCCCTGAAATACATTTTGAAAGAGGATGACTATAGTATGTAAGGTTTGTTGATTGAGAGGATCTTCCACATGGTTGTTCAGGCAGAAAACAACAAACAAACAAAAAAGAATGAAATGCTAGGTTTACGTCACTGTATTAATCTTGAGTCTCACACACACAAATAACCACCATGTGGTCAAGATAGCAAAAAAAACCCAGACAAGTCAGGATGGTAAGAAAACTTGGTGGAGCTTTATTAAGCAAGCAAGCAAGCAAGCAGACAAGCAGCAGACAGACCAGCAAAAAGGCAAGGCTACACAGTAGTAACAAGGTATGGGCACTCTCGAGAAGAGACAGAAACAGTTTTAGCTAAAAGAATTCAAGCTAGGATGGCTAGCCTTCAAGAGGGAACCTAGAGAGTGGTCCCCTGGACCCAGCCTGCGTCTCATTCTCAAGGGGACAAGTAGAGAGGCAGAGAGAGAGAAAGCAAGAGCCAAGAAAAGGGAGACTAGGAGGCTTAGGAGACAGGAGACAGGAGCCAGAGAGACAGAGACAAGAGAGGAGGAGAACCTGAATATATAGGACCTCTGGCCATTTACCATTGCATTAGCAGAACTCAGGTGCCAAATTGTGGTAGATTTGAACTTCTACTACATATCTTCAGAGATTATTTCCTGCCTACAGACTTTGGAAAGTAAGGAAAAAGTAGAAGTTGGAAAGTAAGGAGAAAAGACAGTTAATGATCCACGAAGGTACCTCGTCACAACCCAGTCTCAAGGAAGAGTTTCATCATTTTCCACATTGGCCACTATCTCAAATCAACACATGGCATGAAGGAAGGAGTCGTCCTGACTTTGTCATGTGTTCTATATGGGGTTTAATGTTGTGAATGAAGAACCTAGCATATATACAAGATTTGCATTATTAGACCAAGCTCAGGGCATACTTGAGTCTGGGAATTCTAAGGCCCTCATTTTGAAAAGACTTAAAAACAAGTGCTCAGTTTTCTCTGCTGTGTCAGGTTTTTTTTTTCCCCTTAATGCTCATCATTTGATTCTTGAGTGTTAAACTCTGTTGATAGCAAGGATTCTTATGATTTAGTATTGAGGTTTGGAAGTCTCAGTCAGGGAGGTAGTAGTCATTGAGAGCAGACCCTAGATTATCTTCCACCAGAAGTATTCTTCCTAGCCCCAAAGTGTGTGTCATACTTGGTGGGAAGAGAGCAGTCGCATCTCTCCATGCTCAATTCCCTGTGTTCTTAATTGCCAGAGAAAAAGGTTTTCCTGTTCTCTGGCTTCCATTGCATGAAGGGCCTTACCATTTATCTCCACAACTCCAGCTGAATGAGAGCCAGCTTCAAAGAACCAGGCCTCCCAAGCTCACTGCAAGTTGAAGCTATGAGGGTAAGTTATAGCTTCTTTCCTTCCATTGTATATCGCTGTGGGTTCCCTGATTTCACTCAGTATTCAGGCAGCTGCTTGAGCACCATCCCTGATTAAATCACTGCTATCAAGTCTTGCCACACAGGAGACCCCAAAGATGTTTTCACTCATGACCTGTTTGCCCTTAGCTTTAGGAACTGAAGGCAGTGGAGTGCTCTCAAATGCTTCGGGGATAGATGGATCTCCAGGATCTAGTCTCTTCAACTGTGAGACCTCCGTGGTGGAATCTAGATCCAGTCCACTGGCAGATTTGTCATCATCCTGCTCAGTTTCACTGGGGACATATTCATCAATATTGGCAGGAGAGGCATTAGGCTCTTCTTCATCAATAGTTGAAAGTTGCTTAGGAGGTTGGTCCAGTTCGTGGTTGGAGGTAGGTAACTCAGCTCTAGGAGTACCCAGTTGAGGCCATTCTCAGGCAGATGAAACCAGAATGCCCCTGTCCCTCGATGGTACAGGTGAATGTGGCAGCACAGGGCTGCCAAGGGACCCATCGGCTGTATCCCCATCCTGGTCAGGCCTTGATCCCAAGGTAGACCTACTTCCTGTTCTGAAAGCCTCTTCAACAATTCCAGCCCTGCCTGATCCTCTTTCTTTGTTCAAGTTTGATTTGATCACTATCCTTCGCGAAAGCTAAGATGGTCACTTGTTCTTCAGGAGATAGATCTTGGCAGGTTTCAATTTCCTTCTTGCATTGCAATGCTTGAAGTTTAAGTACAGCTTTATGAGCCACCTCTTTAAGAGCCTGATATCTGGCATCAGCATTGACCCCGGCAAGAGCTATCATAGATAGACAAGGAAATTGCACATGTTCAGTTTGGAAGACTCCTCAGAGGCCTAGGAATCATGGGAAAGGAGCGTATATTCCATGTTTCTGGAGGTTGTTGACACAATGCTCAAAATGGTCTGCTTCCTCCTTAACCCATCTGTCTCTGGCAAGAGGGTGAATCTTTATTGTGCCACTTTTCTCTGTTATGATGTATGTAAGTACACTGCATACCATGAATAAACCAAAAAAATGAGATTGTTCCACTGATCTGGCAATAATATCATCATCAGTCTCATCAGTTCTAGCACTTTGGGTGTAAGACATGATCAATTAGGCAGAAGCGAATTAAATAACATAGCCTCACAGCCCTGTACACTGATCTAATTGCATTTGCCACCATCCAGCCTTGAGGGATTATGTTAATACCCCCATGCTTCCAACTGTTGATAGGATGGCTCAACTTTTGGGGAACAAGCAGCTTCCCCCATTACTAGCTTTGGGGGAAATAGAGTCAAGTAGACCATAAAGGCTGGAATGTGGCTGCCATGGAGGGCAGGTGGAGGCAGTTGTTTAATGATTTCAATGGTTCCTTCAGGGCAAACTAGTGATCACACAACCCTGTGGAAGGGATCGTCTTGTTACGCAGCAAATAGTTCCCAAAACTCCTATCCCTATTATTCCAGATGGATGCCAAATAGACTCTTCCTCATTAAGGCAGCATCCCCTTTATAGTAATAACATACGAGAGTTGCAAAAAAAGGGAAAATATCTGGCACCAGTCCGGCTTCATAGCTCACCTCAGCTCTATTCCTTTGCCACAAAGAATGCAAGCACTCATGACACATGGCGGTACTAGTTGAATCTGCGCCAATTCAGCTTTCGGGATAGAATGCATGATAGCACCCACGTACCTTTTTCTTTAATGTTCTTCCTCAATGTCAACTTTATTAGCTCTCAGGCTTGCCTACCTCTGGTAGTATTTTCATCCTAACCCGCAACTGCAGTTCTTTTTTTGTCAACTGTTTTATTTATTTTTTTTATTTGATCATGGGGCCTGAACTCTGGGCCTGGGTGCTATCCCTCAGCTCTTCAGCTCAAGTCTAGCGCTCTACCACTTGAGCCACAGCACCACTTCAGACCTTTTCTGTTTATGTGGTGCTGAGGAATTGAACCCAGGGCCTCAGGCATGCAAGGCAAGCGCTCTACCTCTGAGCCACTGTCTCAGCCCGCAACTGCAGTTTTTGTCTTTGGCTTAGAATTTGAGAAGGGAAGAGTCTTTACCAAGAAAACTCAGACTTCGAATTTTACTTGTACCTGTGTATCTTACTGAGAAATTCCTGCTCGTCCTGCTCATCCCAGATCTTGCTAGTCTTCTCTGGTTCCTGAGCCAGTTGTGGTTCCTGTGAAGAATGGAGTGACAGGTGGCCTGATTTCTCTATCTATGCTTGGGAGTTCAGCAGGTTTTTCTTGGGCTTCAGGATGAATTTCTAGGGTTTCCTGGTAATTTAGCAGTAGAATTCTCGCCTTCCACACGGGAGACCCAGGCACCAGATGTAAGGTTTGCGGAAGGGAACCACTACCAGGAAAGAGTTTATGAGGGTATCCGGAACTGGCAGTGTAGAGAAGGGGCGGACTCCTGGCGGGTTGGGATTATGTAGGGGGAGGATCGGGAGGAGGTGTGGCCACGGCGGAGGGGATGTGCCCTCAGAGTCTGGGAACCTCCCCTGGTCAGAAGGAAGCACGGCCCAGGGGGTTTGGGATGCGATCTCAAAGGAGGTATGCCCATCACCTGGATAACGCAGGTGCTGGATGGAGACTTCTCGGGGAGGACAGATGCGGTCTGGCCCGGAAAACAAAGGGGGAGGGAGGTCGACCTGCAGCAGCTTCACAGGGAGAGAAGAGGCCATTTTCCCTGGCGGACCTGCCATAGTCAAAGTGGATTGTTTGCAACTATAAAAACTAAACAAGGAAATCTATTGAAATTGGGAAAGAGGAGGAAGAATATGACAATGTCGCTATAAATAACGTAAACTAATTAAAAAAAAAAAAAACAAGTAAAATGAGCCAGGCGCCGGTGGCTCACGCCTGTAATCCTAGCTACTCAAGAAGCTGAGATCTGAGGATCGAGGTTCAAAGCCAGCCCAGGCAGGAAACTCCGTGAGACTCTTATCTCCAAATAACCACCAGAAAACCAGAAGTGGTGTTGTGGCTCAAGTGGTAGAGCACTCGCTTGAGCTGAAGAGCACAGGGACAGTGCCCAGGCCCAGAGTTCAGGCCCCATGACTGACCCCCCCCCCAAAAAAAAAAGAAAGGAGGGAAGGAAGGAAGGAAAGAGAAAGAAAGAAAGAGAGAGAAAGAAAGAAAGGAAGAGGGCAAAAAAAAGTACTGGGCTGGGAAGGTGGCTCAGTGGTAGAGCGCTTGCCTTGCATGCCTGAGGCCCTGGGTTCGATTCCTCAGCACCACATAAGCAAAAAGAAAAAAGCCGGAAGTGGCGCTGTGGTTCAGTGCTAGAGTGCTAGCCTTGAGCTGAAGAGCTGAGGGACAGTGCCCAGGCCCAGAGGTCAGACCCCATGACTGGACCAAAAAAAAAAAAAGAAAGAAAGGAAGGAAGAAAGGAAGGGAAGAAAGAAATGTACTGGGCAGAAAATGATTTTACACTTGGGCCTGGTGGTACATGCCTGTCATCCCAACACTTAAGAGGCTGAGGCAGGGGGATGGAGAATTCAAAGCTAGCCTAGGTTATATAGGGAGAGCCTATCTCCAAAAAAAAAGATGTTATATATGCTACACAGAAGCTAGGAGTAAAGTACAGTGGGACATGATAAATTATTCAAGACGCTAGACATTCACACACAATGAGACCAAAGGAGGAGACTATTAGGAAAGGAACACAAAGGTACAATGTCTCTGTGCCTCTGATCATATAAAATAACATTTATCAAAATGAACTCCAGGAGGGGCTGGGAAGGTGGCTCAGTGGTAGAGCGCTTGCCTTGCATGCCTGAGGCCCTGGGTTCGATTCCTCCGCACCACATAAGCAAAAAGAAAAAAGCCGGAAATGGTGCTGTGGCTCAAGTGGTAGAGCGCTGAGCAGCCTTGAGCTGAAGAGCTGAGGGACAGCGCCCAGGCCCGAGTTCAGGCCCCAAGACCGTACCCGCCCCCCCAAAAAAAAAAGCAAAATGAACTCCAGGAAAGGGAAACAAGAGGTATTTTTTTCTCTTAAGGGAGGAACACGAAGGCACAATGCCTCTGTGCCTCTGATCATGTAAAATATTTATAGAAGTAAACTCCAGGAAGTGTTTTTTCTTTGTTGTTATTTTTTCTTTTCTTTTTGTCTTGTTTGCTTATTTGTCTTTGGAAGGGTAAGGTGGGGCACAGAAATGGTGAGACAAAGGGTGAGCAAATGCAGCAGTGGTACTCACTAGACGCTGTGTTGAAAATGAACTATACAGGGCTGGGAAGGTGGCTCAGTGGTAGAGTGCTTGCCTTACATGCATGAGGCCCTGGGTTCGTTTCCTCAGCACCACATAAGCAAAAAAAGCCGGAAGTGGTAGAGCGCTAGCCTTGAGCTGAAGAGCTGAGGGACAGCGCCCAGGCCCAGAGTTCAGGCCCCACGACCGACCAAAAAAAAAAAAAAAATGAACTATACAACTTATAGGTGAGGGTGAGAGGGAAAAACTGGGAGGGAAAGGAAGAGGTGACATTGTCCAAAAAGAACTATACTAATTACTTCACTTATGTAACTGTAACCCCTCTGTACATCACATTTATAATAACAATAAAAGTTTTTGTTTAAGATTTCTTTTTGTCTTATCTGTCTCTAGGGGAAGCACAGAAGTTGGGGGACAAAGGGTGAACAAATGCAACAGTGGAATGATGAATAAAAAGTCCTTATAGACCCTATGCTAATGTTATGATAAAGACCAAAGCCATTGTCATGATGCATGTCTTTGCAAACCAGAGTTATGAAGGTGTAATCCTTCAGTCTAGGAAAAGATCAAATATGTTCCAGAAAGAAGTGGAGAATTTACAGGGTTCAGAGTAGAGTCCCATCACTTAAAGCTCAAAGATCAAAATTAAGCTTTATTATAGAGGAGTTTAACTGACCGGCCAGGGACGCAGCACAGACTCTAGACCTCTACAGAGAAGATATCAGCAAGCCAACTGCATATGAAACTATTGGGACTAATAATGCTGTATGCTGACCTTGGGAGAAAGGTCCTTGAGATAAAGGCCAAAGAAGCCCCTTCCTGCCTGAATTATAAAAACCTAAATATGGGCATCTGAGAAGCCTTTGATTTTGCTATTTTCTTTTTGATTTTTTTTCTTCCTTTGACCTTTCTTTGATTGATTGGTTGACTGATTTCCCACCACCCTCCTTCCAAGCCTGTGAATGAGTGGGTGTCTGCTGTGTGGAGGCAAAGCTCCAGAAAACCAGGACCAAGGATGACATATTCACCTGAGGTAGGAAGAAAGAATCTTAAAATGTCTTTTATAGAAATATAAAATATAAAAATATAAGACACTTTGACAGCTCTGGGAAAACAAGAATTGTAAGACTTAATGTCAGGCACTGGTGGCGTACACCAGTAGTCCTAGCTTCTCAGGAGGCTGAGATCTGAGGATAGCAGTTTGAAGCCTGCCTAGGCAGAATTCTTCTCTCCAATTAACCACCTACACAGACATCTATAATGTGAGTGGTTAATGGGCTAGTAATAAGAACAGTAACTTCAACTCAAGAACATAAAAGTGAAAGGTATAAATTACATGTTTCCTTTTCTATGTTTTGCTTTCCAACAAATCATATGTGTATCAGACTTCCTTTCATTTAAACTCTGGTCATTTCTTCCCCATATTACAAGTACCTCTTAAAGGTTCCGTGTGCCAGTATTGGGGCTTGAACTTGGGGCCTGGACACTGTCCCTGATCTTCTTTTGCTCAAAGCTAGCACTCTACCACTTGAGCCACATCACCACTTCCAGCCTTTTCTGTTTTATGTGGTACTGAGGAATCAAATCCAGGGCTTCATGCATGCTAGGCAGGCACTCTACCACTAAGTAACATTTCCAGCCTAGCATTTCTAATCTTGAAAGAGGTAGACTAATGTGTTACACTGCCTTATTCTCTTTATAACCCAGTAGGAAGTTTCCAGTAAACCTCCCCCTCTCAGGAAGTTCACGTCAAACCTAGTGTTTACATCCTGTGGAATGTAGTCTTTAAATTTTTTTCTCCATTCTAGATACACTTTGAATTAAAATGATTGAGTCATCTGTCCTGAAATTGTCATGTACATCTCAATGACAAATGGAATATCCATGACTAATACGAATAGAATTTCAAGATTTTTTTTAGTATTGACTACCTATAATCATAACTATTTATATCTTTTCTCCTCATCCTTAATCATTTAATCTCTCAAGTTGGTCCTTCTTAACCATGGTCTAATTCATTCATTATGTAGCTAGTATATGAAAAGACAAGCAAATATATCCCTGCATAGTGAAGGCCCAAGCTTCCTACCAGGATTTGCCATGAAATATTGTAGTGAAGGAAGTGATGGTGCTGGTTCTGGCTTTTTTTTGGGTGGGGGGAGTGGAGAGGGCTGGTCATGAGGCCTGAACTCTGGGCCTGGGCACTGTCCCTCAGCTCTTCAGCTCAAGGCTAGTGCTCTACCACTTGAGCCACAGCGCCACTTCCGGCTTTTTTCTTTTTGCTTATGTGGTGCTGAGGAATCGAACCCAGGGCCTCATGAATGCAAGGCAAGCACTCTACCACTGAGCTACCTTCCCAGCCCATGGTTCTGGCTTTCTAGTAACTGGCTATATGATTTTGGTTAAGTCCTTTATTTTTATTTTATTTTTTTGGTTAAGTCCTTTAACTTACCATTTTCTCTCCTTGGAAATGAGAGAGGTGGGTTAAGTAATCCTCAATATACTCTGCATAATTTTGCTACTTTCCTCATCCTCCCCTTTTTTTCTGGCCATGCTGGCTTTGAACAGTGACCCTCAGATCTCAGCCTTCTGAGTATCTAGGATTACAGGCATGAGATACCAGCACCTGGTTTTACTTTTAATTTTATACTTATAAGCATACAGTATATAGTTATTATATATCATACATATATAGTGATATCTCATTGTGGCTTCAGTTTACAATTATCTAATTAATGGTTAATGATTGTGAAGATCTTTACATTTGCTGATTTGCCATATGTTTACCCATTTAGAGAAATAACTGTTCATGTCAATTCAAAAACACTACATTTAAGCAACAACGAAGGGCTAGTATGTAGCTCAGTGGCAAAGTGCTGGCCTAGCGGGTGCAATGCACTGAGTTCAATCTCCAGTACTCTATAAAAAACAATGGGGGTGGGGAATGTAGTTGTGGAGATGGGAGGGAAGGGATGGTAGGGGAAAAACAAAGGAGGAGGCAACAATGCTTGATAAGAAATGTACTCAGTTGTTAGGAAATGGAAAGACTTGGAAAAAACTATATTAAGTGAAGTAAGCCAGGCCCAGAAACATAGGTCCCAAGGTTTCCCTTATTTGCAATAACTAGTATATGTCTGAGTCAAGCAGAAAAGGTCAGATAAGTTGATGTTAGGGGAATGAACCCCAAGATAAGTATTCAAATGTTTTTTTTGTTTTTTTTTCCTTCATGCAATTGTTTCTATCATATTTATAAGATGATTTCTATGTTGTTTTGTATGTCCCTCCCCCACAGTATAACCCATACTTTCACTGTATTTGATGTTGGTATAATTTGTGGAGGGGAAGGGGAAAAAACAAATCATTTAACTAGGGATACAGGTGGACCCATTGCAACAATGAGATGTACAAGTCGTTATGTCGAAAAACAAACTTAACAACTTTGGGGGGGGGAGGAAGGATCGGTGGGGGGAGGGAAGGAGGATGGGAAGGGATGGGAAGGGGAAACAACAACGAGGAGGCAACAATGCTTGATAAGAAATGTACTCATTATCTTGCCCATGGAATTGTAACCGCTCTGTACGGTATTCTCACAAAAAAAAAAAAAAAAAAAAGAAATGTACTCAGGAGGCTGAGATCTGAGGACCCCGATTCAAAGCTAGCCAGAGCAGGAAAGTCCGTGAGACTCTTATCTCCAATAAACCACTAGAAAACCAGAAGTGGTGCTGTGGCTCAAGCAGTACAACGCTTACCTTGAGCTGAAGAGCTCAGGGACAGCACCCAAGCCCAGAGTTCAAGCCCACGATGACAAAAAAATGTACTCATTACCTTGCTCATGTTTTTGTAACCCCTCTGTACAGTATTTTTCACAATAAAAAACTTATTTAAAAAACAACAACCAAACAAAACAAAAACCTGATACAAACCTGGGCACTATTCACTCATACCTGTAATCCTAGGTCCTTAAGGGCTGAGATCTGGGAATGGTGATTTGAAACCAGCCTGGGAAAAATCTGTGAGACTCTTATCACCAATTAACCACCAAAAAGTTTGAAGTGGAGCTGTAGTTCAAGTAGTAGAACCCTAGCCTTGAGCAAAAAAACTCAGGGACAACACTCAGGCCCTGAGTTCAAGCCCTAGGACCAGCACAAAATAAACAAATAAATAATCTTATAGAGTATAAGGAAGATACAATAGTTTCATGAATTTTGAGGGTAACTTTCAGTTTCCAACTCCTATACCATTTTTGGCAAATATTTTCCTGAAAAATAATAGAGCTATGGAAGAGTACATTCCATTATAATTACATGGCCCAATGAATTTCCTTCAAGTAAAGAATTTGTGCAACCCAGTTCTAGAGCAAAAAAATCACTTTCATCCCAGAAGACAGTCTCTGCTTTTGCTTTTACTGCCTTTAGAGTGAGTCACACCTTAAGATCTGAATTCTGCTCAACATTCTGTTTGTGAAATACATCAATATTGATAAAATTATAGTTCTTCTCTGAGCTTATAATTCCTTTACAATCTAATTATAGTTCTTCACTGAACTTACCATTCTTTTTCAATCTTGTATAATCATTTTTGCATCTTTTGCAATTGTTACATGACCTACAACAAACTGTATAGTTTGATGTGTTTTGACATGTGTATAATGCCCTGTTAATGTCTCAGTCAAGATAATGAACTTATCTGTTTCCTCAGAATAGTTTGTGATCATGGCAGGCAAAAATGGAATCTGAGAAAAGTACACTTCCAAATCTTTTGTCAAAGATTTGCAGTAGGCAATATTTATTCTTCACTATTTAAATGAGGAAAGGATTCTAATGTATTAGTGCTATTAAAAAAATCTTTCTTTTTTTTGTTTTTTGTTTTCTCCTTTGTCACTGTTTTTGATTTCTGTACTTTTTTGTCTTGTTTGTAAGTCAGTCTGTTTTGGGAAGGGTAAATGGAAGCACAGAAATGGCAGGACAAAGGGTGAACAAATGCATACTGACTAGACACTATGTTGAAAATGAACTATACAACTTGTTGGGGAGTGAGGTCTGGAGGGAAAATCTGGGAGAAAATGAGGGAACAGGTGATACTGTTCAAAAAGAAATATAAGTATGGGGCTGGGAAGTTGGCTCAGTGGTAGAGCGCTTGCCTTGCATGCATGAGGCCCTGGGTTGGATTCCTCAGCACCACATAAGCAAAAAGAAAAAAGCCGGAAGTGGTGCTGTGGCTCAAGTGATAGAGCGCTAGCCTTGAGCTGAAGAGTTGAGGGACAGCGCCTAGGCCCAGAGTTCAGGCCCCACGACTGGACCCAAAAAAAAAAAATCAAACAAACAAAAAAAAGAAATATAAGCATTACCTAACTAATGTAACTATAACCCCCTCTGTACATCACCTTTACTTTTACAATAAAAATTAATTTAAAAAATAACACAAAACACCTCTAGCTGGGCACCGATGGCTCATGCCTGTGTAATCCTAGCTACTCAGGAGGCTAAGATCTGAGGATCACAGTTCAAAGCCAGCCCAGGCAGGAAAGTCCATAAGACTCTTTTTTGGGGGGGGGAGGGGTCGGTCGTTGGGCACTGTGGCTCAAGTGGTATAGTGCTAGCCTTGAGTTGAAGAGCTGAGGGACAGGGCCCAGGCCCAGAGTTCAAGTCCCACGAGCAACAAAAAAGCCAAACAAAACAAAACAGAACCACCTCTAGTCAGGCACTGGTGTCTTATATCTGTAATCCTAGCTGCTCAGGAGGGCTTAGATCTGAGGATCATGGTTCATAGCCAGCCCAGGCAGGAAAGTCCATGAAACTTTTTTTTTTTTTTTGTCAATTGTGGGGCTTGAACTCTGGGCTTGGGCACTGTCCCTGAGCTCCTCAGCTCAGGGCTAGTGTTCTACCACTTGAGCCACAGCACAACTTTCAGTTTTCTCAGTGGTTTATTGACGATAAGAGTCTCATGGACTTTCTGGCTTGAGCTGGCTTTGAATCAGGATCCTCAGATCTCAGCCTCCCGAGTAGCTAGGATAACAGGCATGAGGCACCAGCCTCAGATTCCATGAGCCTCTTATCACCAATTAACCACTAGAAAACTGGAAGTATCCCTGTGGCTCAAAGGCATAGAGCTCTTGCTTTGAGCAGAAAAAGCTCAGGGACAGTGCCCATGACCAATAAAAACAATAAACATACAAACAAACCCTCTGGCTGGGGATACAGCACAGTGGTAGAGGGCTTTTCTAGTATGAACATGGGTTTGGTCTTCAGCACAGATCTGAGGTCAGTGGTACACATCTGTAATCCTGGAAGGCAAAGGGAGGAGGATCCTGAGTTGAATGACAGTCTGATCAACAGAGAGATCCTCATTTCCCCCCAAAATTCTAACTTTATAAGAGCATAAATCTAAACTATTCTAACCTGTCTCCAAAAATGGTTCTGTGAAGTAATAGTATCTGCTCCAACCAAAACTAAATGGTATCTTGAAAGCAAAAGCAAAATTTACACATATACATGTGTATACACACACACACACACACACACACACAAACACACACACATACACACACCTGAACTGGATCCATTTTTTAAAATTAAGTTCTAAAACCCAAACTATAAATACGATAATGTTTTGAGAGCTAATGATCAAAAAATATTTGTTCTATTTTCTTTAACATAGCCCCCACATAAAGACTGGATATTTCCTTTTTTCTTTTTCACAAATAGGCCATTATTTCAAATGCCTGTGACAACTCACCACACAGCATTATTAGAGCTCCTTATAGGGTTACAAGTGTTAAAAATAGCCAGGCATCAGTGCTTACAACTATAATTCTAGTAACTCCAGAGGCTGAAACCTAAATAATCTCAGTTCCAAGCCAGCCTGGGTAGAAAAGTCCCCAAGACTCTCTCTCCAACTTACCAACAAAAAGCATGACTAGAGGCATGGTTTGAGTGGTAGAGTACCAACCATGAGTAAGAAAGCCAAGCAGAGATCAGGATAGTGATTACTAAAGAAAAGGCTCTTGGGCTGGGAATGTGGCTTAATGGTAGAGTGCTTGCCTAGCATGCATGAAGCCCTGGGTTTGATTCCTCAGTATCACATAAACAGAAAAATCCAGAAGTGGTGCTGTGGCTCAGCTGATAGAGTGCTAGCCTTGAGCACAGAGAGGCTCAGGGACAGAGCCCAGGCCCTGATTTCAAGCCCCAGGACTGGCAAAAACTAAAGAAAAAGAAAAGAAAGAAAGAAAAACAGGGAAAGAGAGAGAGAGAAAGAAAAAGAAAAAGATAAGGCTCTTGATCATCAGTCTGAAAGGAAATTCTAGTTTCCAAGTGGCATTTGTTTATATTCAAAGTTTAACCCAAGGACACATTGGCTTTTTCCCATGGCAGCCTGATTCATCTTAGTCCTTAATCTTTGACCTGGTAAGGCATCTGTTTTGATCTTGTAAGTCCTGACTCATTTTGGCCCTAACGATGTCAACATTCTCCTTGACATCTCAATGATTGAGTCATCATACATCATGACTCCCTGGTGATTCCTACCCAACCTGTTGCTCTACATTGACAACTCGACCCACCTGTCCTTCAAGGCTTTCAGTGAGTGCACACTCCAGCAGCTCACTGCTATCTCCCTCTATACATTTCACTCAATGTGATAGTCAATGTTTGCCACAAGAATCTTTGTCACTCTAATAAGTCATTTTATTTTATTTTATTTTGCCTAGACTGGGGTTTGAAGTCAGAGACTCATGTATGCTATACAGGTGCTCTACAGCATACCTCCAAGCCCAGCTTTTTTGCTGGTTATTTGGAGATGGAGACTCTTGGACTTTTCCACCCTGGCTAGCCTTAAACTTCACTCTTCCAGGTCTCAGCCTCCTGAGTAGCTAGAATTACAGGCTGAACCACTGGCACCCAGCTGTTAGCACATGTTTTGGAAAGAGCAGAACGAGGACCCAGGTCCAGATACCAGGTCTTGCTGATACCAGGTCCTGAGCTTTTCCCATCCTTTCCCACTGCCTTTCTAGTACATGATCAAGTTGTAAGAATGTAGAAGAACCTAATTATCTAGCTAGGCTGTAGAATCTCCATCCTTATGATTACTTAAGAAAAGCAGATGTCATATAATTTTAATGGTCTGAAAGCAGACACTTAGGCCTAATAAGTTTTGAGGCTCTTTTCTGCTTTGCTTTTTAATTATTAATCACAACCAATGGTCTTGTCAATGAAGCTTGTGACAGGCTATGTAGCCACGTGTGCAGATTGGCCCGAAGACTTGCCTTGCAACAAGGCCAATCAGAGATCAGTATTCAGTAAATGACAGGGTAGGTAATTATTTCTCTCACTGGGTCATAACCATCTGACCAGAACACAGGTAAACATTTGCAGGTCCCTCTTATCTTCCCAGCTCACATCTAGGGGTTTAGCACTCAAGAGTTTTCTGCTGTAACATGATGGAATCCACCATCCACCAGTGGGCCCTGCAGCCTACTCATGATCACTTGCCACTGGGGGCTGGAGTGCTATGTAGTCTCTACAGGAGTTCCTACCTCTGAAAGTCATCCATTCATTAAAAGTTCAGGACTCTGCTAGGGGAAAACAAGGAGAAGGGAAATTTGCAAGGTGGAAGGATCAGCAACAGTCCCAAAAGAAGGCCAGGACTGAGGGTGAGTGTCCTAGTTTAGCATTGGAAAAACAAACCAAAAATGTTCCACTGTAAATTGCCACAAAATGTGTTTGTTTCATATACTCAGTAGATCTAGTTTGTAATGATAAAAATCTTTAGTGATGTAAGTCAAGCCATATGTCTAATTCCAGTTGTTTGCCACAACTTATGACTAAAGCCCAGTGGCGCTCATCTCTAGAACTGCCTGCTTTCTTTTATTCTTTAGACTCCACCTCTGGGATAATGCTCTGGTATGTACTCAGCCTTTGCAATGTAGTCACCACAAAAATGGCTTGAGTTAAAAATCTACCTTTTCTTTAATTCCCTTATTGTAATGTTACTAACTATAATGTATGCAATCTGTGTGTGTGTGTGTGTGTGTGTCTGTGTATGTCTGTGTATGACAGTACTGTGGCCTGAACTGAGGGCCTAGATACAATCCCTTTGTTGTTGTTTTTCTCACAAGGCTAGCACTCTACTATTTGAGCTCCACTTCCAGCTTTTTGGTGGCTAACTGGAGATAAAAGTCTCAGGGACTTTTCAGCCACTGAAGTAGCTAGGATTACAAATAATAGATACCAGTACCTGGATTCATCCTCTTTTTTTTTTTGTACTGGTTTTGGTGTTTGAACTCTGGATGGTGAACCTGAGCTTATTTTGCTTAAGGCTAGCCCTCTACCATTTGAGCCACAGCTCCACTTCCAACCAATTTGGTGCTAAATTGGAGCTAATTCACATCTCACAGAGTCTCCTGCCTGAGCTGGTTTTGAACCAGATTCTTAGATCTCAGCCTCCTGAGTAGCTAGGATTATAGGCATGTGCTATCTGGGCACCCACCCCAGGCTGGCTTTTAAAGAAAATTTAAAATGTAATTATAAATTTATAAATCAGAAAAAGAAAACATGGTGTAGCCACAAAACAGTACACAAAAGAATGCAAAAGAAGGAAGTTGGCCTTTTGACCTGTGCCATATATAAAAATTAACATTATTCCAATAGGTTAAGGATTGGAAGTAATAGGACTAAACTTAATTCTTTGAATTCACTGGAGTCATCCTGTACTGGAATTTTTTGGAATTGAAGGGCCAATCCAATAACCTACTATAGTGGCAGATAACCATATTAGAAGCCCTAACTCTCCCAAATAATCAAGATTTCAGAGATTAAATTACTAATTATGCTAACAGGATAATCTTTGTGGGTTGTTATTTTGTGTTGGTACAAAGGTCTAAACTGATGACTTGAGCTCTCTCTCAGCTTTCTTGCTCACAGTTGGTACTGTACCACTTGAACAATCTAACATTTTGCTGGCTAATTGGAGATGGAATCTGGAGTACTTTTCTGTTTTCAGTTGGCTTCAAACCTTAATCTTCAACCTACTAAGTAGCTAGGATTACAGGCGTGAGCCTTGGTGTGCTGATAAATTTGTAGATTTGTACTTGAGATTTCTGGTATCAGAATGAGGTTGTTTTTTATTTTGCCGGTTGTGGGGCTTGAACTCTGGGCCTAGGCACTGTCCCTCAGCAATTCAGCTCAAGGCTAATGTCCTACCACTTGAGCCACAGTGCCGCTTCTGGCTTTTTTCTACTTATGTGTTGCTGAGGAATCGAACCCAGGGCCTTATGCATGCAAGGCAAGCACTCTACCACTAAGCCACCTTCCCAGCCCCAGAATGAGTTTTTTAAATGAACATTTTTCCCCTTTATCTTAACCATTTTATATATTTTTTCTGGTAATCATTTACATTTGAGGAAATGTACCACAGAACTGGGATTGGAACCCAGGTAGTGTGGCTCTTAATTAGAGTTCAGTGCTCCATTTGCCATGTGATCACTTTGCCAGGTAGGGGCTTTTCAATAAACCGTGCACAGTCCTAAGACCAAGAGGATATTATGTGCTCGTTCCAAAGATGTCCTGTGTTCATGTGCATTCACACACAGTTGACAATATTCTGAATGTTTTTTGAGTAAAATTATGACACAACTACAAATAATAGATTTTATTTAAAAAAAAAAAAAGAGCTGGGAAGGTGGCTCAGTGGTAGAGTGCTTGCCTTGCATGCATGAGGCCCTGGGTTCGATTCCTCAGCACCACATAAGCAGAAAAAGCAGGAAGTGGTGCTGTGGCTCAAGTGGTAGAGCGCTAGCCTTAAGCTGAAGAGCTGAGGGACAGTGCCCAGGCCCAGAGTTCAGGTTCCAGGACTGACCAAAACAAAACAAAAAAACACCCAGGAAATTAAAGATAGGTGAGTCAGATAAAATGTAGAAAAAAAAAAAAAGACCATTCTGACTGTTTTTTAAAACATCTTGAGCAATGTTTACAAATGTGAGTTTTCATGAAGAAGATGTCCTTTCATTTTGAGGTCATCATAAACTATGACACAGTTTCCAGTCTTTTCTCTTTTCCCCACCCCTTTCTCTGTCTTTCTCTGTCTCCCACTCCCCTCTCTCTGTCTCTCCTTGCCCTTCCTTGTCTCTAGCAAACATCATTTATTTACTGTTTTTTTTGGGGTCCGGTAGTGGGGCCTGAACTCTAGGCCTGGGCGCTGTCCCTCAGCTCTTCAGCTCAAGGCTAGCACTCTACCACTTGAGCCACAGCGCCACCTCCGGCTTTTTTTTTCTTTTTTGCTTATGTGGTGCTAAGGAATCGAACCCAGGGCCTCAGGCATGCAAGGCAAGCACTCTACCACTGAGCCGTCTTCTACAGTTTTTTTTTTCTGTTGAAACTTTTTTTTTTTAATTGTGAAAATACTGTACAGAGGGGTTACAATTACATGGGCAAGATAATGAGTACATTTCTTATCAAGAATTGTTGCCTCCTTTGTTTCCCCTTCCCATCCCTTCCCATCCTCCCCCTGCCCCCCCCACCAAAGTTGTAAAGTTTGTTTTCGACATAACGACTTGTACATCTATCTCATTGTTGCAATGGGTCCCTATTTAAACGATTTGTTTTTCCCCTTCCCCTCCACAAATTACATTTTTTTACTGTTAATCTCCTTCCTGGCTCATAAGTGGAAGTAATCTTTTGAGGACAACTCCTTCACTCAGTATTTCTTCCCCCTCATTTATCTAGAAATATCTCAGCTCTAATGGAGTCTATCTGTGTCCTTCTCTGTCCCTGCACCTGGCCTGCTGAGTATTGCAAAACAGGACTTTTATTACACTGTAAATTCTTGTTCTCCTGTCTTCAAGAACAGTGCCCTCAGTGCTTCCTGCAAGTCTTTCTGTATTTCCCTATTTCTGATCTCTTGAGTATTCACAGTAGCCACATCAGACATTTTTACTTCCTCAAACGCAACTACTTCCATATACCATGGCTGTAGCTCCACTTAAGATTTCGGCAACTCTTGTAAGGTGCAAAAGCAATAGATTTTTGGTAGAAACATACTTTGAATTTTGATTTTTTTTGAGGGGTGAGCCAGCAGGAACAGCAAGCCACAGTTTCTATCAACCTGGAAATCTCAAGCGAGGGCTGGGAATGTGGCACAGTGGTAGAGTGCTTGCCTAGCATGCATGAAACCCTGGGTTCAATTCCTTAGTACCACATAAACAGCAGAAAAATCCAGAAGTGGCACTGTGGCTTAAATGGTAGAGTGGAACTCAACACCTGATAATAACTCACTTAATTGGAATTGTGTATAGAGAATAACAGTATTCTTGTCTTTAACTACTTACCTAACAGTGCATAATTTAATCTTTTCTAATCAGAGATTAAAAACATGCCTTTACTTCACTATAAATTACAATGAGGGATCTGACTTAGGTATGAATTAGGATTGACTTAATAGAATGTTGAGATTATATTTCTGTTTTCCTGTAGGTTACTGGTTTTTAACTGCTAGGAGGAAACACATAAACCAGTAAACAGGACATATTCACAGTAAAAGGAAGTTCAGCCTGTAACTTCCCAACATCAAAAGGTAATTACTTAAATGTTTCTGAGCTGTTTAGGATTTCTATAGTCTGTAACTGTGTTTAAACATTTAGGATCTGATGATCACATATGAATAATGGGATTTCTAAAAATCTACTGGTTATGTGACAGGGACCCATCAGTTGAGAGGCAAGGTGCTGGGTGGTAGACAGAGAGAGAACTTTCTTGCCAGGAATCTGATAAATCAGACATACAACAGTTATATAGACCAGGAATGCAGGCTGGTGGCACCTTGTCTCAGGTGGAGCCTGGGCCAAATGATGGACATCAGAAGATATAGACCAGGAAGTGCGCTGTGGCTCAAGTGATAGAGCGCTCGCCTTGAGCTGAAGAGCACAAGGACAGTACCCAAGCCCAGAGTTCAAGCCCCATGACCGACAGAAAAAAGAAAAGAAAAGAAGATATAGACCAGCTCTGCAGTTCTCAGCACAAAGATCATTATTGCCCCAGGGCGGTCATGTCATTGGTCATCATGCCCACTTGTGGTTCCTGACATTACTCAGTGGCCAGGACAGACAAGAGGAGGCTGCTGCCCCAAGGCACTCATACTGATCATCAAAGTCATGATAATGAGGAAAACAGACTTTACCTGGGTTATTGTGAAAGACCTTGAAAAACAAGAGTCTCTAGGTTATTTGAAAAATTGTGAAATTGACGGAGTCTTTCTCTATGACATCTTCTCTCTCTTTTCCCGAGGCGTCTTTCTGGAGTCTCTATTTTCAGAACCACTTGTCTTCTTCCTTTGTGTGTGTGTGTGTGCTTGTGCCAGGACTTGAACTCAAAGCCAAGGTGCTGTCCTTTGGCTTTTTCATGCAAGCCTGGCATTCTACCATTTGAGCCACAACTCCACTTCCAGCTTTTTGGTAGTTAATTGGAGAAAAGCCTTGAGAGGAAAAGTTAAGGGCAGGCCCTGAGTTCAAGCACTGACACAAAAGCAAAAGAAAGGGAAGGGAAGGGACAGGAAAACTTGGGTACTGACGATCCATGTAATATGAGAATATAAAGCTAAAGTGGATCAGGAGTCTGGTAGCTCAGTGGTTGATGCACTCTAGCATGCTCCAGGCCCTAGGCTCAATCTCCAACCCCAAAAGAAAAGTAAATGTGACATTCTAGATCTTTTTTTTTTAACCCTTTTTTTTGGGGGGGGGAGTCCAGTCGTGGGGCCTGAACTCTGGGCCTGGGTGCTGTCCCTCAGCTCCTCAGCTCAAGGCTAGCCCTCTACCACTGAGGATCCCCAGTTTGGAGCCAACCTTGGCAGGAAAGTCCAGGAGACTCTTATCTCCAATTAACCAGCAAAAAACCAGAAGTGGATCTGTGGCTCAAGTGGTAGACCACCAGCCTTTCATGAAAAGCTAAGTGAGAGAGTGAGGCCCTGAATTCAAACTCCAGTACCAAAACACAGAAGAAATGATATTCTTGTAGGCTCACTCTACATCACACATTGGATTAAAGAGGGCTAGATAATGACATGTAAGGATCAGCAGTGCTGGCATTTGTGATGTTCTGACTGTTAATATGAGAAACCATCACGAAAACAAGTAATTATAATCTGAAGTGACATGTGCTGTAACACAGGTATTTACCAAGTGCTAGTCCACTGATGCATAAAGACAGGGCCTGTAAAAAGATAAAAGATCTTATTATAATAATAACAATCACTCCAAAAACTGTTAATCATACCAATTTTTCTAAAGCATAAAAGCACATTCCAGGGCCATGAAATAATAATAATAAAGAGGGCTGGGAAGGTGGTTCAGTGGTAAAGTGCTTGCCATGCATGCATGAGGCCCTGGGTTTGATTCCTCAGCACCACAAAAGCAGAAAAGGCCAGAAGTGGTCCTGTGGTTCAAGTGGTAGAGCACTAGCCTTGAGCTGAAGAGCTGAGGGACAGCGCCCAGGCTGAGTTCAGGCCCCACGACCGACAATTAATAATAATAATAATAATAAAGAGTCCACAAAATGTTGGAAAAAGCTGGTTCTTTGGCCAGCTTCTAATTTAACCTTCCTGTCTTAGAGATTTGTAAGACAGATGTATTCAGGGGTATATGTATTTGGGGACTGGAATTACAGGAAGTGTTTTCTTATTTTTCCCTTTTTTTCATTTTTTCTTTGGCTAGTCTTGGGTCTTGAACTCAGGACCTGAATACTGTCCCTGAACTTCTTTTGCTCAAGGCTTTACTCTACCACTTATGCCACAGTGCTGCTTCCAGCTTTTTCTGTTTATGTGATACTGAGGAATCAAAACCAGTGCTTCAAGCATGCTAGGCAAGCACTCTATAACTAAGCCACAGTCATAGCCCACAGGAAGTGTTTTCTATACAGGATGACAGGTTTAGCTTAGTCTATTTTATATTCCTTTTATTTTTCTCTTGAAGTATTTTTTTTACAGTTTAGTAATAATCCTCAGGAAAAAATTGCACAATCAACTCAGATAGCCACTGTAGAGTCTTTCGTCCTGGGTTTTTTGTTGTGGGGCTTGAACTCTGGGCTTGGGCACTGTCCCTCAGTTCTTCAACTCAAGGCTAGCGCTCTACCACTTGAGCCACAGCACCACTTCTGGTTTTCTGGATTATTGGAGATAAGAGTCTCACAAACGTTCTTGCCCAGGCTGGTTTTGAACCATGATCCTCAGATCTCAGCCTCCAGACTAGCTAGGATTACAGGTGTGAGCCACTGGCACCTGGCTTTCCTGCTGGTTTTTATAATCTCTTTGATAAATCATGCCAATGCCAGTTGGCATGTCTTGCTGCCACCTAAGTAGATTCTGAGTCCAAATAGAAAGATGACCTTGGATTTGGTCTTTGACATTCGGCTAGGTTTTCCTGAATTTCGGTGTTAGTGAAGGACATTGATGACCATTTGCTTCCTGTGAAATAGCTGGTTAGTTAATGAACTTCCTGGTCTGAATAGTTGTGAGTGTCATTCATGGTAGCATCTGCTAGTTAGGCAGCAAGGAGGGGAAAGAGCTTTTTCAGTGGCGGGGAGGGGTAATGTGGCAGTACTGGATCTTAAACTCAGGGCCTTATGCTCTCCCTTGATATTTTTTTTTTCTTTTTCTTTTTTTTGTCGGTCATGGGGCTTGAACTCTGGGCCTGGGCGCTGTCCCTCAGTTCTTCAGCTCAAGGCGAGCGCTCTACCACTTGAGCTACAGTGCCACTTCCGGTTTTTTTTTTCTTTTTTTGCTTATGTGGTGCTGAGGAATCGAACCCAGGGCCTCGAGCATGCAAGGCAAGCGCTCTACCACTGAGCCACCTTCCCAGCCCTTTTTCCCTCTCTTAAGAAAAACTTTTTTGACAGCGTTGGGGATTGAACCCAGGAGCCTTACACATGTTAAACAAATGTTCTACTGTTGAGTTTCTCAACCCAGTTTTCATTTTTAGCCTGTGTAAACAAGTCACCCTTTACTGTCTCTGTAAAAAAAAAAAAAAGGCCTGTCTTATCATGAGACTCCTGCTTGTAAAGTCTCTAGAAACTTCAAAAGTTCAGTGCTCACATTATGATCTCCGTTTTCTAGGGGTCTGGGGGAGAAAGGGATATAGCAGGGCTCTTCTGGCTTTAGCTTCTCTGTGAAAGTAAGCACTCACTGGAAGAAATCTTTTGTCATGTTCCTAGAATGGAGTCTGGCATATAGAAACACTCAGAAATGGTAGCTGAATGAATAGACATATAGTCATTCATTTAGATTGACATGTAGTCAATCTAAATCTTCTTGCACATTGTGGGATTTGGGACGTTTTCTTTTCTTTGCACTTTTATTATCTATAAAAATGAGAATAGCTGGGCGCTGGTGGCTCACGCCTGTAATCCTAGCTACTCAGGAGGCTGAGATCTGAGGATGGCAGTTCAAAGCCAGCCCGGGCAGGAGAGACCGTGAGACTCCTATCTCCAATAAACCACCAGAAAACCGGAAGTGGCGCTGTAGCTCAAGTGGTAGAGCGCTTGCCTTGAGCTGTAAGAGCTGAGGGACAGCACCCAGGCCCAGAGTTCAAGCCCCAGGACCGACAAAAAAAAAAAAAGAGAGAATAATAATACAGGATGTGTGAAATACCTGTCCAAGGTAGGCCATTAAGATCTTTTTTGTTGTTGTTGTTGTTTGTTTATTTTCCAGTCCTGGGGCTTGAACTCAGTACCTAGGCACTGTCCCTGAGTTTTTTTTTTTTTTGGGGGGGGGGGCCGGTCGGGGGGCCTGAACTCTGGGCCTGGGGGCTGTCCCTCAGCTCTTCAGCTCAAGGCTAGCGCTCTACCACTTGAGCCACAGCGCCACTTCCAGCTTTTTTCATTTTGCTTATATGGTGCTGAGGAATCGAACCCAGGGCCTCAGGCACGCAAGGCAAGCACTCTACCACTGAGCTACCTTCCCAGCCCTGTCCCTGAGTTTTTTTGCTCAAAGCTAGTATTTTACCACTTGATCCACAGTGCCACTTCTGGCTTTTTCTGTGTATGTGGTACTGAGGAATCAAACCTAGGGCTTCATGCATGCTAGGCACCTTCCTAACCCAGATCTTGTTTTTAAAGTCAGTGCTTGACAAAGTGCATTATACTTAACACTTGCTGGGTGATTTTTAAATTTAATTTTTATTCTTTTTTTTCAGTGTAAGGGATCAAACCAAGAGACTTGGGTATGTGAGGCAAGTGACCTATCACTGCATCACATTCCAAGTCCTTCAGTTCTGAGACAGGATCACCCTATTTAACTGAGGCTGGCCTCAAATTTATGATCCTTTTGCCTCAGCTTCCCCAGTCCTGGTATTACAGCCATGTATCACCATAAACCTGCTAATTTTTTTTTTTTTTTGTCAGTTGTGGGGCTTGAACTCTGGGCTTGGGCCCTGTCCCTGAGCTCTTCAGCTCAAGGCTAGCACTCTACCACCTGAGCCACAGTGCCACTTCCCGTTTTCTGATGGTTAATTGGAGATAAGAGTCTCAAGGGACATTCCTGGCCAGGGTGTCTTTGAACTACAATCCTCGGGTATCAGCCTCCTGAGTAGTTAGGATTATAGGCATGAGCCACCGGCATCCAGCCACCTGCTAATTTTTACATATTCACAACCATTTAGTATTAATTTACTCCAATGTTTGCATAGTAAATACCAGGCTCTGGGTTCAACCCCTAGTACCCAGAGGGTACTCTACACTATAATATTGCCCAGTGCCAATAGCTCATGCCTGTAATCCTAGCTACTCAGGAAGCTGAGATCTGAGGATCGCAGTTCGAAGCCAGCCCTGGCAGGAAAGTCTGTGAGACTCTTATCTCCAATTAAGCACCAGAAAACCAAAGTGGTGTTGTAGCTCAAGTGGTAGATGCTAGTCTTGAGCTGAAGAGCTGAGGGATAGCACCGAGACCCAGAGTTCAAGCCCCACAACCAACAACAAAAAAACCCAAACCTATAATATCTTTAAATATAGCTTCCTGGGGGCTGGGAAGGTGGCTCAGTGGTAGAGCGCTTGCCTTGCATGCATGAGGCCCTGGGTTCGATTCCTCAGAACCACATAAGCAGGAAAAAAAAAGCCGGAAGTGACACTGTGGCTCAAGTGGTAGAGTGCTAGCCTTGAGCTGAAGAGCTGAGGGACAGCACCCAGGCCCAGAATTCAGGCCCTATGACCGGACCCCCCCAAAATATATATAGCTTCCTAATTTTGACACTTTTATGGATACTCTGACTACACACACACACAAACACACACACACACACACTCATACTCTCACACACACACATATATTTATGATTTTTTTGAGAGTGTAGCCTCAAATTCTCAATCCTCCTACCTCAGCTTTATTTTTATTTTTTGCCAGTCTTGGGGTTTGAACTCAGTGCCTGGACACTGTCCCTGAGCTGCACTAGCCTTGAGCAAAACAGCTTAAGAACAATGCCCAGGCCTTTAGTTCAAGCGCACACAAACAAAAAGGTATTTCACTCATTAGCTTTTAGATCCAAAAACTTAGCATTACACTTTGGTATGTTCTCTAACTTCATGAACTATTAGGAAGGCAGCTTGTAGGGGAATAGAGCTGAAAGGTATTTTTTAAACTGGAAGGAGAAATGTGGATACTCTATATGTGCAGAAGCCACTGGCCAAGTATCCTGCCAGAAAGTTCTAAAACGTAAAGTGCATGTATATATGACTGTAAATTGATATATTTAAATAATGGGAAAAGTCATATTTTCATGACACCTTGTAAATTTCCAACTTGACTGCCCATTCCTTATGCTAACATCTATCTTTTTGGTTATATGTGAGACTCTTGGTTAAAGCATTAAATAAGTATAATTGCTAGGGGCTGGGAAGGTGGCTCAGTGGTAGAGTGCTTGCCTTGCATGCATGAGGCCCTGGGTTTGATTCCTCAGCACCACATGAAGAAAAAAGCCGGAAGTGGCACTGTGGCTCAAATGGTAGCGTGCTAGCCTTGAGCTGAAGAGCTGAGAGACAGTGACCAGGCCCAGAGTTCAGGCCCCATGACTGGACCCCCCCCCCAAAAAAAAAAGTATAATTGCTATTGCTAGAGCCATCAGAAAAATCCTGGCTTATGACTAAGAGAACCATCATATAACAACTCACGTGCATTTACAGTTTTAACTCTTTGGAAACAGTGTATTGTATTGTATTATATTGTGTTGTGCTGTATTGTAGGATATTACATTATACTATACTATACTGTACTAGGAGAATTACAAGTTCAAAGCCATTCTGGGCAAGTTGATGAGACCTGCCTCAAAATAAAATATATTAAAATAAAAAAGAGGTAGGATGTAGCTAGTGATAGATCATTTGCCTAATAACTGCTAGGCCTTAGTTCTCTTTTTCATCTCTGTTCCCCTTGCTTCTTTTCTCTTCCCAAAGACAATCTGTGTTGTTTTCTTGTATGTTATTCTACATATATATCATGTATTAAGCATATAATACGTATTACATATGTACACATATATTATTTAAAACACACATATATATTTGCTTACATTATATATATATATATATATATATACACACACACATATATATGTATACATACTTTTTTTTTTTTTTTGTCAGTTGCGGGGCTTGAACTCTGGGCCCTGTCCCTCAGTTCTTCAGCTCAAGGTAAGTGTTCTATCACTTGAGCCATGGCACCACTTCTGGTTTTTCTGGTGCTTAATTGGAGATAAGAGTTTCAGGACTGGGGGTGGGAAGTTGGCTCAGTGGTAGAGCGCTTGCCTTGCATGCCTGAGGCACTGGGCTCGATTCCTCAGCACCACATAAGTAAAAAGAAAAAAGCCAGAAGTGGTGCTGTGGCTCAAGTGGTAGAGCGCTAGCCTTGAGCTGAAGAGCTGAGGGACAGCGCCCAGGCCCAGAGTTCAGGCCCCACGACTGGACCCAAAAAAAAAAACAAAAACAAACAAAGAGTCTCAGGACTTTCCTGCCCAGGCTGGCTTTGAACTGTGATGTTCAGATCTCAGCCTTCTGAGTAGCTAGGCTTACAGGCATGATGTATTTGTTTTTGTTTTTTCATATACAATCTCTTTTTGTCAGTTATGAGGCTTAAATTCAGGGCCTGGGCTCTGTACCTGACCTCTTTTGCTCAAGGTTAGTGATCTACCACTTTGACCCACAGCTCCACTTCCGGTTTTCTGGTGATTAATTGGAGATAAGAATCTCACGAGTTTTCCTATGTAGGCTGGCTATGAACTTCATGTTTCAGCTTCCTGAGTATTTAGGATTACAGACAGGCATGAGCCACCAGTTCTGGGCTACTTTCCCACTTTTTATGTCTGAATACTACTGTAATTATGAGACATCTCCATTGGTTAAATAGTATGTTATCAGTAACAATGCCAAAGTAAATACATTGCCGTTTATCTGTGGTATGGTTTCCTGCACAGGGAAGTCCTAGTACATTTGTAATCCTGGGCAGATATTGTCAATTTTCTCTCTTTGGGAAGTTATGCCTGTTTTCTCCCACTTAACACATTATATAGGTGATCTCTGAAAGATCTTTTTTTTTGTTGTTGGTCATGGGGCTTGAACTCTGGGCCTGGACACTGTCCCTCAGCTCTAGCTCAAGGCAAATGCTCTAACACTTGAGCCACAGTGCCACTTCTGTTTTTTTTTTTTTTCTGGTGGTTAATTGGAGATAAGTGTCTCATGGACTTTCCTGCATGGGCTGGCTTTGAACCTAGATCCTCAGATCTCAGCCTTCTAAGTAGCTAGGATTACAGGCGTGAGCCACGGGTGCTTGGCTCCTGCAGGATTTTTAAAAAGTCATTTTGGTGTAGTTTTAATCTGCATGTGTTTTATGAGTGAAATTTAAAGATTTTATTGCTGTTTTTGTTTTAAATATCCAACCTGTTTCTTTTAGGTTACTGTGATTTTTTTTAGAACTTTTTTTTTTTTTTTTGATCATGGGGCTTGAACTCTAGGCCTGGGCACTGTCCCTGAGCTTTTCAGCTCAAGGCTAGCACTATACCACTTGAGCCACAGTGCCACTTCCAGTTTTCTGGTGGTTTATTGGAGATAAGAGTCTTTTGGTCTTTCCTACCCAGGCTGGCTTTGAACTTCGATCCTCAGATCTTAGCTTCCTGAGTAGCTAGGATTACAGGTGAGAGCCACTGACCCCTGGCTATTAGAACTTTTAAAAAATTAATCTTCATCAACAAGTTACAAATTTTTTTCCCAATTGATATTTGTGATATAACAACTTCGTGGTAGCTTTTGATGCAGAACTTTACTTTTATGCAATTATATTTTGTGAATTCTGTTTTGTGATTTCAACTCCTGAGCTCTATTCTGAGATAATTTGTGTGTGTGTTTGTGTGTGTGTGCACACATGTGCCAGTATTCTCCTGTTTTTTGTTTTTTTTCAAGGTTGACACTCTGTTAGTTGATCCATACCTTCAGTTCCTATTCTGAAATAATTTAAAAAACACTTTCATGGTTTCCTAAGAAGCATCCTTTTTTGGGAAAAATAACTATTATTTTATTATATATTTAAGGAAGTTGTACAGCAGGGCACTGGTGGCTGATGCCTGTAATCCTAGTGACTTAGGAGGCTGAGATCTGAAGATTGAGGTTGGAAGCCAGCCTGAGTGGGAAAATCCATGAGACTCTTGTCTCCAATTAATCACTAGAAAACCAGCAGTGGTGCTGTAGCTCAAAGTGGTAGAGCACTAGCCTTGAACAAAAGAGCTCAGGGACACCACGTAGGCCCTGACTTAAGCCCTGGGATGGACAGAAAAATAGGAGGAAAAGAAGGAGGAGAAGGAGGAGGAATTCTACAAAGAGATTTCAAGCAAGTCAGGTTATTAATACAATGCATATTGATCAAATGTCACTCCTTGCATCCTTTTCTCCTGTTTTCCTCTGCCCATCCATAATCTCAAATTAAATATTTAAATTTTTACATAATATACTTAATATAATGATTGCATTTGTTCACCCTTCTTCCCTCTTCATTCATGTGCCCTCCTCTATCCCCCCCCACCAAGAGCATGTTTCCACCCTAAGAAGCATTCTTAATCATTGCTACTTCTAAATTGTATTGTGAGTAGGATCAAGTTCTCTGTTTCAATTTCTATCTGAGCTAGAAGAGCAAATCAATTCTATGGAAGTAAGACTTAGTTATAGGGATCTTAGCTTTTATAGTCAGGACTAGGAATAAGCTAGGCATCAGTGGCTCATGCCTGTAACACTAGCTATTCAGGATCACAGTTCCAAGCCAGCCTGGACAGAAAAGTCTGTGTGACTTTTTTTTTAAAGTGTAACTGAGGCTGGGTCTTGAACTCTTGATCTTCCTGCCTCATCTTTCTCGTTGATTACTAGTATGTGCCACGATGGCCAGCCGTGAGACTCTTATCTCTAGTAAACTACTCAAAGCCAGAGCTAGGCTCCTGTGGCTCATATCTGTAATCCTAGCTACTAAAATGGATGAGATCTGAGGATCACAGTTCAAAGCCAGCCTGGGCAGGAAAGTCTGTGAGACTTTCATCTCCAATAAACCATCAGAAAACCAGAAGTGGTGCTGTGGCTCAAGTGATAGAGAGCTAACCTTGAACTGAAGAGCTGAGTGACAGCGCCCAGGCCCAGAGTTCAAGCCCCACAACAACAACAACAACAACAACAAAAAAGCCAGAAGAAGAGCTGCAACTCAAGGTACAGTGCTAGTCTTGAGCAAGAAAGCTCAGGGACAGTGGCCAGGCCTTGAGTTCATGTCCCAGGACAGGCACAACAGCAACAACTAGAATTGACCAGTTCCCTATTCTACTTTTCTTTGTCACTTCTTTTTTTCTAGTGCTGGGGCCTGGACTCTGGTCCCTGAGCCTCTCTGTGCTCTAGGCTACCACTCTACCACATGAGCCACTTCCAGCTTTTTCTGCTTATGTGGTACTGAGGAATCAAAACCCAGGGCTTCATGCATGCTAGGCAAGCACTCTAGCACTAAGTCACCTTCCCAGCCCCCCTATTCTACTTTTAAATCATACGACTTTAAGCACATTACTAACATGACATCTCTTGAGTCTCAGTGGCTTCACCTGTAAAATGAAATGAAGTAGTACTTAGTTTGAGATGAAAATTGCATGATGATTCATTTGAAACCCTTAGCTCAGTGTTTGAGAATTTGGAAGCATTCATTAAATGTAAACTATGATAATGATTTTCATAGACTATCATTCAACTTCTATGACTGTCTTGTAGCTTTGATTTTCATTAGGAGTTGAATATAAAAATGTACTCTAAATGAACGTGAAATGTATTCTTAGCATTTAGAAATTGGTTGATAACACACTTTAGTATCATCAATACAGTCTCATCCAAGCTCAGCAGTTTTCAACCTCAGCACTGTATTAGAATCATCTGAGTAGATTCCTTTTTCTTTTTTTGTTGGCCATGGGGCCTGAACTGTGGGCCTGGGCACTGTCCCTCAGCTTTTCAGCTCAAGGCTAGTGCTCTACCACTTGGGCCACAGTGCCACTTCTGGTTTTCTGGTGGTTTATTAGAGATTAGAGTCTTATGGACTTTCTTGCCCGGGCTGGCTTTGAATTGCAATCCTCAGATCTCAGCCTCCTGAGTAACTAGGATTACAGGTGTAAGCCACTGGTGCCCAGCTGTCTGTGAGACTTTTATTTCCAAATAATTAGAAGAAAAAAAAAAGCCAAATAGGGGATATGGCTCAAGTGGTAGAGTACTAGTTTTGATCAAAAAAGGTCAGGGACAGAGTCTAGGCCTAAGTTCAAGTCATAGGGGTGGCACCCACAGCCACACCCATACCCACACCCACACCCACCCTGACTGCCACCCCCCAAAAAAACCAAAAACAAGAAAAACTGTGGTTTTAAAAAATGTCAGAAGCGTAGATTCATGTTCCAGAAGCACAAATTAAACTCGTAAGTTTCCTAGGGTTTCTCTCTCTCTCTCTTCTCTCTCTCTCTCTTCTTTCTTCCTTTTGCCAGTCCTGGGGATTGAACTCAGGACCTGGGCACTGTCCCTGAGCTTTTTTGATCAAAACTAGTGCTCAACCAATTGAGCCTAGCCCCTATTTGTCTAGGAGCCCAGGCCACATTTGGCTTTTTCTATTTATATGGTACTGAGGAATTGAACCCAGGGCTTCATGCATGCTAGGCAAGCACTCTACCACAAAAGGCACATTCCCTGCCCGCTAGGGTTTCTTTTAGCTCTGTGTGATTATGTCTCACCCTACTACCTTAGTAAAAGCCTTTTTTATGTTAGTCAGACAGGAAAATTATTCTAGCTCAAGCTTTTATTTGGGGTGTGTGTGTATATCTGTGCACGCACGCCTGAGTGTAGGGGTGCTCTGGGAACCAAGGCCTTATACATGCTATGCAAGTTCTATATCACTGAGCTAAACCCCTAAATCCTTAGCTCAAGCTTTTAAAACTTATCTTCCATATGTTGTCTTTATCTTAAAGCAGTGTAGCTTCCCAATATTGAGATTTTTATCCAAATATGCCTTGATAATATTAGATTGATAGAGATCTCTTGTAGCTAACTTAAGTTTAACAAGGATGTCTTCAAAGGGTGACAAAGTGGAGGTGGGGGGAGGGGTTGTGCCTTGAGACTAGTAAAGAAAGAGGACATGAAAAACTTCACTGTTTTGCTCATGGCTAGCACTCTTCCACGTGGAAGAGTCCCTGTCCCAGTGCCTCCACTTCTTGTCCTTTAATTAGAGATAAGTCTAGTGCATTTGTCTGCCTATCCTGGCTTTGGACAATGATCTTTAGTGCTCCATCTCTTGAGTAGCTAGGATTATAAGTATGAGACACAGGAGGCATTTAAGATTAGAGTTTTGGGCTTTTTTTTTTTTTGAGGCCAGGGTATATTTGTATCTCTTTTAGGGAGCTAGTCCATTGTCTTGATATATAAAAGGACCTTTATACATGTTGTTTAGTTAAATTACATTAAAAAAATTAAGTGATTTTCATTGTTTCATCTTTCTATCTTTCTCTGTGCTACTTTTACAGTTTCTTCGTATTTTTCTTTAGTGCAAAATCTCATTCCATTCCATTTCAGTATCCCTAATTTTCTGGATACAACAATAAGCTTTTCACTTTCTTTTTTCTTTTCTTTTTCTTTTTTTCTTGTCGGTCATGGGGCTTGAACTCTGGACCTGGGCGCTGTCCCTGCACTCTTCAGCTCAAGGCGAGTGCTCTACCTCTTGAGCCACAGTGCCACTTCCGGTTTTCTAATGGTTTATTGGAAATCAGAAACTCACCGACTTTTCTGCCCAGGCTGGCTTTGAACTTCAATCCTCAGATCTCAGCCTCCTGAGTAGCTAGGATTACAGGCGTGAGCCACTGGCGCCTGGCGAGCTTTTCACTTTCAAAAGCCATGAAATAGTACTTTGTAAAGCAAGGATGTAACTATCGTACAAAAGTATACAACTATTAGATAAGCTTTTAATACTTAATGTATAGAACTTAAACTGTTATTTAATGAGGCAATTTGGTATGCTGTCAACCTGATTGCTATAAATTCTAAATATTTGGATAAATGTTTAATATGACAAAATAAACATTGCCTTTGGTGACAATTTTAATCTTTTTAAAAACTTAGCAAGTATTAGAGGCTGGGAATGTGGCTTAGTGGCAAGCATGAAGCCCTGGGTTGGGTTCCTCAGTACCATATATACAGAAAAAGTTGGAAGGGCTGCTGTGGCTCAAGTGGTAGAGTGCTAGTCTTGAGCAAAAGAAGCTCAGGAAGAGTGCACAGGCCCTGAGTTGAAGCCCCAGGATTGCCAAACACAAACAAAACAAAACAAAAAACCCAGAACAGAAAACAACTTAGCAAATACTAAGATTCAAAAAATACTTAAGAGTGTTTCACCTGTTTTTAGTTAAGTATATTGGGATTTTTAAATTGTGATGGCAATGCTTTGATATATGATGCAGGCTGGGGAACCTACCATGCTTTGGATCCAAGGTTTGCTAGCTGGAAAAGCAGCTAAGAAGCAGCTTGAGTTCAAAAATGGTATTAGATCCAAATAGATTTTGTCTCAAATTACAAATACACTTAATTTGAAGATATAAGGTGAATTCTATATTGTTTTTGTAATGATCATTTCACAGTATTAGGAATTTGAAAACGTATTTTTAGTTAATCCTTCTTCAAGCTTACTTTACATGATATCTGTCTGTCTTTTATGGGAGTTGTTGTTTTGATTTTTTTTTTTTTTTGAGACAAGGTCTTGCTATGTATCCCAAGCTGGTCTTAAACTCTCAATCCAACTGCCTAGGCCACCTGAATACTAGGATTACAGGTATAGGCCAGACTCATTCTACAAGTTAATTTAAAAATAAATATCAAGGTAATAGAAAAAAAAAAAGAGGGTCGTTTAAAACAAAGCTAGTGAATATTCTTCATGACTTCTACTTTTCAGATTTTAAAATTGAAAGGTAACATTAAAATTGACTTCATAAATGAAAATTCTGATATGAGAAAGTTACTTTAGGGGAAAATTCCACTATAAATTCAAAATAATTTAAAGTTCGAGTTAAGCATTGTTCTTTGGTAAATTATTTTCAATAGTGTAAATATGACTTTTTAAAGTGTGTTTAGTCTTAAATATGTGGGGAATCCTACATGCATGACACTTTCTAACATACATTAAAAAAGAAAATCTTTTCTGGGGCTAACTAACTCTGAATTCTCTGAATTGTTCTAAGGATGAAAAAGAACTGATGCCAAGAAAGGTTTTTTGTTTTTTTTTTTTTAAATTCAAGATCCTGAGATGTGAAGCTTACTTTTGAAGCCCAAACAAGAATCCAGACATTTCTCTTGCGAATCCTTCTCTTCCCCATCTTCAAAACAGAATTTCGATCGTAATTGGAACCTCTTTCCCAGAGTGAAGCCAAGTGCGGGTGCCAGACTGGCAGGCGAAGGTTTTACTTTGTCGGCCATGTGTTTAAGGGCAAGCCCGGCGCTTTTTTCTCGATCTTGGAGCTGATAACCTCAAACATGGAGGATGCTTCTGATCCTTCACTCGGGGGTTGCTCCATTAATTAATAATGTAGCACTCGCAGGCGCTCGGCCCGTCTCTTCCTGTATCAGTGACAGGCTGTAAAAGTCATCGCGTAGCCAATAAAAAGGTAGAAGCGAGGAGTGAGAAGCTCCTCCCCATTGCTCTTCCTCCTTCGGAGCCGAAAGTAGACCAGAAACTTCCCTGGAGCGCGGGGCGGCGGGGAAGTGGCCGGGGAGGGGGGAGACGCGATTCCCCGTGCGGAGCCGGGCCCGTGGCAGCAGCATCTGCGGGAGGAGGCGCTGGCAGGGCCGGTCTGACCAGGGGTGGGGGGTGGGGGGGTGCGGCTCAGCTGGAGCC
>NW_012267232.1:18906097-18914207 GCF_000151885.1 Dipodomys ordii
CCCGCCCCTGCCCACAGAGGGAATTCCTCACCCCGAGGGCTTGGAAACGGCCGGCCGGCCGGCCTGAGTCGCCCGCGATCCGGAGTGGCTTCTGAGGGTTGGGAGCTGACTTTGGGGTACGGGGGTGTGTAAGGTGGTGGTGGGGAGAGAGCCGGTGGAGTTGCGACTTCCCTTAGGAAGGAAGGAGGGGGCTTCTCAGCGGGCCCAGGGGTCACCCCTGGAGACCCCGCCCGAGGTCTCGGAGTCCCGCTCGGCTAGGCCTCGGAGTGTGCTCTGTCACCGCCTCTTCTCGGTGACTAACTCCTGTCCCGGGGGAACTCGGCGTCTCCGCCCCCCCTCCCCCCCTCCCCGGGAGACCGGTGAGGAAGAAGTCGGAGCCGGGAGAGTGGAGGTGGGGGAGCAGGGAGAAGACAGCTGGGCTTGTGCGCCCCTCCTTTACACTAGAGGGGAGCCAGCCAGCGGTGGGAGTTGGGCGAGGGGGGTGCTGAGGAGGTGAAGTTCAACTGCAGCCTCAGCCGGTCGCCTCTTTATCACCACCCCCCCCTCCCCTGCCTGTGAGCCGCCTGACGTGTGCCACTGCTATTGTTTTGATAAGGACCTGAAGCCACTGTTGTCATTTCAACCCCCCCAGTTTTCAGTTTGCTGCCTGCTTTTATCCCAAGAGATCTTGTCCTGTGACGCGCTGCTCTGGGAATGTGTTTTAGCGATCGGGATCTAAACAGGATCAGTGAGAACCTGAATTGATGAATCACTGGAAACCGTCGGACCCTCCTTTTTTTTCCTCCAGCTTTAGCCTCTCCACTCTAATCCCTTTGTGCACGAGGTTAGAAAACCCTGTCCATTGCACGAGGAGGTACATTATGGTGTGTGTGTGTGTGTGTGTGTGTGTTTGTGTTTGTGTGTTTTGATTTAGGGAAAGCTTTAAGCAAACTGCACCTGCCTGAGAAAGGAGCACTGTAGTGAGTTCTGAAAAGTCAGTTCCTACGTGTTTTAAGTAAGCCTTTCTTCTCTCTCTCTTTGGCTCCACGGAAAGGGTTACACATAAACATGTTCTATCTAGAGAAGTAGATAGTAGTTTTCATCAGACTGTACTTTTAAGTAGGAGTTGCACATCTAGTTGCTCCTGTACAGACTTGTTTTGTTACTCAAATCGAGTTTGCTACTTGCATGAGTTTGTTAGGTAACTAGACAAGGATAATTTTTTTTTTAAGTTTAAGCTCAATTCTTTAGTAACCATTAGAAATTGTATTTAGGAGCAAGAGGAATGTCTTAAGTGGTAAAGGACCTTCCTTGAAAGCACAGGCCCTGAGTTCAATTCTCAGTAGTGCCAGTAAATAAATCTCTTCCATTGATCTTTTAAAAATGGTATTTGAGTGTCAAGAAAATAGTAAACAGGCTTATATTTCAAAATTTCACCTTTATATAATCTTATCTTCTTAAGATCTTATCTTCACTTTAGAGGGTAAGATATATATGACTTCTATCCTTTGTGACTTAAACTTCAGGTACTTTGGTTTTTGAGATGAACTATTTAACCATAGAGAAATCTGAAATACCAGAAAACAATTTTTTGACATTCCAAACCTATCTTCCATGAACATTAAGCAATTGTATCCTTTCTAGTCTTATGACACTCAAAAAGTTTTAAATTACTAGTTTCTTTCTTTGTTTTATAGTCTCAAGTATTTTCAGTGTTTGGAAGTTATATTAGTTTGAGAGAGATGATTGGGAACAAAGATATTTGATCATTTGCCCTCAACAAAATGATAGTATAAATGTTGTTAGATGTACACACATAATTTATTGTTTGTTCATTCATTTTGTGCCAATACCAGGTTTGAACACAGGGCTTCATGCTTTCACTTTGCTTTGTTTCTGCTCAGAGCTGGTGCTCTTAACATCAGCCATACCACCAGCCTGGCTTTTTACTCATTTGTCTGTGTATGTGTGTGTGAGTGAGACCAGCACACGAACTTGGTATCTTTTGCTCATTGACTAGCACTCTGTGTTTTTTGAAGATGGAGGCTCAAAGAGGACTTTTTGGTACTGGTGGCTTATGCCTATAATCCAAGCTGCTCAGGAGGATGAGATCTGAGGATCACGGTTCAAAGCCTGGAAAGGCAGAAAAGTCCTTGTGAGACTCTTATCTCCAATTAACCACCGGAAAACTGGAAGTGGTGCTGTGGCTCAAAGAGGTAGAGTACTACTCTTGAGCAAAAGAGCACAGGGACAGTGCCCAGGCCCTCAGTTCAAGCCCCATGACTGACCAAAAAAAAAAGTAAAAACACAGAGGAAGTAGAGTGTAACACAAGCAAGAAACAAAACTATTTAGCAAACAAAAGGTCTCTAGCAAGCTTCTAAATGGAAAGTTAGAAGCCTTGTTACTATGCATTGTGTTGGGAAGTAAGCAAGGTTATGAGGTATTAAAAAATTCCTGAGACTAAGAGGAAATTATATTCAAGATGTAAACAAACCCTAATTAGGTGGGTTTAGCTGTAGTCAAATTTTTAAAATCTATATATTTAGAATATAATCTTAAAAGTAGGGCTGGGAAGGTGGCTCAGTGGTAGAGCGCTTGCCTTGCAAGCCTGAGGCCCTGGGTTCGATTCCTCAGCACCACATAAGCAAAAAGAAAAAAGCCGGAAGTGGCGCTGTGGCTCAAGTGGTAGAGCGCTAGCCTTGAGCTGAAGAGCTGAGGGACAGCGCCCAGGCCAGAGTTCAGGCCCAGCAACTGACAAAAAAAAAAAAAAGTAATTTACCCAAAACATCAGTAAGTAACTTCATGTGTGAGTAAAAGCAGAGGTTTTCTTAATAGTTTTTCCACTCTTGTGCCAAGAATCACCATATGGATCACCATAATACTGCAGACTTCTAGCTCTTCCTCTGTCTTTCTTTGCAGAAATGATCACCCCTTCCTTTAGTCATGTTTCCTATTATTGCTCAATGTATTTTTTTGTCTCCCATTTTGTTTCCATCAAGAGCCTGAGTTCTATGATAGGTCCTCAGTGATTATACAGTACAAACTCCTTTGTTTGAACTACATGCTCCTTAACTAATTGCTAACTCTTGCTTGACCTGCTTTCATAAGCAAAGAAGATGCATCAAAAATAGCACGTTAACTACAGGTGAATGTACCAGCTAAAGTCATAATTTAGTCTCATTAATCAGATAGAGATTTATGCTATCATTTTATTTGGCTCACAACAATTTTATTTTTGCTGTGGATTGCTCAGACTTGGGATTCAGATATGAATACTAGAAATTGAGGTTTTCTTTTGTAATAAGAAAATAATTTATTGTATTATCAAGTGACTTCATCTCTTAAAATAAGCTTAGTTTTGCTAGGCACTGGTGGCTCACACCTGTAATCCTAGCTTTGAGATTCGAAGCCAGTCTGGGGAAGAAAGTGTGTGAGATCTTATCTTCAATTAAACTGCCAGAAATAGAACTGTGGCTCAAGTGGTAGAGCGCTAGCCTTTTATAAGAAAGTTTACAGGGAATGCCCAGGCCCTAAATTCAAGCCCCAAGACTTGCACAAAAACAACTTCCTCCTCCCCAGTACAGTTATTAGCTATTTGGGAGTGGTATATACTTCCTATCTATGAGAGAACCAAGTAAAAATTTAAGAATATCTTCCATATCAGCCATCAGGCCAGCTTGCATTTCCACTTGATTTTTCACCAAAAGATCTAACCAGCTTATCATTCTGTTTTGTTTATAATTAGCTATTTCATCAGCTTTTTTCATTTTATCCCAGCCCCCTCAACAGCCTCCTTTTCTATGTGAGGAAAGGGGATGGAGTGGGTAGATTTGAGCCCAAGAGCAGAGCCCAAATGACATCTTACAATCAGTGACACTAGAATTTTAAATCATATCCCTAAGCTTCAGAGTTTCTGCTGTTTAATACTTGCTAGCACTTGTTGCTTAGTAGGAATTTTTGTTACTGTCAAAGTCAGCAGAAGTCTGAACTAAGAAAATAGCATTTTATGGAATTCAGTTGGCTGTGTCTATATCTTTGTGTTGGTACTATTCTATAGTCAGCAGAAGTCTGAACTAAGAAAATAGCATTTTATGGAATTCAGTTGGCTGTGTCTATATCTTTGTGTTGGTACTATTCTATAGTCAGATCCCACATTTTCCTGCTTTATCACACCCTTCATTAATTAAGCTCTGACTATTAATAGGACAAACCAGAATGACATTTACTTGATATATCCCAAGCTGTCCTCAAACTCAAGATCTTCCTGTCTCATGTCCCCAGTGCTAGGATTACAGGCATAAGCTACCATACCTGGTGCTCTCAATACATAGTGAGGAAATAATGTCTTTCACACTGACCACTCTTTTTGGGGGTTGGTCGTGGAGCTTGAACTCTGGGCCTGGGTGCTATCCCTCAGCTCTTCAGCTCAAGGCTAGCACTCTACTACTTCAGTCACAGTGCCACTTCTGATCTTCTGGTGGCTTATGGACTTCCTTACCTGGGCTGGCTTTGAACTGCAGTCCTCGGATCTCAGCCTCCTGAGTAGCTAGAATTACAGGCATGAGCCACTGGCACCTGGTACACTGACCACTTGCTTTACTGATGATGGATATTTGGAATCCAGGTATAGCCAAAGCTATTTATTTGGTGAGTATGGGGTTTTCAAGATGGATAATCTTCATAGCTGGTGTCTTCAAATTAGATGTTTAGCTCCTTTAGGAATAAGTGGCCATTGATATTTGAATCCATGAGTTTTTTTTCCCTTAAATGGTAGAACAGAGAATTCCTAAATGCTCCTCTTTCAAGTTTTACCTTGTCTACTTAGCAGGCTAGTGTGCCAGTGTGTGCCTCTGTGTGTGTGTTTGTGTGCGTGTGTGTGTTTGCTTGTGTTTGCCCTGGGGCTTGAAATCGGCCTGGGTGTTGTCCCTGAGCTTTTTTGCTAAAGGTAGTATTCTACCACTTGAGCCACAGCTCCATTTCTGGCTTTTTGGTGATTAATTAGAGTTAAGAGTCTCATGGGCTTTCTTGCCCAGATTAGATTGGCTTTGAACTGCTTTCCTCAGATCTCAGGGATTACTAGCATGTGTCAGTGGTGCCTGGCTCTCCTCGTGTTTTATTAATCCATCCTTTCTTCAGGCTCCAGTGTATATACATATATATATATATATATATATAAGGGAAGCTAGGTATAGCAACAGATAGCTTCAGTCTGGCTGCCTCACAGAATAGGTGTCAGGAAGGTGAGGACTGGTTAATGTTATCTTAATCTTATTTCTTTGTGTGATGTTGATGGAAAATCAGTAGCCTGTTAGGAGTGATGAGTCCCTAGGGTGAAAAAGTCCTTGGACTTCGTCCCTTTGTGTTAACATAGCCACTTTGGTACAGTGTACCCTACCTCCCACCTCCTGAGGACAGAACACTATGTATGGCAAGGCTATAATGTAACAATAACTGTAGAGACACAAAGGAAACAAACAGCAGGAACATCTTGTGGGAAATAATGGAAATCTTATGGGATTAGATAGAAGCTAAGTCACTGGTTACTGACCATCCTGTTTTTCTACCTGGCAACATGAATAATGGGTATTTATGGCACTAGTATTGTTGCTCACTTTGATAGGTTTAGAAACTGTTAAATCTTGGGGCTGGGAAGGTGGCTCAGTGGTAGAGCACTTGCCTTGCATGCATGAGGCCCTGGGTTCGATTCCTCAGTATAAGCAAAAAGAAAAAAGCCGGAAGTGGTGCTGTGGCTCAAGTGGTAGAGCGCTAACCTTGAGCTGAAGAGCTGAGGGACAGCACCCAGGCCCAGAGTTCAGGCCCCACAAAAAAAAAGAAAGAAAGAAACTGTTAAAATCTTAATAGCATTTATTGAAACCAAATTTATGTTAATTGTCCTCCTGCCATGGTATAAGGTACCCCATGGACTACTAGATACTCTCTGCCTTTAGCTGCTGTGACCAGAGCTATTCTGTCTCTGACACAGAAGAGGGTATTTGGCTCTATGAGCCATTAAACACTTGAAAATAGGACTAGTCTGAGTTAAGATGGACAGTAAGTGTGCAATATACACCAGATATGGAAGATTCAAAATGGTAAATTATTTTTATGTTGATATTTCATTTTGCCATCTTGAAAATACCTATTGGGTATGTCTTATTTATCTCTTAGTTAATAAATTTATTATGACATAGACTTTCTTGCTTATAAGAAACAGATTATGTTCTTCGTTTTCTTCAACTTTTTTTGGTGCCAATCATAAGGCTTGAACTCAAAGCCTGGGCATTGTCCCTGAGTGCTCTAACCACTTGAGCCACAGCTCTACTTTTGACTTTCTGGAAGTTCATTGGAGATGAGTCTCATAGATTTTCCTGCCCAACTGTGATCTTCAGATTTCAACCTCCTCAATAGCTAGGATTACAGGCATAAACAAGTAGCACCTGGCTTCAACTGTGCTGATTCCTTAGGTGGGGGGAGGGAAATATTCTAATACTTCTAATCTTTTTTTGCTTTTCTGCCCACCTTTGCTTCCTCTAAATTCTCTTAGGTTATTTGCCTCTTAAAAGATAACCACTGGGGGCTGGGAAGGTGGCTCAGTGGTAGAGCGCTTGCCTTGGATACATGAGGCCCTGGATTCAGTTCCTCAGCACCACATACACAGAAAAGGCCAGAAGTGGCACTGTGGCTCAAGTGGTAGAGCACTAGCCTTGAGCTGAAGAGCTCAGGGACAGCGTCCAGGCCTAGAGTTCATTCCCCACGACTGGCCAAAAAAGAAACAAATAAAACAAAAAAACCCACTTTTTCCAGGTGCTAGTACTTCTAGAAAATTGGAAGTGGAGCTGTGGCTCAAAGAGCTAGAGCTGCTGGGTGCCGGTGGCTCACGCCTGTAATCCTAGCTACTTGGGAGGCTGAGATCTGAGGATCGTGGTTCCAAGTCAGCCCGGGCAGGAAAGTTCGTGAGACTCTTATCTCCAACAAACCACTAGAAAACCGGAAGTGGTGCTGTGGGTCTAGCGGTAGAGCGCTCGCCTTGAGCTGAAGAGCACAGGGACAGCACCCAAGCCCACAATTCAAGCCCCACGACTGACAAAAAAAAAAAAAAAGCTAGTGCTCTAGCCTTGAGCAAAAGAGCTCAGGGACAGTGCCCAGGTCCTGAGTTTAAGCCCCAAGAATGACAAATAAATAAATAAAAAGTTCTGAAAGGCTTTTGTGGTGGCAGTCAGACTATTATAGGGACAACCTAAACAGGAAGTTACAACAATTTAAGTGCTTTTGGAATGATGAGAGAAGAAAAAAATTATAGGAATGAGAAAATTTAAAAAATGATTTAATCATATTGGTTACATATAATTGTTAAAAAGTAGACCACAGTGTACTTTACAGAGGAGGGCAAAAGTTTACCCTTGTTTGACTAGAGTGCTTACCTAGAAAGCACTAAGTTCAACTCTGGTACCATCAGTAAAAGAAAAAAAATCCTTGTCTTTACTAGTTAGGCAGTCTTTATTAACCTTTACATATGTGTATATATGTGTGTGTGTGTGTGTGTATATATTTTAACCTTTGTTTTTTGGTGCTAGAACTGGGGCTTAAACTCGGTCTGGTGGGTGAGTTATTTTTAGCTTTTTCTTTAGGACTGGTGTTCTGTTATTTGAGCCAGACCTCTAATTCTGGCTTTTTGGTGGATAAAAAATTGTCAATAACATTCTCATGAGTTTTCCTGCCTGGGCTGACTTCAAACTGCAATCCTTGGATCTCAGTCTCCTGAGTAGCAAGGATTACAAGTGTGAGCCACCAGCACCCAACCTTTTCTAGTTAAATGTTTTATTGTAAAATGGTGTAGTATACACACTTATATAAAAATTCACACACTACAGAAATATTTGGAATCACAAGAAGTTTTCCTTTTCCTTCCCAGTCTCCTTTTTCCATTGGGAACATCTGTTTATAGTATGTATATAAAAGAAACACGTATTTGTGGTAGTAGTTAATGTTTTAGGCTTGCATATTTAGCAATCCTTTTGTATTTTAAAAGAGACTAGATAGAAATTTTGAAAATAAAAGCTCATATTAAGAAACTTTAGGGGTAGGAAGGTGGCTCAGTGGTAGTGAGCTTGCCTTGCATGCATGAGGCCC
>NW_012267232.1:18914887-18933474 GCF_000151885.1 Dipodomys ordii
GGGGGAGGCTGGGAAGAGATGTGAAGGGTAAACAAAGGAGGAGGATGCAATGCTTGGTAAGAAATGTACGCATTATCCTGCCCATATAATTGTAACCCCTCTGTACAGTATGTTCACAAATAAAATAAAATTAAATTAAAAAAAAAAAGAAAAACCACTGTCTTAGTCCCATTTTAACAGAGAATGAAACAAATTCAGAGAGGCCTAGTAGCTCACCCAAGGTCACACAGATTTAAATGTGGTTTCTTCTGACTTTCTGGGTTATAATTTTGTCTATCTATGGGGAAAAATAATAATAATAAAAAAAACTTGTTTCAAGTCACTGTTAACTAGAAACACTGGTTTGTTCTTACTGTTTCAATTCTGCCACCCCTTATGTACCACCTCCTCCTCCTGGTGCTTCTCATAGTGAGAAAAGCCATTGAAGATGGAGGTTGTGTGCCTATAGGAAGCGATAATCTTTAGCATTTGCTTGGCCTTTTCCAGGGGCACCTCCTGTATGTCTCAGGAGTTTGTGCCAGGCTTGTTGTCTTGTTCTCCAGTCTGATGTGCCAGAGCTGGCTATTGGGTGTGCCCTTGACAAAAATCCACTTCACATAGAACTTCTCCTTTCATTTGTCCTGAGACCAGACCCCTTCGCTGGTGCCATAGTCCACGGCAGACTTCATCTCAGCCACTACACACTTCTCATTTTAGGTGCTTAATTGGAGATAAAAGTGTCACAGACTTTTTGGCCTGGCTGACTTTGCACCATGATCTTCAGATTTCAGTCTCTTGAGTAGCTAGGATTATAGGTGTAAGCCACCATCTCTTGGAGATCATTATATATTTTTATAAAGTTTTCAAAACTTGAATTAAGGTTTTGTTTTTGTTTTTCCCTCTCTCTATCACAGTATTGTTTAAAACTCAGGAACTGCAGCTGTTCCTAAGCTTTTAAGGCTAGTGCTCTTATCACTTGAGTCACAGTTCCACTTCTGAATTTTTGGTGTTGATTGGAGATGAGTGTTACAGACTTTCCTACCTGGGCTGGCTTTAGACTAGGATCCTCAGATCTCAGCCTTCTGAGTAGCTAGGAATTATAGATATGAGCCATTGGCACTCAGCTTTAATACCCCCCAACCCCCCTTGTAGGGCTTGAACTCAGGGCCTGGGCACTGTCCTTGAGCTCTTTGGTTCAAGGCAAGCGTTCTACCACTTGAGCCATAACATCATTTCTGGTTTTCTGGTGGTTAAGTCTCCAGTTAAGAGTCTCATGGACTTTCCTGTCTGGGCTGGCTTTGAACTGTGATCCTTAGTTCTCACCCTCCTGAGTAGCTAGGATTACATGCATGAGCCACTGGTGGCTGGCAAGCTTCATTTTTTGTTATATGAAATACTATAATTGGTTTTCTCTTGTTAGATGCCTTAGATTTCTTAGTTTTTCACTATTACGTTAAAGCTTTTAATTTTGCTGCTGTTGGGACTTGAACTCTGGCCCTGGGTACTGTCTCTGAGCTTTTTCTTTTCTTTTTTTTCCCTCAAGATTAGCATTTTCCCACTTGAGCCACAGCTCCACTTCTGTCTTTTTTGTGTGTGTGTGGTTAATTGGAAATAGTGTCTCAAGGACTTTCCTGCTTTGCTTTGATCTGTGATCGTCAGATCTCAGCCTCTTGAGTAGCTAGGATTACAGGCAGCCATCAGCTCCCAGCTAAGCCTTTAAAATACATATTTTAGTGATTGCTTTTTAATTTAAAAAATTTCAAAATTAAAAGCAAAGGTTGAGTTTACTTTCAGTTTGAGTCTATATTTCAAAATTATAGGACTTAGTCAAACTTGGTTGTATGTAAAAAAAATTGGTGTGTATTAATTACATAAGGCAGTTTTATTGTAATTTTCTATATAAGCATATACTTGAATCAAATTCATTCCCTCCAGTTGATGAGCCTTTAACTTGCATAAAGTAAATGTCTATTTGCTTTTTCTTATGCTTGTACTAATAAAAGTTCATCAGATAGTCCTTATTCAGTTCTGTGCCTTAAATGTAAATTTAAATTTAAGCTTTGTTTACAGGAAAAAAGAACAGAAGAAAGCTAATCAAATATCAGCTGAATGTAAATTGTGTGAAATAATAGGTAATGGGTCTTTCTTTTTGTTTTTTAACCAGTGACTTTTTTGAACGAACCATTTTGTGCAACAGCCTTGTGTGGAGTTGTGCTGTGACAGGTAGACCTGGATTGACCTATCAGGAAGCACTTGAGTCAGAGAAAAAAGCAAGACTGAATCTTCAGAGTTTTCCAGAACCACTAATTACTCCAGTTTTATACTTGACCAACCTTACTCATCGCTCACGCTTACATGAAGTTTGTGATGATATTTTTGCATATGTCAAGGACCGATACTTTGTTGAAGAAACTGTGGAAGTCATTAGGAACAATGGTACAAGGTAAAGTACTTAAAATTTTTCCTTTTAATAAGCATATATTCACCTAAATTCAAGGCCAGCCTGAGCTATACCTAGAGAGACCCTGTCACACACACACACACACACACACACATACAGAATACCCGAAGAAATCTTCCTTGTTACTCTAGCTGTACTGTTTAACCTAGGTAGCCCTGTGTTACCTATTTCTTGTATCTTTCCAGAGCTAAGTTATGTATATGCCACCAAAAGTATATGCATGAGTCTATTTGTATAGATACACATAACATATGCCTCCTCCCCTTTTTCAGTCCTGGGGCTTGAACTTAGGATGCTATCTTTGAGCTTTTTTGCTCAAGATTGGCACTCTACCATTTGAACCACCGCTTCACTTCTGACTTTGTGTGGCGGTTTATTGGAGATCAGAATCTAAAGGCACTTTCCTATACAGGCCTATCATTGAATTGCATTCCTCAGATCTTAGCCTTCTGACTAGCTAGGATTATAGGCATGAGCCAGCATCACCCAGCACTATCCCCTTTTAATATAATAAATGATAGGCCATTCACTTAAAATATATTAATAAATACGTAATAAATTAATCTTTTACACTTAAAATATATTAGAGATAAATCCATTGCTATGTAAGCCACCTTCATTTTTTTTTTTTTTTTTTTTTGGTCAGTTGTGGGGCCTGAATTCTGGGCCTGGGCATCTGGGCCTGGGCCCTGTCCCTCAGCTTTTCAGCTCAAGGCTAGTGCTCTACTACTTGAGCCAAAGCACCACTTCCAGCCTTTTCTACTTATGTGTTGCTGAGGAATCGAACCCAGGGCCTCATGCATGCAAGGCAAGTCCTCTACCACTGAGCCATCTTCCTAGCCCTGCCACCTTCATTCTTTTTACAATATAATAAGTTCCACAATATCATTTTATTTATTTCTTAGTGCCAATCTTGGAGGTTGAACTCAGGGCATGGCCACTGTTGCTGAGCTTTTATGCTTATGGTTAGTGCTGTTGCCACTTGAGCCACAGCTCCACTTCTGTTTTTGTGTGTGTGTGTGTGTATTTAATTAGAGACTTTCCTGTCTGTGCTGGCTTTGAACCATGATCCTCAGATCTTAGCCTTCTGAGCAGCTAAGATTACAGGCATGAGCCACTGATACCTGGCTCCCACAATACCATTTTGTAAAAAAATTTTAATAAAGAGCAACTGGGAATATGGATTAGTGGTAGAGTGCTTGCCTATTATGCATGAAGTCCTGAGTTCGATTTTCTCAGTACCACATAAACAGAAAAGGCTGGGAGTGGTGCTGTGGCTCGAGTGGTAGTATGCTAGCCTTGACCAAAAGAAGCTTGGGGACAGTCCAGGCCCTGAGTTCAAGCCCCAGGACTGGCAAAAAAATAAAAATAAGAATACATTTCTTTTTGGACAGTGTCACCCCTTCCCTTGCTCTCTGCCATTTTTTTCTTTTTACCCCCATGCACAAGTTGTATATTTCATTTTCATCATAATGTTCAGTGAGTACCATTGTTGCATTCCACTATACCATTTTTAAGAGGTTAAAAAAAAACTCAACAAACCTTAGATGCTGATACATGTGTGTTATGTCCTTGTTTTGTTACCTCTTAGTTCTATGATGTTTGCTTTTATTTGGTGCTGGTCCTGGTGCTTGAACTCAGGTCCTTAGCATTGTCCTTAAGCTTTTTTTTTTACACATGTCTAGTGCCACAGCTTTACGTCCAGGTTTTTGGTGGTTACCTAGAAATAAGAGTCTCACAGACTTTCCTGCCCAGGCTGGCTTTGAACTGTGATACATCTTAACCTCTTGGATAGCTAAGAGTGCAGGTATGAGCCACCGTGTCTGGGATTTGTTTTTCTTTTTTTCTTTGATGTGCATGTGTGTGTGCTTGTGCCTAGTAGGTATGTGTAATGGTATTGGGGCTTAAATTCAGATCCTAGGCACTGTCAAGGCTAGCACTTTGCCATTGGAGCCACAACTCTACTTCTAGCTTTTTGCTATTTAATTAGAAGTAAGAGTCTCAGAGACTTAAGAAGTCAATGATAAGTCTTTAAGCTTAGTAATTATAACTCAACTCCAATCCAAATGCCAAAAGTCATCAGGAAAAATATAAATAAAACATTTTTCCTTTAAGACACTTAGTAATACTGGTGTTTATTTTTCTGTGGAATTTGTAAATCCTATAGTACTTGCAATAATAACTCTACTTTCTCTTTTTCTTGCATTTTTCCTTTATTTTTTATTTTTTAAATAAATTTTTATTGTAAAGATGCTGTACGGAGGGATTACAGTTACATAAAATAATGAGTACATTTCCTATCAAGCATTGTTACTCCCTCCTTTGTTTTTCCCCTACTATTCCTTCCCTCCCCACCTCCCTTTTTTCCTTTATTGAGATTGATTATATAAATTTCACAAGTATTGTGGGATAGTGATACTCAGTTAAAGGCACATACACAATTTAAACTTCATGAGGCCCATTGTCATTATCATGGTTTACAAACTTTGATACTACAACTATTTTTTCCAAATCAGGTGATAAGTACATATAACTATCTGTTTTCAAGTAATATATCTTTGTATGCATGTCTTGTTTCTGTACAGTATTCAGAAATACTGAGTTCTTTCTTTGTATCAGATACTGATTATTCTTTTTTTTTTCTTTTTTTCTTTTTTATTTGTGAACATACTGTACAGAGGGGTTACAATTACATGGGCAGGATAATACGTACATTTCTTACCAAGCATTGCAGCCTCCTCCTTTGGTTTACCCTTCACATCCCTTCCCAGCCTCCCTCTTCCCCCCCAACTGATTATTCTTTATTTCTTTTTTTTTTTGTGGTCCGGTCGTGGGGCCTGAACTCTGGGCCTGGACACTGTCCCTCAGCTCTTCATCTCAAGGCTAGCGCTCTATCACTTGAGCCACAGCACCACTTCTGGCTTTTTTCTTTTTGCTTATGTGGTGCTGAGGAATCGAACCCAGGGCCTCATACATCCAAGGCAAGCGCTCTACCACTGAGCCACCTTCCCAGCCCAAACCTGTTATTTTTGAAATAGGTTCTCACTTCTTGCCTAAGTCTACCTAGATCATGATCTATGCTTATTGTTGTAGCTGAGATGATAAGTGGACCACCATGTTTGATTCCTCGGCACAACATAACCAGAAAAAGCCAGAAGTTCAAGCCCCATCACTGACAAAAAAGAAACAAAGAAAAAGCCAGAAATGGCGCTGCAGCTCAAGTGGTAGAGTGTTAGCCTTGAGCAAAAAAGAAGCTCAGGGTCAGTGCTCAGACCCTGAGTTCAAGTCCTAGGACTGGCAAAAAAAAACCCAAAACCAAAAAACAAGTTATTAGTTAAGATGGGATCTCAAATTTTTTGTTTGGGCTAGCCACAAGCCATTTTCCACTCAGGCTCAGCTTCACAAGAAGTTAGGATTACAAGTATAGACCACCAGCTTCTGGAGAGCCCTGGAATTTTTATTGATCACTATATTCCCAGCACTTAAAATAACACATAATAGGTGAATTAACAAATATTTGTCAAAGGAGAGTGGTCAGAGTTCCACAAATTAAAAAAAAAAATTTTTTTTCAGCTGGGGCCTATGTGTCATGCTTATAATACTAGCTACTTAGGAGGCTGAGATCTTAGGATCATGGTTTAAATCCAGCCCAGGCAGAAAAATGTCCCTGAGACTTTTATCTCCAATTATCTACTCAAAAACCAGAAGTGGAGCTATGGCTCAAGTAGTAGAGTGCTAGCCTTGAGGAAAATTGCTCAGGAACAGCACCCAGGCCATGAGTTCAAGCCTCATAACTGACCAAAAAAAGAAACAAGATTTCAAACAGATATGCTCCAAAGACGATGATAACTACATTAGATAGATAGGACATTTGAGTAGTTTGGCTCTTGGGTAGGGTAATCACAGAATGCTGCTTTATGGAAGTGACCTTTGTTCTGAAAACACAATGAGAGAGAACAACCAATTGTGCTGTGAAACCTGTAAACAAAAATGTTTTATAAGTATATACTATGTTGGCTGTTGTGTGGTAAAATGTCTGAAATGATGTTCAAACATGGAAACCCTGAAACAGTCTTGAGACTGTGGCAGCAGGCTTTTCTGGGTAGAGCCTTGTGGTCAGGTGGCAGTAGTGCAGATGGAGAGAGTTGAATGTATTTTGGAATGTTTTAAATGAAATATTTTGATCTGTTGATGCATTTGGTGATGGATTAGGCAGGAGTACATAAAACAGAAATCAGGAATGACTACTTTTTTTTTTTTTTCCGGTCGTGGGGCTTGAACTCTGGGCCTGGGTGCTGTCCCTCAGCTCTTCAGCTCAAGGCTAGCGCTCTACCACTTGAGCCACAGCGCCACTTCCGGCTTTTTTTTCTTTTTGCTTACGTGGTGCTGAGGAATCGAACCCAGGGCCTCAGGCTTGCAAGGCAAGCGCTGTACCACTGAGCCACCTTCCCAGCCCCAGGAATGACTACTTTTTACCTTTTGTGGAAGATGCAGAAGTCTTCACAAGAAAACAGAAATCAGGAATGACTCCTTCACTTTTTACCTTTTGTGGAAGATGCAGAAGTCTTCACAAGTAGTATGAGTCTAATTAGACTTTGCTGTCACCTCAGGACAGTCTTTTTCTTCTGATTGTTCAGACTTTGTTTCACAAAAATGTTATTCATGAAAGCCTCTCACAGGTCACATTCTGCTCTGGGTATTATGGATATGAAAGGATTAAGATATGAAAGAGCTTAGTTAATAGAGAAGTGAGTAAACTTGCCAAATAATAGTATATGAGTGAAGTAATTTAGGAGCATTGGGTTATGTGGTATTGAAGTGAGGCAGAGGTTCTTGCATTCATACCAACCCCAAACATTTTGTCTTTTTAACTTTTATCATATCGAATATCTCCTTTGCTGCTGCTTTTTTTTTGGGGAGGGGGGGACTGGTCCTAGGGTTTGAAATCAGGGCTGGGCTCTGCTTGAGCCTCTCTGTGCTCAGGGCTAGTGCTCTTCCACTTGAGCCACAGCACCACTTCTAGCTTTTTATGTTTATGTGGTACTGAGGAATCAAACCCAGGGCTTCATGTATGCTAGGAAAGCACTCTACCACTAAGCCATATTCCTACCCACCCCACCCCCTTTTTGTTTTTCTGGTTCTGGGACTTGAACTCTGAGCCTAGGCACTGTCCTTGAACTTCTTTTCACTCACACTTGAGCCCAGCGCTACTTCTGGCTTTTTCTGAGTATTTCATCGGAGGTAGAGTCTTGTGGACTCCTGCCCTGGCTAGCTTCAAACTGGTATCCTCAGATCTTAGCTTCCTGGGTGGCAAGGATTATAGGTGTGTCACCAGTGCCCAGCTTCTTTTTATTTTGGCTTGTTTTTTCAATATGTTTATAAGACATAAGACATATATTGAATACTAACACTTGAAGTCTTTTGCTATGCTGCTACAAATTTATTTACTTTTTTTTCTTTTCCTTTTTTTTTTTTTTTGTTGGTTATAGGGCTTGAACTCTGGGCCTGGGAACTGTCCCTCAGCTCTTTGGCCCAGGAATAGTGCTCTACCACTTGAGCCACAGTACCACTTCTAGTTTTCTGAGTGGTTTATTGGACATAAGAGTCTCACAGACTTTCCTGCCCAGGTTGGCTTTGAACTGTGATCTTCAGATCTCAGTCTCCTAAATAGCTAGGATTACAGGCGTGAGCCTCCAGTGCCTGGCTTATTTTTTTCTTGGGGCTAGTATACTGTGGCTTGAACTCAGGACCTTGCAGTCTTGCTTGGCGTTTTCTCTCAAGGCTGGCACTCTGACATTTGAGTTATAGCTCCACTTTTGACTTTTTGCTGGCTAATTGTAGTGTCTCATAGACTTTTCCTACCTGAATTGGCTTCCAACCTTGAGTCTCACAAGCTGGGTGTTAGTGGCTTGTGCTTGTAATTCTAGTTGCTTAGGAAGCTGAGATGTGAGGGTTGAGATACAAAGCCACCACCAGCAGACAAACTCTTATATTCAGCTAACCAGTAAAAAGCTAGAAGTGGTCTTGTGGCTCAAGTGGTAGAAGGACAGCTCAGGGCGAGAAACAAGCTCTGAGTTCAAGTCCCTGTTACTTACCCCTCCCCAGCCCCCCAACAAAACAACACTTTAAAGTATGTTCACACTTACTGAGCTCTTTTTTTCCCCCCTCTCTATTGAGCTTGTCTTTTATGCATTGTTATGACAACTTTTTTTTTTTGGTCAGTTAGGAGGCTTGAACTCAGGGCCTGGGTGCTGTTCCTGAGCCTCTTTGTGCTTAAGGCTAGTGCTCTATCATTTGAGCCACAGTGCTACTTCCAGTTTTTGAGTGGCTAAGTGGAGATAAGGTTCTCAAGGGGACTTTTCTGGCCAGACTAGCTTCGAAACGCGAACCTCAGATCTCGCCTCCTGAGTAGTAGCAATGGTCACCTGGCTAACTGACTTAATTTTTAAAAAATATTATATGGGACTGGGAAGGTGGCTGAGTGGTAGAGAGCGTGCCTTGCATGCCTGAGGCCCTGGGTTCGATTCCTCAGCACCACATAAGTGGCACTGTGGCTCAGATGGTAGAGCACTAGCCTTGAGTTGAAGAGCTGAGGGATAGTGCCCAGGCCCAGAGTTCAGGCCCCAAGACTGGACCCCCCAAAAAAATATTATATGCTCTACTTAACAAGAATAAAGTTTATGATTTTTTAAAAAATCTACTTTTTCCCCATTAGAGAAAATATTAGAATATAGGGGAAAGTAAAAAGCCTAGAATGCATTTATCAAACACTTTAGCTCTTGATGACTCTGATTATGATAGAGGACATTTTGTTGTTTTTGAGAAGCTTGAACTCGGGCTGGCTGCTGCCCCCAGCTTTTGTGCTTATAGCTAGTGCTCTACCAGTTGGGCCATAGCTCCACTTCTGCCTTTTTGGTGATTAATTGGAGATAAGGGTCTTGGGGACTTTCCCAGCTGTGCTGGCTTCAAATTGTGCAATTTTCAGATCTCAGCCTCTACTCCTCACTTAAAGGTGGCATCTGTCTAGGCTCTGCTGATGAAAAATGTTACTGGTCATAGGTTTCCTGAAAAGCTTCCTTCATCACCTCATGGAACCCTAGGATTACAGATGTGAGCCACTAGTACCTGGCTAGGACATTTCTTTGTTGTCTTCCACTTCTGGTTTTCTGTCAAGTAATTGGAGATATGACTCTGGATTCATCTGCCCAGTTTAGATCTTAAGATCTTAGCTTCCTGAGTAGCTAGAATTACAGGCATGAGTCACTGACACCTTGTGAGAAATAATATCTTTAATAAGAGTGAGATCTTTATGGACTTAGGGCAGTTATACCTGATTATTCAGGTACTCAACAAAATTCCTAGCTTACATAAAATAGCAGATTTGCTTGAGTGTTTTGATTCTCCCATTTAAAATGAAGTATCATATATCCTTTTTTTTAGAACCAAATTAACCAGAGATATTTTGTTCCTACCTTTAATATTGAAGTGATTATCTAAATTTAGTATTTTTTATATTTTGCACACCTGTGTTACAAGGAAATCAAAGGTTAATGAGGCACTACAGAGGGAGGCAGGTGTGCAATTCAGCATATTCCATTTTAAGACTCTAAACAGTGGGAAGGTAGTTCTTTATCTTAAGTCCTTGGCCTCTGATATTCTTTGTCTTTGTGAAGTGTTTATCTGCTACCCCCAAGAACCTTTGAAAATTTTTCTATCTCACTTCTAGAATGTTTTATAGTTGAGCTATAAATTAGAGGTATAAATTAAACAATAACTATTAAAAATACCTTTTTTGTGGATAGACATATGTACTCTTAGAATATTTATTTAGAAGAATGTTCTGTAAAGCTTGTCACTATGATAGATTTATGATAAATAACTTATGATTTCTATATTGCTGCTAAAATGTGTTTCGGTTGTTAGCATTTGAAGAACCCTTTCACTGTTTGGGCTTAAACTCTGAAAATACACTTACTATAATTCTTCTGTTTCTCACCAACTCTTCTAGTGGAAAGTTAGACAATGGGCTTCAGAGTCAGATAGTTTTGGCTGTACCATTACTGGGCATATGGCTAAAAGCAAGTGATTTAATCTGACCCTGAATTTATTTTTTGGAAAATGTGTAATTTGCATATATGTATACATATATAGTTAATCTGACACATGTGAATCCTAATAATAAGGCCCCCCCTTTTTTTCTTTTTCGTGCTGCTTCTGGGGCTTGAACTCAGGGATTGGCCACTCTCTGAACATGTGTTCAAGGCTACCATTTTACCACTTGAGCTATAATTGGAGATAGGAATCTCATGGGCTTTCTTGCCTGGGCTGTCTTTGAACCACAATTCTCAGATCTCAGCCTCCTGAGTAGCTTAGGTTTCAGATGTGAGCCACTGGTGTCTAGCAACGCCATCTTTTGGCTGTCAACCTCCAGGATATCCTCAAATAATAGAAAACATTTTTCTTTTGATGGTACTTGGGTTTGATACCAGAGTCTTGTACTTTCTTTTTTCTTTTATTGTCGGTTGTGGGGCTTAAACTCTGGGCCTAGATGCTATCCCTAAGCTTTTCAGCTCAAAGCAAGTACTCTACCACTTGAGCCACACTGCCACTTCTGGTTTTCTGGTGGTTAATTGGAGATAAGAGTCTCATGGACTTTTCTGTCCGGGCTGTCTTTGAACCTAGATCCTCAGATCTCAGCCTCCTGAGTAGTTAGGATTACAGGCATGAGCCATCAGCACCTGGCCAGCCTTGTACTCTCTAATAAGCAGGGATTCTACCACTTGAACCACACCTCCAGCCCTTTTTACTTTTAATTATTATTATTATTTTTTGTCGGTCATGGGGCCTGAACTCTGGGCCTGGGCGCTGTCCCTCAGCTCTTCAGCTCAAGGCTAGCACTCTACCACTTGAGCCAGAGGGCCACTTCCAGCTTTTTCTGCTTTTGTGGTGCTGAGGAATCGAACCCAGGACCTGATGCATGCAAGACAAGCACTTTACCACTGAGCCACCCTCCCAGCCTCTACTTTTAGTTATTTTTTGGATACAGTCTTGGGTTTATGTTTAGGTAGCCTAGACATTAATTTTCCTGTCTTTCTGCTGAAAATAAGTGTGTGCTACCACAGAATAGGTGTGTGCTACCACATCCAGGCTAGAGACTTTAAAAAGTTTATATGCTCTCAACGGCCCTCTATATGGGTCTTATTTGATGATTCTCTAACTTTTTTTTTGTGCTCAATCTTCTTGAGGTATAAAATAAGGCGATAGTAGCATGAGGGCTTGAAGTTCATAGGTTAAGTTCTTAGGAAATTTATAGATATTGACTAGACCTCTTGAAGTTTAGCCAAATACTAATGAGACTCATCCTTGATTAGCTCAGCAAGGAATGCTACCTGTGATTTGAGTGTGGTAAAAAGTTAATAATAGCATTGATAATGAATGCAATAATTAATGTGTTAAATATTTACTATGTTCTAGGCAATATGTCAAAACTCTACTCCCTGATTTCTCTATAAGGGAATTGTTCTTTTTTTTTTAGCCAGTCCATTGTCCCTGAGCTTCTCTTGCTCAAGGCTAGCACTCTACCATTTGAGCTACAGTGCCACTTCTCTGACTTTTTCTGTTTATTGGTACTGAGGAATTGAACACAGGGCTTCATGCATGCTAGGCAAGCACAGCCAGGAATTGTAGTTCTTTCTATTGGTTTAAAATAAGTTAGGCCGGGCACCAGTGGCTCACACCTGTAATCCTGGCTACTCAGGAGGCTGAGATCTGAGGATTGCGGTTCAAAGCCAACCCTGGGCAGGAAAATCTGTGAGACTATTTTTTTTTGGTCAGTTGTGGGGCTTGAACTCTGGACCGGGCACTGTCCCTGTGCTCTTCACCTCAAGGTGAGGGTTCTATCTCTTGAGCCACAGCATTACTTCCGGTTTTCTAGTGGTTTATTGGAGATCAGAGTCTCACAGACTTTTCTGCCCAGGCTGGCTTTGAACCATGATCCTCAGATCTCAGCCTCCTGAGTAGCTAGGATTACAGGTGTGAGCCACTGGAACCCAACTCGCGTGAGACTCTCATCTCCAATAAACCACTAGCAAACCGGACCTGGCGTCTATGGCTTAAGCAGTAGAGTGCTTGCCTTGAGCTGAAGAGCACAAGGACAGAGCCCAAGTGCAGTGTTCAAGCCCCACAACTAACAAAAAAAAGTTTCAAGCTGGGAAGCTGTGAATGTGGCTTAGTGGTAGAGTGCTTGCCTAGCATGCATGAAGCCCTGGGTTTGATTCCTCAGTACCACATAAACAGAAAAGGCCATTAGTGCCTCTGTGGCTCAAGTGGTAGGTAGAGCTCTCTCCTTGAGTACGGAGAGACTCAGGGATAGAGCTCAGGCCCTAAGTTCAAGCCCCAGGACTAAGAACAAAAAAAAAAAAGTTTCTTTGACAAACTGTCAGATTACTTTAAGCCCTGAACCAACTGTAATTCAACTCAGGTAGATTTATTTTCCTTATGATTCCCACCTAACTGGCACCTACCTGTACTCTGCTGATGAAAAGTGTTACTGGTTATAGATTTCTGGAAAAACTTCCTTTATCACTTCATGGAACCTTAGGTAGTATGATCCCTAGAATAGCTATCTAGGCTCTTCAAAGATCAGTTCATCTGGGCATTAATGGCTCATGCCTGTGATCCTAGCTACTTGGGCGTCTGAGATTGGGAGGACTGAGGTTTACGGCTAGCCCAGGCACACACATTCAAGAGATCCTTCTCAGAGTAGCTAGGCACTTTTGTCATTCTAGGTACCTGGTAAGCTGAGATTGGGAATATCTAGGTTTCAGGCCTGCGTTTGCAGAAAAGTCCATGAAATCCTATCTCAGTTGAAGAAGCTGGGAAACAAAAAAATAGAGTATGTAGTGTTCTAGGCATACACTTGGGCAGGAGCCTATTGGAAAAATAAACTGTACAAGGGCTGGAGATTTAGCTTAGCAGTAGAGTATCTATCTAGCATGCTCAATACCCTGGGTTCAATCCCCAGCACTACAATCATTTAATAATAATAATAATAAACCTGTACAACAATAAACAGTAAGGGCCGTTTAGCTTAGTTGTAGAGTATCTAGCAAGCATGAAACCCAAGTTTAAAGATCAGTGGCAACTCCGAAAAAATGTAGGTCCATGCTATTCTTTTCCTATTTTCTGCAATTCATGTCACTAAATTAGAGGCCTTTTATGTTCTTTTGTTGTTGTTGTTGTTGTTGTTTTAATATGCCTAGAGCTTGTCACTGAGTTTCTGTTTTACTTTTGTTTTTTTACTCAAGACTGGTTCTCTGCCACTTGAGCAAACTATATTTCCAGGTTTTTGTTTGGTTTGGTTTTTGAGTAGTTTATTGGGGATCAAAAGTCTTGAGAACTTACCTGCCTGGCCTGACTTCAAACTGCAGTCCTCAGAGCTAAGCCTCTTGAGCAGCTAGGGTTACAGGCATGAGCCGCCGGCCTCAGAGGTCTTTTATGGAAAACCTACATAATTAGCTAAGAGATTTTGATAACATTTTCTATAGTTTTTCTTCTTTAGAAACTGGTTTATTTCTATGAGCCAGTGGTGAAAGTTGTCCTGCAGTTTTTTGGATAACACTTCTATTTGCTTGGTAATACATGCTTGGTAATTGAGTTCATTTTTCCAGTCTTATAAAGTTTCCTTTTTGTAATAAAAATTTTTATTTTTTTTGTTTTAGTCATATTTTAGATGTGCAATTCAGTGGCATTCACAGTGTTATGTAACCATCACCACTGTTTCCGGAAATCATTCTTCATCATTCTAACAGAAACTATCTATTAGGCAACAATACCTCGTTACCCCAACCACTTGTAACTTTTTTTTTCCTGCTTTCTGTTTTTATGAATTTTTCTGTTCTAGATACTTTATGTAAGCAGAATCATATGGTTATCCTTTTTGACTTATTTCCCTGAATATTATGTTTTCAAGGCTTATCTATGTGTAGTATGTTTCAAAATGATGATGGCTTGTACCTGTAATTCTAGCTACCCAAGAGGCTGAGGTCTGAGGATTTAGGGTTGAAGCCTTTCTGAGGAAGAAAGTCCTTGAGACTTACCTTAATCTCCAACTAACTAGCAAAAAGATGGAAGTGAAGGTATTGCTCAGGTGATACCCACCAGCCTTGGGCAGAAAAAGACAAGTGACAGTGTGAAGCCCTAAGTTCAGTTTCCAGTACCAGCGCACGCGCGCGCGCGCGCACACGCGCACACACACACACAAACACACACACAATTTGTTAACCTATTAAATAATTAAGCTTGTCACTAGATTAGTTCCTGTGTAAAAGGACCAAAATTGTTAAGGGTTTAGTGATAGGAAAGTTGAGAGGCCATATAAACTACACTTTTGAACCACTTGACAGTAAATGGACAGGAGAAAGAACTTCATTGAGAAAGAATGTCTGAAGAGGTGCTTGTTTTGGGGGGGGAGGTGGGCGGTGCAATACTGGGACTTGAACTTAGACCCTCACACTTCATTTGTTAAACATGTGCTCCACTGCTTGTGCCATTCCTCCAGTCCTTTTTGCTCTGGTGTGTGTGTGTTTTCATGTGCGTGCGTGGGTGTGTGCAAGCTGTCCCTGACCTTTGGGCTCTCTACTATTCTCTAGGACTACCACTTGAGCCAAAGCTCCACATTGGTCTTTTTTTTTTTTTTTTTTTGGTCAGTCGTGGGCCTTGAACTCTGGCCCTGGGCACTGTCCCTGAGATCTTCAGTTCAAGGATAGTGCTCTACTGCTTACGCCAAGGTTTTCAGTTAGTTAATTGGAGATGAGTCTCAAGACTTTCCTGTCTTGGCTGGCTTTGAGCCTTGATCCTCAGATCTCCTGAGTAGCTAGAAATACAGACGTGAGCCACCAACACCCAGCTCGTGCTTGCGCACGCTCTCTCTCTCTCTCTCTCTCCTGATTTCTCTCTCTCTCCCCCTCTCCCTCCCTCTCCTTCCTTCCTTCCTTCCTTTTTTTCCTGTTTAATTGGAGATAAAAGTCTCACAGACTTTGCTGCTCAGGCTGGCTTTAACTGTGATCCTCAGAAGTCAGCCTCCTAACTAGATAGGGTTATAGGTGGAGCCACCAGGGCCCAGCTTTACTCTAGTCATTTTGAGATGGAGTCCCACTTTTTTTTTTCTTTTTCTTTTTTCCTTTCTTTCTTTCTTTCTTTTTTTCCTGTGGGTCCGGTTGTGGGGCCTGAACTTGGCCTGGGCGCTTGTCCCTCAGCTCTTAACCTCAAGGCTAGCGCTCTACCACTTGAGCCACAGCACCACTTCCAGTCTTTTCTGTTTATGTGATGCTGAGGAATCGAACCCAGAGCCTCATGCATGCAAGGGAAGCGCTCTACCACCGAGCCACCTTCCCAGACCCCCTTTCTTTTCTTTTTTTTTTTGGTCAGTCATGGGGCTTGAACTCTGGGCCTGGGTGCTGTCCTTGAGCTCTTGACCTCAAGGTGAGTGTTCTAATACCTGAGCTGCAGAACCACTTCCCGTTTTCTGATGATTAATTGGAGATAAGAGTCTCACAGACATTCCTGCTCTGTCTGATTTTCAATTGTGATCCTCACATCTTAGCCCTCCTGAGTGGCTAGGATTACAGGCTTGAGCCACTGGTACCTAGCTCACTTTTTTTTCTTTAGAAGTTGAAAAATGAGTATTAAAGCTTATGAAGATGTGTGAATAAGCTGTGGGTAAAAGAAGGTGCAACACTGAAGAACAGATTATAAATGGATAGGAATTAGCAATTAATTAAAATTTTTTATTATAAAGGGGATATACCGAGGGTTACAGTTACATGTCAGGTAAACAGTACATTTCTTTTTGGACAGTGTCACTCCCTCAGTTTTTCTCAGTTTTTCCCTCTGTACCCACAAGTTGAATAGTTCATTTTCAACACAGTATCTAGTGAGTTTCACTGTTGCATTTTTCACCCTTTGTTCCCTCCATTTCTGTGGCATAAATTTTTTTAATCCAGTTAAATGGCCTTTAATAGAAACAAAATACATACAAAATGTATACAGTTGCAGCTTAACTTTTGCCAACTTTCTTTCCTCTGTTCTTTGATAATCATGCACTTCCATATAAGGGGGTATTAATTAAAATTGTATTGCTTTGTTCTTGGAATCAAATTTGGTTTCAGCAATGATAGGTCTCCCTGGGGTGTTGAGGAGTCCCTAGAAAGCTGGAAGTAGAGATAAGCTTTCCAGGAAATTTAATACTATGTCTCTAACAGGGGAAGAATGAAAATACACTGGAGGGGAAACAAGATCAGAGGAGAGGATATGGGATTGAAAAGAATCTTCTGACATAGGCATATGAGCAGTTATGAAAGATGGGCTTTTATTTTTGAGAAGAACATCTTTTCTCATTTTCTAATACTAAAGAGCTGGAACTGGAACTTGAAGGAGAAATCAGCTAAAATTCCTTTAACTGTGATAATACGATCCTAACTTTGAATTCAAAGTAGACTTTTGATTTTAAGGCAAGAACAGGAACAGGCCTGGGGGTTTGACTCAGGTGGTATATGCAAATACCATTCAAAAAAAGTTGGAACAAGAGGGAGGGTAGAAAAGTAAGTGATATTTTTTTCAATTACTGAAAATTGGTACTGTGGAAATGAAATGAAAGAGTATTTTAGTGACTCTGAAATTACAGCCTATAAAATCTAGGCAGAATGTGAAGAGTAAAAGCAGCCAGAATAGGATACGTGCATGCTAAGAATAGATTCTTTTTTGGGGGGACAGGGGTCCTCAGCACCACATAAGCAGAAAAAGTGGGAAGTGGCGTTGTGGTTCAAGTGGTAGAGTGCTAGCCTTAAGCTGAAGAGCTGAGGGACAGTGCCCAGGCACAAAGTTCAGGCCCCACGACTGGTTTAAAAAAAAAAAAAAAAAGGCCCGGTCTGTATAATGAGAGATAATTATGCTAATACTTGCTTTTTATTTTTTTTTTTTGTTTGTGTGTATACACCTACATTCTCCCAGAAATAGTGTTATACCAACTGTCAAGGAATCATTTATTTTTTGTCGGTCATGGGGCTTGAACCCTGGGCTTGGGTGCTGTCCCTCAGCTATTCAGCTCAAGGCTAGCAGCACTCTTACCGCTTGAGCCACTGTGCCACTTCCAGTTTTCTGGTGGTTTATTGGAGCTAAGAGTTTCGTGGACTTCTGCCCAGGCTGGCTTTGAACCGTAATCATCAGATCTCAGCCTCGTGAGTTAGGATTACAGGCATGAGCCACGAGCACCTGGCTTCAGCCATAATTTCTAAAGAAAAGACCCTTTTGGGTTTCTTCTTTTCTTTTTTTGTTATTATAAAAGTGATTTACTAGAGGGGTTACAGTTATGTAAGTCAGATAAAGAGTACATTTCTTCTTGGACAATGTCACCCATTCCCTCGCTATTTCCCAGTTCTTTTTTGGTTTTTAAACATGATTTGGCTTTCAGGCTGTTGGTAAGATGTGCCTGGGTCAGACCTTGTTACAACATGGACACATTACCCATCTGATTTGAAATAATTAATATTCAGTTATTTGAAATTATCAGAATGTTCTGAAATGTTGTGAAATATTAAATTTTAAATTATTTCATTTCAGGTTACAGTGCAGAATTTTGGAAGTCCTGCCTCCATCACATCAAAATGGTTTTGTTAATGGACATGTTAGTAGTGTAGATGGGGAAACTATTGTCATCAGTGATAGTGATGATTCAGAAGCACAGAACAACTCTTTCCAAAATGGGTAAGTGATTTTAATAAAATTATCATTTATCAGATTAATGATATTCCACTGAAATAATATTTTCCCTAATTTCTTCCTTTCTAAACGAATTATTGTACACACCCATTTAAATAGTTTGGTTCAACCATAGAGGTTAGCATTTTCAAAATTAAAACTTACATAAAATTGGCTGTTTTAACTAAGCCTCATTCAGTTATATATATATATTTTATTTTTTTGGGTCTGGTCATGGGACCTAAACTCTGGGCCTGGGCGCTATCCCTCAGCTCTTCAGCTCAAGGGTAGCACTTTACTACTTGAGCCACAGTGCCACTTCCGGCTTTTTTCTTTTTGCTTATGTGGTGCTGAGGAATCGAACCCAGGGCCTCATGCATGCAAGGCAAGT
>NW_012267232.1:18935024-18939844 GCF_000151885.1 Dipodomys ordii
ACCACATAAGCAAAAAGAAAAAAGCTGGAAGTGGTGCTGTGGCTCAAGTGGTAGAGCACTAGCCTTGAGCTGAAGAGCTGAGGACAGTGCCCAGGCCCCAGGACCGGACCCCCCCCCCAAAAAAAAAATAATACTCCAGGCTAGAACTTTGCCACAGAAGTGGAACCACAGCACCACTTCTGGCTTTCTGTTGATTAATTGGAGATAAGAGTCTTTAGGATTTTCCTACCTGAATTAGGTAGCTGCAAACCTTAATCCTCAGATCTCAGCCTTCTGAGTAGCTAGGATTAAGGTGTGCACCAATGGTGCCCAGTTCATAGCTTATCTTTGACAAAGCAGCAAAAACAATGCTGTGCAGCACAAAAACTTTTTAACAAATGCTACTAGAATATCTGGTTGTTGACTTGGTTAAAAAAAAAAAACTAAGCCATTGGCTCACATCTGTTATCCTAGATTCTCAGGAAGCAGAGATCTGTGGATCACGGTTTGATGACAACCCAGACAGGAAAGTCCCGTGAGACTCTTACTTCCAATTAACCATTATAAAGCTCAAAGTGGCCGGGTGCCAGTGGCTCACACCTGTAATCTAGCTATTGAGGAGGCTAAGATCTTACTTCTTTTTTTTTTTTGGTCGGTCGTGGGGTCTGAACTCTGGGCTTAGGTGCTGTCCTTCGCCTCTTCAACTTAAGGCTAGTGCTCTACCACTTGAGCCTCAGCACCACTTCCAGCTTTTTTCTGCTTATGTGGTACTGAGGGATTGAACCCAGGGCCTCATGCATGCAAGGCAAGCATTCTACCAGTGAGCCACCTTCCCAGCCCTGAGGCTAAGATCTTGAGGATCATGGTTTAAAGCCAGCCCAGGCAGGAAAGACCATGAGATTCCTATTTCCAATAAACTATCAGAAAACCAGAAGTGGCGCAGTAGCTCAAGTGGTAGAGTGCTCACTTTGAGTTGAAGAGCTAAGGGTCAGCCCCCCGGCTCAAGAGTTCAGGCCCCATGACCGACCAAAAAAAAAAAGATATAGAGCCTATACTCTTCACAAAAAATCAACTCAAACTGGGTCATTTAAAAGTTTATGTTTGGGTCTGGGAATGTGGCTTAGTGGTAAAGTGCTTGCCTAGCATGCATGAAGCCCTGAGTTCAATTGCTCAGTACCACATAAACAGAAAAGCTGGAGGTGGTGCAGTGTGGCTCAAATGGTAGAGTGTTAGCCTTGAGCAAAAGAAGCTCAGGAACAGTGCCCAGAGCCTGAGTTCAAGCCACAGGACTGGCAAAAAAAAAAAAAAAAGGACAAAAATTTGTTTGCTTAAATGTAACACATAAAACTACATAACTCCTAGAATCACATAAGAGAAAACCTCAGGTATGGTGTATGGTGATGACACAACATAAATGGTATGATTCATGAAAGAAATAGTTGATAATGCTAAACTTGTCTAAAACACCTCTGTTAAGCAAAGGACATTGTCAGTAGTAAAGAGCACTAGTCACATAAAAGGAGAAAATATTACAAAAGACAGGGCTGACTGTAATTGAAACAGTGATCTGGTTTTGTAAAATTTAATACTTGGGTGTTAGCTTTTTATTGCAAAACTAAAAACAGATATGACTTTGTAATAAATAACATTTCTTTTCATGTTGGTAATAAAATGGCAATACAGTGTTTCAGCTGTCTAGGACTAGCCTTTGGGTAGAAAAGGAAGAAAATAATTAAAATGTAAGTTCTTTTGTATATCTTCCATGGATTTCCTATTTTGCAGTGAATCCATATAAGAAGTTTCTCTTTGTTCCAATGATTATACATCTTTTGAAAGAATCCAACTATGATTTTATTCTCCAGAGAATTTTCTTTTTTTGTCGGTTGTGGAGCTTGAACTCTGGGCCTGGGTGCTGTCCCTGAGCTCTTCAGCTCAAGGTGAACACTCTACCACTTGAGCCACAGCACCACTTCTAGTTTTCTGAGTGTTTTATTGTAGATAAGAGTCTCACGAACTTTCCTGGACTTTCCTGGGCTGGCTTTGAACCGTGATCCTCAGATCTCAGCCTCTTACGTAGCTAGCGTTACAGGTGAGAGCCACTGGTGTCCAGCCAGGGAATTTTATATATAGGTTATAGCACAGCCAAGTCATTGATTAGAAGAGGTTTTTATTCAATTTCAAAAGTAAGATATAATATGTACATCTCCATCAATGCAGCTTTAAATCCTCAGATAAAACACCTGTACAAGTTTTCTCATCTAAATGCCAATACCCAAATTTATAATCAGAATCTAACATTGTGAAAATTACTACATATCTTTTGATTTTTCTGTTAGCATATTAGTGATTTTTAAATTTAATATTCTGGGGAAATAGCCTGTTAAATATATTTATATATTTAGGTATAGTTTTGTATTGTATACTTTATTATATAACTATAAGATATACTGCCACTTTTAATAATTTTTAACTATACATTATAACTAATATTTTTGTTACACGTATGTGTAAAACGATAGCAGTTTCTAGATTGTGACTGATTCATTAAAGTTAATTTTTAGAACACAAAGGCACAATGCTTCTGGGCCTCTGATCATATAAAATAATATTTATCAGGGCTGGGAAAGTGGCATAGTATTATTTAATTATCATATATTAATATAGCTGTACATAATATAGCATTTAATTATATTATTAACGATATAATGATTATTATTTTTGTCAGTTGTGGGGCTTGAACTCAGGACCTAAGCAATGTCCCTGAGCTCTTTTTGCTAAAGGCTAGTGCTTTATCACTTTGAACCACAGCTTCACTTTCTCAAGAAATTATCTTAATGAGAACTGTCACCAGGGCTTTCTTTGCCCACAAGGTGCAAGTTATAGCAAGGAATTTAGTATTATATATTAAAGTAGGGACAGTTGGAAAAGAGAGAAAAACATTGCCTGCTCTCTGTATGAAATATGGGAATTAAATACTCCATCAATGCTTCTGTCTGGACACCGACTTCACTCTTGTCTTTTTCTCTTAAAGCAGTATTATTCAAACTGCAAATTATATTTCTGTGTAGGCTAAGGGGTTAACTTCATGATAAACTAAATACTACTAGATAGCATTCTATATATATTAAGGGTGAGTAGTTAAATATATCTTCTGGTTTATTTATTTATTGGGTAAAAATGACTTGCCCTTTCTACTTGGGATTTAATGCTATTACAACTGAATTCTCCATTGTATTTCTAATGTACTTATATCCTGTTTGTGTTGAATCCATCCCCAACCTTTGTTTAACTTTGCCTATATCCTTTCCTTCATCATCAATGCTGTTATTTTTCATCGTCTTACCTCCACTTACATCCTCTCAAATTCACAAAAATACCATTTTCAGAATCCAAGCTCTCCTCTACTGCCACCATTTCACTTTGTCTATGTTGCTGCATGATGAATAGCTTTGTAAGTTTACAACCTGTTTACACCTTTACCCAGTAAATGCTCTCCACAGCCAGAATGAGCATTCCTAGAAGCCTGAATTTAATAATAATTGTCTTGGTAACAAAAAATCTTAGGGCAGCTTTACTCTTAAGTCCAAAACCCTTCATGATGTCCTGTAATCATGCCCTGCTACTAGTAGCCTCTTTAAATATCAACTTTCTGGAAACGTACCTGTTTAACTTACTATGTGCTTACTCTGTTACCCATGTAAAACATTGGCTTGTCCCAACCTTTACTCTCTCTGTTCTCTTCCTAGTTATTTCCCACCTAGCCTGTTCTGTTTATTTTTTGCTTGCCTATTATGTATGTCCTTAGGTATCTGTTTAAGGAGCTACTGAATCTTCATCGTCTCTGGTAGTATCTTGCACATTGTAGACTATAAAACCATGGAGGAAATGAGTGAATATACCCTCAAAGTAAGAAGAAATGAGAAATTGGTAGGCTGAGGATTAAATATATAATCTCTTTGCCAATTCTTAAAATAGAGTAAACTTGCATTATCTCTACTTTTACTCTTTTTTTTTTTTTTTTGGTCGGTGTGGGGCTTGGGCGCTGTCCCTAAGCTCTTCAGCTCAAGGCAAGCCTCTACCACTTGAGCCACAGCACCACTTCCAGTTTTATGGTGGTTTATTGGAGATAAGAATCTCACAGACTTTCATGCCCGGGCTGGCTTTGAACTGCAATTCTCAGATCTCAGCCTCCTGAGTAGCTAGGATTACAGGCATGAGCCACTGGCACCCGGCTTCTACTTTTATTTACTCTTTTTTTTTTTTTTGCCAGTCCTGGGGCTTGAACTAGACCTGGGCATTGTCACTGAGTTTCTTTTTGCTCAAGGCTTGAGCCACAGCGCCTCTTACAGCTTTTTCTGTTTATGTGCTACTGAGGAATTGAACCAGGGCTTCATGCATACTAGGCAAGCATTCTTCCACTAAGCCACATTCCTAGCCCTTTACTTTTACTCTGTGTAACTGAAGAAAAAAGTTGGAAGGCAAATCCAAGGGGGGAATATGTAAGCTTCCCACACCCTGCCTTGAACTCTGGGCCTGGGCACTATTCCTGAGCTGCTTTTGCTCAAGGCTAGAGCTCTATCACTTGAACCACAGCACAACTTCTGGCTTTTTCTGAGTTTAATAGAGATAAAAGTATCAAGGACTTTGCTGCACTGGCTTCGAGCTGGCTTCAAACCAAGATCCTTAGATACCAGCTTCCTGAGTAGCTAGGATTATAGGTGTGAGCCACTGGGGCCTGGCTAAGAATTTTTTTTTTTGGGTCCGGTCATGGGGCCTGAACTCTGGGCCTGGGCGCTGTCCCTCAGCTCTTCAGCTCAAGGCTAGCGCTCTACCACTGGAGC
>NW_012267232.1:18940694-18942247 GCF_000151885.1 Dipodomys ordii
AAGAAAAAAGCCAGAAGTGGCGCTGTGGCTCAAGTGGTAGAGCGCTAGCCTTGAGCTGAAGAGCTGAGGGACAGCGCCCAGGCTCAGAGTTCAGGTCCCATGACCGGAACCAAAAAAAAGACTGTATCTTCACAAACGGATAAAATAAATTCTAATGGGCTTTCTGAGCCTTTTGTTTAGTTAATAACTATGCAGGAATAATCTTTTGTTTGTTTGTTTTGCCAGTTCTGGGGCTTGAACTCAGGGCCTGGGCATTGTCCCTGAGCTTCCTTGGCTCAATGCTAGTGCTCTACCAATTGAGCCATAGTGTTACTTCCAGCTTTTTTATGTAGTACTGAGAAATGGAATCCAGGGCTTTATGCATGCTAGACAAGAACTCTACCACTAAGCCATATTCCCGGCCATAGGAATAGTCTTAAAGAACTAAAAGTATTGATGGATCTACTTTTAGAATCCTAGCTACTCAGTGACTGGGATTTGAGGATTAGGTTCGAAAGCCAGCCTGGGCAAGAAAGTAAGTGAGACTCTTCAGTTAACCAGCAAAAACTTAAGTGGAAGTGTGGTTCAAGTGGTAAAGCATCAGCCTTGAGCAAAAAAGGTATAGGGAAATCTGGGCACTGGTAGCTCTTGCTTGTAATCCTAGCTACTCAGGAGGCTGAAATCTGAGGATCCCAGTTTGAAGCCAGGAAAGTACATGAGACTTTTGTTTCCAATTAACCATCCGAAAACTAGAAGTGGAGCTCTGGCTCAAAGTGGTAAAGTGCTAGCCTTGAGCAAAAGAGCTCAAGGACAGTGCTCAGGCCCTGAGTTGAAGCTCAGCGACCAACAAAAAAGACAAAAAACTAAGAAACATTACCCAAACCCTGAGTTCAAGCCCTCTAGTACTAGCACCAAAAACAAAGAAAATATGTGTTGCTGGTAGCTACCAAATGAAACAATGGAGACTTAGAAGATAAATTATTCAGCAGTTAATTAGTAATTATCTTCTCTTTACCACGTCTTATATGAGTCTAGGATACAGCAATGAACCAAAGAAACTTTAAAGTCTAGGGAAAGAATAGGGATAAAACTTCTATTTTGTTTAGATGCTTTCTTTTTTTTTTTGCTAGCTCTGGGGCTTGAACTTAGGGCCTGGACACTGTCCCTGAGCCTCTTTTTTTTGGCTCTAGGCTAACACTGTACCACTTGAGCCACAGTGCCATTTCCAGCTTTCTCTGCTTCTGAGTAATCGAACCCAGAGCTTCATGCATGCTAGACAAGCACTCTGTTAAGCCACATTCCCAGCCCCATAGATGCTTTTTTTTTAAACATTGGATTTAATTAAAAAAATGTATCTATATTTTTACTAGAAATATTCATTTTATTATTGTGTTGATTTTATTTGTTTTTGGGATCCATTGCTGCTATTTTTAGTTTGAGGACACGGGAAAATAAACATAGCATATTTAAGAATCTTAGAGTGCTTGCCTTGCATGCATGAGGCCCTGGGTTCGATTCCTCAGCACCACATAAGCAGAAAAAGCTGGAAGTGGCACTGTGGCTCAAGTGGTAGA
>NW_012267232.1:18943182-18959312 GCF_000151885.1 Dipodomys ordii
GGCCTGAACTCTGGGCCTGGGCGCTGTCCCTCAGCTCTTCAGCTCAAGGCTAGCGCTCTACCACTTGAGCCACAGCGCCACTTCCGGCTTTTTTCTTTTTTCTTGTGTGGTGCTGAGGAATCGAACCCAGGGCCTTGAGCATGCAAGGCAAGCTCTCTACCACTGAGTCACCTTCCCAGCCCCCATAAATACCTTTTGTAAAGTTCCTAATAATTTCTATATAAATACTATTCGAGGACAAAATATCTGCCAATATGTGTACCATTTTCTTTGCTTCAAATTTACGTTTTAAATAGTATGGAGTTTGGGTTGAATTCTTTGATATTAATACTACCATCTTCTCCCCTTCCCATGCCCCTAGCAGAAGAAAACACCTATTTTCTCGTGATAAACTGAAACTTTTTCTGAAGCAACACTGTGAATCACAAGATGGAGTCATTAAAATTAAGGTATTAAGAATAGTGAAATTGTTTTTTGGAAATAAGCAAAACGTGGCTAGTATTATGTAGTTGTAATGTTGCTGTAATATTATTTATCTTTTACAAAGCTTTTATTTATCAAGAGCCAAAAAAGTCTGTGAAACTCTTATCTTTAATAAACTACTCAGAAAAAAGCTAGAAGTGGTGCTGCTGTGGTTTAAGTGGTAGAGAACTACCCTTGAGCCCAGAACATAGCACGCAGGCCCTGAGTTCAGGCCCCAGGACCAACACACACGCACTCACACACGTACTCACACACACGCATGCACACATACACACACACAAAATGCTATTGAAGCCAGACACTACAATGGTGATTCAAACCCAGACAACTTTTATCTTTCCAATTAAAAGAGCAAAAGCCAGAAGTGGAGCTATGGCTCAAGTGGTAGAGCACTAGCCTTGAGCAAAAGAAGCTAAAGGATAGTGCTTAGGCCCTGAGTTCAAGCTCCAGTACCAACACACACACACAAAATAATTTTACTGAATTAAATACTATTTTTCTTTTTTTTGTCGGTCATGGGGCTTGAACTCTGGGCCTGGGCGCTGTCCCTCAGCTCTTCAGCTCAAGGCGAGCGCTCTATCACTTGAGCTACAGCGCCACTTCCGGTTTTCTGGTGGTTTATTGGAGATAGGAGTCTCACGGTCTCTCCTGCCCGGGCTAGCTTTGAACCGAGATCCTCAGATCTCAGCCTCCTGAGTAGCTAGGATTACAGGCGTGAGACACCAGCGCCCGGCTTAAATACTATTTTTATAACTGTTAATTGTGTCAGATACTACCATTTATTTTTTCTTATATGAAAGATCAATTAGGACAGGTGAAAATAGGTAGCTTGGAAAAAAGAAACTAATGTAATAAGATTGCTTTTAATAGGGTAGGTCTGGATTATGAGTAGTAAATGGATTTTAAGAACAGTGCTGAAGGGCTAGGAAGGTAGTTCAGCGGTAGAGTGCATGCCTTGCAAGCATGAGGCCCTGGGTTCAATTCCTCAGCACCACATAAACAGAAAAAGCCGGAAGTGGCTCTGTGGCTCCAGTGGTACAGCGCTAGCCTAGCTTAAGAGCTGAGGGACAGCACCCAGACCCAGAGTTCAGGCCCCATGACTGGAAAAAAAAAAAAAAAAAAAGAACAGTGCTGAAATAGGTGCCTCCAGATAAGAGAATAATTTAGATAAAATAAGTATATTATAGGCCTACTAAGGAGGAAATAGTTCTTAGAGACCTCACATTTTACATTAAATAATAAGATGGTAAAAGTATGACTAATTTTCCAAAATGTAAACTAACTCATTTGAGGATAAAGAAGTATTAAGAAAAAGCAATAGGGCTGGGAAGGTGGCTCAGTAGTAGAGCACTTGCCTTGCATGCCTGAGGCCCTGGGTTCAATTCCTCAGCACCACATAAGCAAAAATAGAAAAGCCAGAAGTGGTGCTGTGTCTCAAGTGGTAGAGCGCTAGCCTTGAGCTGAAGAGCTGAGGGATAGCGCCCAGGCCCAGAGTTCAGGCCCCATGACCAGACTCCCCCGCCCCCCAAAAAAAGAAAAAGAAAAAGCAATAGAATGCCATTTGTGGTGGTGTGCACCCTTAATCTCAACATTCTGAAGGGAGAGGCAAGAAGAGTGAAATTTCAGGGTCAGCCTCAAAAAATAATATATTAGCCAAGTGCAAGCCAGAGTTCAAATCTGGATGTTGTCAAAGAACAAACTAAACAAAAAGATGTATGCATTGATCATGAATGTATGCATTTAGATTTATGCAAATACATCTATCACAAATATAAATACATCTATCACAAGCTGATGCTTAAGATTTGTACATTTCATTTTATGTAATGCATGAAAAAAATTCTTATTGTAAATCAGGTAATGAGTACATTTCTTTTTGAACAGTGTTTCCCCCTTCCTCATTTTTTCCTAGTTATTTCCCCTCTTGACCTCCTCCCCACCCGGTTGTATAGTTTATTTCCAACACAGTGTCTAGTGAATATCACTGCTGAACCAACAGTAGTTACTCTATGTAAAAAAATAACATTTCAAAATTAGGTTCTAGTTGCTCATGCATAGCTACACAGAAGCTTAGATCTTGAGGATCATGGTATGGAGCTAGCCTAAGCAGAAAAGTCCATAAGAGTCCATGTCCATAATAACCAGCAGAAAGCTGGACTGGAGGCATGGCTCAAGTGGTAGAGCACTAGCCTTGAGCTCAGGGACATGTCTCAGATTCTTTAGTTCAAGCCCCAGGACTGCTACAAAATCAAATCAATCAATAAAACTAGATGGCCTGGCATAGTAGCATGCCTGTATAATCCCCTACTGAAAATTTTAGGTCAGATTTGGCAAAAAGTTAGTAAGACCTCCATGTTAACAAACAAGTCAGCCCTGGTAGTACATATCTGTAATCTTAGCTTAAAAAAAATTTACAATTTTGACAGTCTAGAGAAAGAATGGCTATGCACTTAAAATTGTTTTGTTATTATAAAGGTTATTGTAGAGGACTTACTATTATGTAAGTTGTGTAGAGTACAGTTCTTTTTGGACAGTGTCACCCCTTTCCACAGAACTTTTTAAAAAATCAACTAAAAAGAAAAGTCAGGCATTGGTGGCTCATGCTGGTAATACTAGCTACACAAGAGGCTAAGATTTGAAGATCATGATGATCATGGTTTGAAGTTAGCCCATGGCAGAAAGTTTGTGGGACTTTTTTCTCCAATTTATTACTAAAAAGCTAGAAATGGAGCAAGTCTAGGGTTGAAGGCCCAACGTAATGGTGCATGCCTTATAATCAGAGAACTCAAAAAGCTTAGACAGATTAGATTTGTACTTAGGACCTTGACTTTGCTTGGTAGATACAACTATTTGAACCTTTCATACTATTTTCTCAAAAGTAGGAAAATCTGGGCTGGGAAGGTGGCTCAGTGGTAAAGTGCGTGTCTTGCATGCATGAGGCCCCAGGTTTGATTTCTTAGGACCAAATAAGTAGAAAAGGCTGGAAGTGGCACTGTGGCTCAAATGGTAGAGGGCTAGCCTTGAGCTGAAGAGCTGAGGCACAGTGCCCAGGCCCAGAGTTCAAGCTCCATGACCTGGAAAAAAAGGTAGGAAAATCTCAGTTCAATGTCTTTGCTGTTAAATAGGCAAATACTGTCTAGCTGCAATTTGAGGTTATTGTATAGTGGATAAAATATACAGTCTCTGGAATCAATGGGCTGGTTTTGAAACCAGGCTATGGACTTGTTGACTATAGCCTTTGGCATGCTGCCTAGCTCTTTGTGCCTTGGTTTTATCATATGTGACATGGGGCAAATAATATCTATCTTATAGGTATCTTATGAGAATTTAATTGGCTAATGATTACAGACAAAAATAATAACCCTAAAATGTTTTAAGAATAGAAAGGAAGGAAGACAGGGAAGGAAGCAAGGAGGGGACCAGTTATATAGTAAACTATATTTCACTATACAATAGCACATGAAATTCTAACATTTTTGGCCTGGTCTTTAATTAATGGTTCATATGATGTATAGAGCATATCTGTATGTGGTTTACTGATGTATTGTAGTGTCTGTTTTTTTTCCATTATTAAGGCATCATCTCTTTCAACATATAAAATAGCAGAACAAGATTTTTCTTATTTCTTCCCTGATGATCCACCTACATTTATCTTCAGTCCTGCTAACAGACGGAGGGGGAGACCTCCCAAACGAATATCTGTTAATCAGGTAAGTAGGGAAGAGGTCAGAACTACCTTTTTTGTATGTGTCTGTGCCAGTCCTTGGGTTTGAACTCAGGGCCTAGGCATTTTCCACTGAGCTTTTTTTGCTCAAGGCTAATGATCTACTACTACTTGAGCCACAACTCTACTTCTGTCTTTTTGGTGTTTAACTAGAGAATATTATAGACTTTCCTGCCTGGCTTTAAACCTCAACCCTCAGATCTCAGCCTCCTGAGTAGATAGAGTTAGTCATGAGCCCACTAGCATCTGGTTAGAACTACCTTTTAGTTGTTAATAAAACAGTATTCAGAAGCAAGACTTGTTTGGTTCCTGTGACCCATATGGTCTGTAGGAAGAAACACATTACTTCACACTAGTGCTCCATGGTGCTATCTGAAATTTCAAGAGTAAATTAGACATGGATCTCATACCACAGAGATTTTATACCAAGGTGAAACAAGCATATGAGCAGTTACTGAAATTCATAAAAAGAGGAAATACAGTGATTAAACTATGGATTCAGGTGTTAAGAGCAATAAATTCTGACTGGAGGAAATTATGGAGATCTTTAAGAAGGCAGTAATGTTAAAGCTAGACAAAATGTAAGATTCCTAATGTTGAAATCAGGCCTATGTTCCTAGTTACTTAGGAGACTGATACCTGAGGATTATAGTTTGAAGCCATTCTGGGCAGACAAATCCACAGGACTTTTATCTCCAATTAACCAGCAAAAAGAAGTTGAAGCTGGGCGCTGGTGGCTCACACCTGTAATCCTAGCTACTCAGGAAACTGAGATCTGAGGATTGTGGTTTAAAGCAGCCTGGGCAGGAAAGTCCATGAGGCTCTTTATCTCTAATAAACCACCAGAAAACCAGAAGTGGTGCTGTGGCTCATGTGATAGAGCACCCAGGCCCAGAGTTCAAGTCCCACAACCGGAACAAAAAGAAGTGTGAAATTGAAGTGTGGTACAGGGAAAAAACAAGTGAGAGGTCTCTAACTTCAGGCCTCAGCCATGAACACTCAAAAACAAAAAAGATTTCTAGTGATGAGGCAAAAAGCTAGAAAAGGTGTTTGGATCGCGAAATAGTATATATAGCATGGCTAGTCTGTTAGTAGTGGAGGGATATAATGAAAATGAGGCAGAAATTCTGTATTGATTCTTGAGATTCTAATTTCTCTGTATCATAAAGTAGTTCTAATAGCTTTTCCATTATAATAACCAGATTGCTTCATACTATTTGCTTTATGTACAAACTGAAAATGGTGGCCTAAAACCAAGCAAATATCAAGTACTAATTCAGTGTATTTAATGAGAGACCCTAAAGTGTAAACTGAATCTTCCCTAAGGAGTTTTAGAACAGGAATAAAAGGAGGCAGTATGAATGATTAATGTGTTTATCCTGAGCTCACTTTCACATTTATCTTCTCACCTTTAGCAGTAGTGAATTTTTCTTCTTCAAGATATTGCCATTACCCAAGTCAGGAATCAAAGACTGAAAATTTCTAGAATTGGGCAAACTGATACAGTTGCCTGAAATATATTTTTGATTATTCTAATCCTTTATTCCCTTCTGATTTCTTTTTTATTTATTTATTTTTTGTGGGTTATGGGGCTTGAACTCTGGCCCTGAGCTCTTCAGCTCAAGGTGAGTGCTCAACCACTTGAGCCACAGAGAGCTGGCCTATAATACTACCTACTCAGGAGATCCTTAGACTAAGATCTGAGGATCACGGTTTAAAGCCAGCCTGGGCAGGAATGTATGTGAGATTATCTCCAATTAACCACCAGAAAATTGGAGTGGCACTGGCTCAAGGGTAGAGTGCTAGTCTTGAGCTGAAGAGTTCAGGGATAGCACCCAGGCCCAGAGTTCAAGCCCCATGACTGACCCTCCCCCCTCTATTCACCCCCCCCCAAAGAAAAAAGTCATGGACTTTCCTTGTCCTTGCTGGCGTTGAACAACAATCCTCAGATCCTCAGAAGCTAGGATTACAGGTATGAGCCACCAGTGCCAGGCTCTGAATTTATTTTTTCTCTTACTTTGAGTTGATTGCATTTGGTTTTGTTCTCATGGCTAATGGCTATCATGATTTGTCTGCCACCTTCCACTTCTCCTAAGAATAACTTCAAGCATATTCAGCACAATTTATTTACTTATTTATTTATTTTTAGTGTAAACATGATATACAGAGGGGTTAAAGTTACATAAGTCAGGTTAGCAAGTATATTTCCTTTTGAACAGTGTCACCTCTTCCTTCATTTTTTTCCCCAGTTTTTCCCTTCTAATCCCTTCTCCCCTGCAAGTTGTATAGTTTGTTTTCAACATTGTGGCTAGTATCACTGCTGCATTTGGTCATCCTTTGTCTCCCACCATTTCTTTTTTTTGGGGGGGGGCGGGGTACGGTCGAGGAGCCTGAACTCTGTCTGGGCCTGGGCGCTGTCCCTCAGCTCTTCAGCTCAAGGCTAGCACTCTACCACTTGAGCCACAGTGCCACTTCTAGCTTTTTTCTTTTTTTTTTTCTTTTTGCTTATGTGGTGCTGAGGAATCGAACCCAGGGCCTCATGCATGCAAGGCAAGCGCTCTACCACTGAGCCACTTTCCCAGCCCTGTCCCACCATTTCTATGCTCCCAAAGTTACGGAAATCAAAAACAATGACAAAAGTTGGGGGGAGGGGGAAGCAAAATAACAAAGAGCCTCTTGTTTCCATTTCTTTTTTTTTTTTTTTTTTGGGTCAGGTCGTGGGGCCTGAACTCTGGGATTGGGCGCTGTCCCTCAGCTCTTCAGCTCAAGGCTAGCGCTCTACCACTTGAGCCACACTACCACTTCCTGCTTTTTTCTTTTTGCTTATGTTGTGCTGAGGAATTGAACCCAGGGCCTCATGCATGCAAGGCAAGTGCTCTACCACTGAGCCACCTTCCCAGCCCCTTGTTTCCATTTCTTGGAGTTCATTTCGATAAGCATCATTTCATATGGTCACATGCACATAGCTATTGAGCCTTCATGATCCTCTCTTAAGGTATATCTTCCTTTGGTTTCACTGTGAATGTTTAGAATCCTGTTTAATTTATCGTGACTAAGGATAATTTTTTGTCTTTTTCCATTCATTGTGTTTACTTATAGTTTTTTGTTTGTTTGTTTTTGTTTTTGGGTCCGGATGTGGGGCCTGAACTCTGGGCCTGGGCGCTGTCCCTGCGCTCTTCAGCTCAAGGCTAGCGCTCTACCACTTGAGCCACAGCGCCACTCCGGCTTTTTTCTTTTTGCTTATGTGGTGCTGAGGAATCGAACCCAGGGCCTTAGGCATGGAAGGCAAGCGCTCTATCACTGAGCCATCTTCCCAGCCCCTGCTTATAGTTTTTTAGGCACATTCTAATTACTACAAATGAGGGAAATCATGCAACCTATGTTTCTGTAGGTCTGGCTTACTTTGCTTACTTCCAAGTCTTTCCATTTCCTTATGAATGGAGCAGTATCATTCTTTCTGATGTAAGCATAGAATTCTGTTTTGTTTATTTACCACATTTTCTTGATCTTCATCCACTGAGGGGCATCTGGGTAGATTCTATCCATATCTCAGTTATGGTAAACAATGCTGCAGTGAACATAGTTGTGCTGGTAACTTTAGTATAGCCTTGTTTGTGGTCTATTTGATAAATGACCAGGAGTGCAATTCCTAGGTCATAGGGAAGATCTATGTATAGTCTTTTGAGGAGCCTCCATACAGCTTTCCAGAGTGTTTGAACAAGTTTACCTCCCACCAACAAAAGGGAAGTAGTCTTCCCTTTTGGCCACATCTCCACCAACATCTGTTACAGTTAGTTTTCTTGATAATGGCCATTCTAATTGGAGTGAGGTTGAATCTCAGTGTTGTTTTGATTTGCATTTCTTTGTTGAGAGTTTTTTTGTTGTTGTTGTTGTGTTTTTTTGTCGGTGGTGGGGCTTGAACTCTGGGCCCCAGCGCCACTTCTGGCTTTTTCTGTTTATGTGGTGCTGAGAATTGAACTAAGGGCCTCATGCAGGCAAGGCAAGCATTGTACCACTGAGCCATCTTCCCAGTCCCAGATTTGCATTTCTTCTATGGCCAGACATTGGAATGTTTCTTCTTGTAACTATTGGTCATTTTTACTTCTTCTGAGAAAGAAATCTCTCTTTAAGTCTTTATGAATTGGGTTTTTGTTTCTTTGAAGGTTTAGAGGGGATTAATTTTTTATAGTATATTTTAGATATGAGGCCTTTGTCTGATGCATAACTAGTAAAAATGGTTTCCTATTCTGTGGGCTTTCTGTTTATCTTGCTAGCTATATCCTTTGCCATGCAGAAATTCTTAGTGCAATCCCATTTTATCCAGTCTTTTTTTCAATTTGTTGTGATTCTGGATCTTAGGAAGTTTCAATCTGTGCCAAGGAGCCCTAGTGTTTCCCATATCCCTTACTCTAATATTTCCATGGTATCTGGTCTTACATTGAGGTCTTTGATCCATTTGTAATTGATTCTGGTGCAGGGTGATATATAAGGATCTAACTTCAGTTTTCTGCATGTGGATAGCCAATTATGCTAGCACCATTCATTGAAGAGGTTTTCTTCTTCCATCCTGTGTTTTTGTCTCCCTTATCAAATATTAGGTGGTTATAAGTCTGTGGGTTCATTTCTGGGTCTATTCAATTGGTCCTCAGGCCTATTCTTTTTTTTTTTTTAATTTTTTATTGTAAAGATACTATACAGAGGGTTACAGTTACATGAGTAAGGTAATGAGTACACTTCCTATTGAGCATTGTTACCCCCTCCATTGTTTTCCTCCTACCATCCCTTCCCTCCCTACCTTCCCCAGGTTCTTTTTTTTTTTTTTTAAATTGTGATTAAGTGATTACATAATTTCCGGAATTTCACAGTATTGTGGAATAATGATGCTCATTTAAAGTCACAAGTTCATTCTAACTTTCCTGGAGCAAATTGTCTATCACAATCTATAACATATAACGGTGTACACATATACACCATACATGTGATCAGCAGCATGGGGATATTTAGTAGTGGTTCGACCAGATGAGTGGGAGTTCTTTGTTTCTTAAGTTCAGGCCTATTCTTAAATGAGTACCAAGCTGTTTTTTTTTGGGGGGGGGGTTCTGGTTTCTGGGGCCTGAACTCTGGGCCTGGGTGCTGTCCCTCAGCTCTTCAGCTCAAGGCTAGCGCTCTACCACTTGAGCCACAGTGCCACTTCTGGCTTTTTTCTTTTGGCTTATGTGGTGCTGAGAAATCGAACCCAGGGCCTCATGCATGCAAGGCAAGCGCTCTACCACTGAGCCACCTTCCCAGCCCCAAAGCTGTTTTTTCTTACTATGGCTTTGTAATAATGTTTGAAGTTTGGCAGAAGTAGCACTGTGGCTCAAGTGGTAGAGCATTATTAGCCTTAAGCAAAAGGAGCTCAGGACAGTGCTCAGGCCCTGAATTCAAGCCCCAAACACTAGCAAAAAATTAAAAAGCTGAATCCTGGTCTTAGACCAAAAAACCCAAAACTTTAGATAGAAGTTTGAAGTTTGGTATTGATATTCCTCTAACACTGTTTTTCCTGCTAAGGAATATTTTTGTTATTTGGAGTATTTTATTGTTCCATAGGAATTTTTGGATTGCTTTTCTCTATCATTGAAGAATGTTGTTAGGATTTTGATGGGTACTGCATTAAATTTGTAGATATCTTTGGGGAGTATTTTCATTTTTACAATGTTAATCTTTTCAAAGTATGGAAAAAATTTCCATTTCTTTAAATCTGCTTTAATTTCTTTTTTCAGATTTTTGAAGTTTTCATCATAGAGGTCCTTCACATCTTTGGTTAATTCCTTCCTAGGGTTTGTTTTTTTGTTTTTGTTTTGTTTGAGTTGCCTTTCTCATTTCATTCTCAATCTTCTCATTGTTTCCATACAGAATAGCTACTGACTTTATACCCTGCTACTTTGCCAAAGTTTCAGATCAGCTGAAGTAGCTTGGGAGAGGAATCTGTGGGGTTCTTTCAATACAGGATCATGTTTTACTTCTTTTCCCTATTTGGATACCCTTTATGTTTGTCTCATGCCTTATTGCTGTAGCTAGAAATTCCAATATTATGTTGAAGAGGAGTAGAGAAAGAGGACAGAGTGTCTTGTTCCTGATTTTAGAGAAAATGGTTTTAACTTTTCACAATTAAGTATAATGCTGGCTGTAGGCTTGTCATATAAAACCTTTATTTTTTATTTTATTTTTTTATTTTTTGCCAGTTTGGGGCTTGACCTTGGCCTGAACACTGTCCTTGAGCTGCTTTTGATCAAGGCTAACACTCTGCCATTTGAACAGCTCTACTTCTGGCTTTTTCTGTTTATGTGGTTCTGAGGAATTGAACCCAGTGCTTTATGCATGTTAGACAAGCACTCTATCACTAAGCCACATTTCCAGCCTGCAACAGTCTTTATTATATTGAAGAATATTCCATGGATTCCTAGCTTCTCCAAGTCAAGTGCTTTTTTGTTTCTTTTCTTTTCTCTTCTTTTCTTTTCTTTTTTTTTTTGTGGGTCATGGGGCATGAGCTCTGGGCCTGGGCACTGTCCCTCAGCTCTTCAGCTCAAGGCTAGTGCTCTACCACTTGAGTCACAGTGTCACTTCTGGCTTTTTGTGCTTATGTGGTGCTGAGGAATCAAACCCAGGGCCTCATGCGTGCAAGGCAAGCACTCTACCACTGAGCCACTTTCCCAGCCCTCAAGTACTTTTACTACATCTATTGATGATCATGTGGTTTTTGTCCTTGCTTCTGTTGATGTGTTACATTAATTGACTTAAGTATATTGAATCAGTTTTGCATCCCTGGAATGAATCCCATTTGATCATAGTGTATGATTTTTTTGGTTTTTGAATTTAGTTGGCCAAAATTTTATTGTGAAGTTTTGCACTGATGTTCATTAAAGAAATGGGTCTATAGTTCTTTCTTTGATTAGTACCTATCTAGTTTTGGGATGAGTGTTATATTCAGCATAATTTGGAACTTTTGAGGAATCTTGAGTTATTTCCAGGTTTTATGTGTTTCTAGAGTTTCTTGGGACTATAGGAGGGATAAACAGATTTTTTTTCTTCTTGCCTATGAAAACCTTAGTTGGAGTATTCTGTGCATTCTTTCCTTCACCCATGCCCTTGTCACTTGTAACTATACTTCCTTCTCTACCCACAGATGAAACCTATTTCTTTCTTCCAAAGCCTTTTCAGTATAATATACTGCCTTTAATTCCTACTGTATACTTGGTGTTCCATATGTAGAAGAATATATACATATGTGTTTTTTTTTGTTGTTTTTTTTTGGTCCAGTCGTGGGGCCTGAATTCTGGGCCTGGGCGCTGTCCCTCAGCTCTTCAGCTCAAGGCTAGCACTCTACCACTTGAGCCACAGTGCCACTTCTGGCTTTTTTCTTTTGGCTTATGTGGTGCTGAGGAATCGAACCCAGGGCCTTATGCATGCAAGGCAAGCGCTGTACCACTGAGCCACCTTCCCATATGTGTTTTTAAGAGCGTCATAATAGCTCTTCAAAATAAGGAGGGTTACATTTAATAGATGAAGAGATAAGATCTCAGGGAAGTCGACTCACTTTTCTCAAAAGTAACAGATAAGCTTTGTTTTGAATTTAAAAAATGCAGCCGGGCACTGGTGGCTCATGCCTGTAATCCTAGCTACTTAGGAGGCTGAGATCTGAGGAACTCGGTTCAAAGCCAGCCAGGGCAGGAGAGTCTGTGAGACTCTTATCTCCAATAAACCACTAGAAAACCGGAAGTGGCTCTGTGGCTCAGGTGGTAGACCACTTTCCTTGAGCTGAAGAACTGAGGGACAGAGTTCAAGCCCCATGACGGACAAAAAAAATAAAATAGAGTAAATAAAAATTAAAAAATGCCACTTGCATTTTTTGCTCTGCTTCAATGATGCAGAGTAATACTGATACTATTACTGAGATAACTAAGGTTAGAATAATTACCACTTTTTAACAGCTATCCCATTTGATCACTTAGCCTTTCTATTTTAGAATTTAGTTGAATTCTGAGATTTGGGAGATGTTCACAAAGAATGTTGAATTGTACCTGTGATGAGCCTTCTCATCTTTTACTTATTTTATATGTGACTTCTCTGTTTAACTATGAAAGGGAGTCTGTTTTGTTTTACCATGATTTAGTACTATGCCTGGCAAATGCTACATTTTCAAATATTCAGATAAACTATATTTTGTTACATTTTTATATTTGAGATAATAAACTCATTAAACAGGCTAGAGACATTCTTACAAGAAATAAAGCAAAAATAAATGCTTAATATTTAACATTGGCCACACAAATATTTCTGATATGTCTTTTCTTTGCGTCTTTCATATTTGATATTTACTAGCTTATCAAGTAATGTGTTTTTAAAGATTTCTCTGAATATTATCTTTCTTGTGATAATCAGTGTGCAGAACTATAGAATTCTCTCAGCTCCTATACATTAGAATTATTAAAAGTTTATATTTCAAAATGAAGCTCATTGTATTCCATTCCATTCTATTCTAGTTCATGGTGGTAAGAATTGAATGCAGGACCTGGTGCATACTAGGCAAGAACTCTCCTAGTTGGGCCAAACCTCAGCCCTTTGATTTATATTTTGATTCTTTGATAAAAGTTTCAATCCTCCTGCCTCTGTCTCCCATGTAGCAGGATTATAGGCAGGCACCATTACTACTAGCTCTAAAATTCATTTTAGTATGAACAAAATGTAGACTTTTTTTTCTCAGTGCTGGGGATCAAACCAGTTCATTGCACTTGTTAGACAAATGTTATTACCAGTCTTGATATGGGTTTTTAATTTTTTGGTTTTTATTCTCACTATAAGAATCAAGCCAGCTGGGGCTCTGGTGGCTCACACCTGTAATTCGAGCTACTTAGGAGGCTGAGATCTAAGGATCATGATGCAAAGCCAGCCTGGGCAGGAAAAGCCAAAAGACATCAGAAAACTGGAAGTGGAGCTGTTGCTCAAAGTGGTAGAAACACTAGCTTTTAGCAAAAAAGCTCAGGGACAGCTCACAGGCTCTTGAGTTCAATCCACACAACTGACCAAAAAAAAAAAAAAGAGCAAAAACACGCCATTGATTATATACTGTGTGGTTTACAACTTTAGCTTCTTGTTTTGTTTTTTAGGAAGACAACATTGATAATAAACAGACTATTGCAGGATATAGGAACAAAACTACTAAGGAAAGAGACAAACTTTTGAAACAAGAAGAAATGAAGGCACTAGGTGAGTTTTAATATTAATTTTCAATAACTATTTAGGGACAAGAGAGGTTGTTTTCCTGTTCCCAGTGGGTGGTATTTCTCAAATCATACATTGTCTGGTTTGTGTATAAATGCGGCCCTCCCCCCCCAATTATTTTTCTTCTCTGTGTGTGTGTGTAAGTGCATGCCCATGTATGCATTTGTGCATGTGCTCTCTCTGGCTTTAAACTATAATCCTCAGATCTCAGCCTTCTGAGTAGCTAGGAATGAGCCACTGGCTCCTGGCTTCATTTTTTCTTTAAGTCAGTTTTGGCCCTGGTCCCTGTCCCTGAGCTCTTCAGCTCAAGGCTAGCACTCTACCACTTGAGCTGGCTTTTTCTGCTTATGTGGTGCTAAGGAGTCAAACCCAGGCCTCATGCATGCGAGGCAAGCACTCTACCACTGAGCCACCTTCACGGCCCTAGTTTCATTTTTTAAAATAATTTGAGACCTCTTCTCTTCAAACAGTATTTCAGGACTTTGTTCAAATGGCAGAGTGCTTGCCTACCTAGACAGCACAAAGCTCTGAAATCAGTATCACAATATTTTTGGGGAGGTATTAGCTTGTTAATCTGCTTTAATGCTAGATTAAGAAATAAACAGTTTCAAGGTTTCCAATTGTTCTGACCATTGTGTTGGATTCACACAGACTTTTAAACTATGTTACAAATATGGATTTTGTTGAAATATACATTCTAAATAAGTTTGGATTGGGGCTACAACTCTGCTTGCTTGCTTGCTTTTTTCTTTTATCTTCTTTTCTGATATTGGGGTTTTGAACACACTTGCTAGGTTTTACCAGTTGAGCCATACCCCAGCCCATCCTGCATTGTCTTCAGACCTCAGTGTGAGTATGTGAGCTTTCAAAGACAGTATCTATCCTGGTATTATTTTCTTAAACCCAGCCGACTTGCTTTTACATTTTAATCAATCGCCTGCTGGCTCCCTTCAAGAATTTTCTGAGTCTTTTAGATTTCAGGGCAGCTTTTGTTATATTAAGAAACAAAAGAGCCAAGTATTTTGTTTCTTTATCTGTATATAGTTTTTATGTTTGACTTTCTCCACAGCTTTTGAAAAGGCAAAATTAAAAAGAGAAAGAGCAGATGCCATAGAAGCAAAGAAAAAAGAAAAGGAAGATAAAGAGAAAAAGAGGGAAGAATTGAAGAAAATAATTGAAGAAGAGAGACTAAAGAAAAAAGAAGAAAAAGAGAGGCTTAAAATAGAAAGAGAAAAGGTATTCAATCCTCTGTGCATATGGTAGTATTACTTTATATATTTATGCTCATAGTTAACTTTCCAGTGTTTTTACTACTTTCATTCACAGTGCATTTAATAATGATAATAATAAAATAATAATAATACTCAGTTTTACTTGAGAAAGTTTAATAGCTGGTGTTAGCATAATTCTGTGTGCTCTTATACCTGACATAAAACATCTTTTAAAGTTCAAGTTTGAAGTGAAATGAGTGATTGTTTTCATTATTTAGAATTACAGATTTATGCAAGATGATACATAATTTTTTATCTGAATATGTTGGTGCACACTTATAAATCCCAGAATTGTTGTTTTAAAGATAGAATCTCTCTTATGGGATGTGGAGGGAAGTGGATCGATCACAAGTGAGCCTGGGCCTACATAGTGAGACTTTATCTTTTTTTTGTTTTTTGGGCATGAGGCTTGAACTCAGGGCCTGGCTTCTACCTGAGCTCAAGGTTAGTGCTTTTACCACTTTGAGCCACAGCTCCACTCAGGTTTTCTAGTGGTTCATTGGAGATAAGAGTCTCAAGGACTTTTCCTTCCCAGGCTGGCTTGAATCTCAATCTTCAGATCTCAACCTCCTGACTTCGGAAGATTGTAGGCTTGAGCCACCAGTACTTAACAGCTGGATATGGTGGCTCATGCCTAAAGTCCTCATTAGTCCTCAGATTTCAGCCTCCTGTGTTGCTAGGATTTCAGGTGAAGGTCACTGGTGCCCAGCTTTTATAGTATCATTTTGATAGTTTGGTTTTTTTTTCATCAATGCATTAAAATTTTAAAAAGAGCTTATTAAAATACCGTGTGTGTGTGTGTGTGTGTGTGTGCGTGTGCGCGCGCGTGCGCGCCCGTCCGTCCGTTCGTCCGTCCGTCCCAGAGTTTCTAGAGGAGGAGCCCAAGTATTTGTAATAGATTCTCAGATAATGTTAATGCTGATAAATTTCTTTTACAAATTTTTATTATCCTTTTTTGTTAGGAAAGAGAGAAGTTACGTGAAGAAAAGCGAAAGTATATGGAATACTTAAAACAATGGAGTAAACCCAGAGAAGATATGGAATGTGATGACCTTAAGGTACAGCATATATAATGTTTGACATGTATGTTAATATGTGTCCTATATGGCTTTGCTGATGAAATGGCTCTGTTTGTTTGTTTTTTGTTTGTTTCTGAGACAGAGTCTTGCTGTGCAGCCCAGGCTAGCCTCAAATTTCCACCATCTCAGCTTCCTGAGTGTGTGACTACACCTAACCGAAATGTTTATTTAACAACAGTCTATTCATATTAAGAGCAAATAGTTATGCAGATGTTTGTTCTTAGAATTCCAAGGATAGTATTGTTAATATTTCATAGCAAAATTTGACAATAAATGTTATTTTGCAGAAATAATGTTTAGTTTTTGTGAATC
>NW_012267232.1:18960815-18995734 GCF_000151885.1 Dipodomys ordii
GCTGTGGCTCAAGTGGTAGAGCGCTAGCTTTGAGCTGAAGAGCTGAGGGACAGCGCCCAGGCCCAGAGTTCAGGCCCCATGACCGGACCCAAAAAAAAAAAAAAAACAAGTAGTGAAGCCCGGCACCGGTATTTCATGCCTGTAATCCTTTCTACTCGGGAGCCTGATATCTGAGGATCTTATCTCCAATTAACCACCAAAAAACCAGAAGTGGTGTTGTAGCTCAAGTGGTAGAACACTGGCCTTGAGCTGAACTGCTCTGGGACAGCACCCAGGCCCAGAGTTCAAGCCTCATGACTAACCAAAAAAAAAAAAAAGTACGCCCCCCCAAAAAACCCCAAATAAGTAAAAAGGACAAGGTCCTTTCACATCTCAGTGCTGCTAAAATTTAACAAAATTAATAGAATTGGAGGGAGAAAATGGGGACAATGATGGTAGGGGTGACATTGACACTGAATGCTAGTGGATCACACCTGTGATCCTAGCTATTCTAAAGGCTGAGATCTCAGGATTATGGTGGTTCAAAGCAAACTCGATTGTTTGAGACTCTTTGTCTCCAGTTAGCAACCAAAGAGCCCAAGTTCAAATGGTTCAAATGGTAGGGTGCCAACTTCAAGCAAAAATGCTAAGGGACAATGCCCAGGCCCTGAGTTCAAGCACATATGCACACACACACAAAGTAAACAAAGAATTTTATGCAGGGGGTTGTCTTGGGCTTGAACTCAGGGCCTGGCCACTGTCCCTGGGATTGAACTCAGTACCTGGGCACTGTCCCTGAGACTCTGTGCTCAAGGCTAGTGTTCTACCACTTGAACAACGGTGCTACTTCCAGCTTTTTCTGAATAGTACTATAGGTAAGAATCTCACAGATTTTCCTGCCCAGTCTGGCTTTGAACCATGATCCTCAAATCTCAGTCTCCTGAGTAGCTAGAATTATAGGCATGAGCCACCAGTGCCCAGTTAAAAATATCTTTTTTATTTCCTATAATTGTTTTAAATAGTTATATCAATTGTTTAATTTTTCAGGAACTTCCAGAACCAACTCCAGTAAAAACTAGACTACCTCCTGAAATCTTTGGTGATGCTCTGATGGTTTTGGAGTTTCTTAATGCTTTTGGGGAACTTTTTGACCTCCAAGATGAATTTCCTGAGGGAGTAACTCTAGGCAAGTACTATAGTTATTTAGTGCTGTGTTAGCTCACCCTAAAATTAGTGGCTGTTATTAACAAAACAAGTTATATCTTAAAGCTCTATAGGGTTACGGGACTTAACTATCCACTTCCCTCTTGGAATTTGCCATGTGATTGTAGTCAGATAGTGGCTAGGACTGGAGTCATCTGAAGCTTGACTAGCTGGTTGTTCCAGGTGGCTTTTTTGTGCACATGACTGATGACTGATGTTGGTACCTCATTCCTTTTTATATGGCCTCACAAACTCATCTGCCGTTTTACATGATAGCTGAGGCCTTCAAGAAGCTGGAAACAGAAACTGCCAGATCTTTGAAAGGCTAGGCTTTGAACTGCCACATTGCAATGGTCAGTAGTTAGAGGCCCCTATAACTCAAGGGGATGGAAGAATAGACCCACTTTATGAGTGGGGGTGCATGTTTACAGATTATTGCCGACTTTTAGTTTATAGTTCTATTTTGCCTGTGCATTTACATGCATTGCATAATAATTTATAATAGAGTTTGGACCAAATTTTGAGATTTAGATGATAGCAAAATAATTTTATTAAGATTCATATATAGCCTATCAAACACATAATTAAATTTCTATTAGTAAGAGCATTCAATTTCTTTACTGTCTTATTAACTAAATGAAGTATGAATTACTGTTTATAATTCAAAAACATCTAAACAATGCCAGTTTAGGTAAGCTGAACTAAATAAGAAAACAGTTATTTAACACTTGGACCTAATATTAAAGTTAAAACCTAAAGCTAATAATTACCTCTCCTGTGCTGTTTTGTACACACTGTCACACATAGCTCTCAAGAACAGTGAGATGACAATAATAGATATTTGTATTGTTATTAAAATTATACTTTTTAAATGTTACTAGATTTGTGCCTCAACATTAAGTATAGATAAAATAATAATTTGGTCTATTGAGACTATTTTTGCTTCAATGCAATGTCTGACTTGTAATTTTATTGTATTATAATCACTAATTTTAATTTTGGCTTGGGTAATATTTGGGTCTGCTTTTAAAAATACATATTTAAGAATACATATTTAAGATAGCTGTACAGGCTGTTATTGTTACATTTATGATTCCAGTGGAGTATATGGAGTTATTTTTTTAGTCCTGAACAGAACTTTAAATTCATTTTAAACATTTTATTCACAGAAGTATTAGAGGAAGCTCTTGTAGGAAATGACAGTGAAGGCCCACTATGTGAATTGCTTTTTTTCTTCCTGACTGCAATCTTCCAGGCCATGGCTGAAGAAGAAGAGGAAGTTGCCAAAGAGCAAATACCTGATGCTGACACCAAAGGTCAGAGTTCAACATTACTACTGATTAGCTGATAGTAGTTTGTAGTCATTTTTGACAACTGTTTTAAAATTAGCAAGGACACACAGTTTGAAAATACAATTTGTTATCTTCTGCTTTATCTATCTTACACTACTAACCTTACCATTTGATTTTTAATACATCCCTTTTCTGACAACCTTAAAGACATTTTCACCTTAACTATCTTGTTTTCATTCCTTTAGATTTTTCCTGTGGCTTAGGAGCATTATATGTGTCAGTAGCTAATATCTATAATCCCAAGAGATTCTGCTGAATCATCCTCAATTTTTTTTTAACCCCACCTAAGGAAAAACTTTAAATACTGTTAATCCTTTTTTTTTTTCTTTATGCCATTCACAGGGTCCCTGAGCTTTTTTGCTCAAGGCTATGCTCTACCACTTGAACCACACTCACTGTCCCACTTCTGGCTTTTTGGTGATTATAAGAAAAGAGTCTCATGGACTTTCTTGCCCGGGATGGGTTTGAACTGCAGTTCTCAGATCTCAGCCTCCTGAGTAGCTAGGATTACTGGCGTGAAGCCTCCAATTTTGGAATATCTTTTTGAAAAATTACCACAATTGTTACATCTTAGCCTCCATAGTAGCTAGGATTAGACACCTGAGCCATTTGACTGAAAGTATTTCTTCTAAATAAATTTGAACTGGAAATTTTACTCTTAAAGTCTATGTTCTTAAATATCCATAGTCAGTATATGGTATATTAACAAAAATAATTTCATGGAGAATCCCCCCCTTTTTTGGGGGGGGGTCCGGTTGCGGGGCCTGAACTCTGGGCCTGGGCGCTGTCCCTCAGCTCTTTAGCTCAAGGCTAGCACTCTACCACTTGAGCCACAACGCCACTTCCGGCTTTTTTTTTCTGCTTATGTGGTGCTGAGGAATCTAACCCAGGGCCTCATGCATGCAAGGCAAGCACTCTACCACTGAGCCACCTTCCCACCTTTTTTTCTTTTTGCTTATGTGGTGCTGAGGAATCTAACCCAGGGCCTCAGGCATGCAAGGCAAGCACTCTACCACTGAGCCAACTTCCCAGCCATTTTTTAGTTATACTTACTGTTTTGTTTTGGATTTACCTTAAAGGAAATGTTAAACATTTATTTAAAGATTGATTTGGCTTCCTGAATGAATAATATTCTGTGGATTTTGCCACATAAGCAATTTAGGACCAGCAGCTAGATTAAATAATACTTTGATGTGTTGCATAAAAATTCACAATAAAACATGTGCTGGAGCCAAGTGACAGTGGCTAATGCCTATAATCCTAGCTACTCAGGAAGCTGAGATCTAAGGATCATGGTTCAAAGCTAGACTGTGCAGGAAAGTCTGTGAGACTATCTCTAATTAACCCCAAAAAAGCCAGAAGTAGAGCTATTGCTCAAGTGGTAGAGTTCTGGCCTTGAACAAAAAAGCTCAAGGACAGCACCCAGGTCCTGTTCAAGCCCCAGGACCAGCACAAAAAAAATAAGTGCTCATTGTAGAGTGCCTGCCTACCAAACACAAATCCCTAAGTTCAAACCCCAGTAGTAACATATACATACACACTCTGACATGCAAGGGGTAGCAATAAAAAAACAAATGGTATTTCTTTCTGGGAGATATCTCAGAATGCTGATTCAAGATGATGGGACATTTGTGCCTTCATTTCAATTTGTTGGCCTCAGACAACCTGAGCCCATTTTTGTACCTGGCCCCTGAAGCAACAGGATATCAGTAAGTATGTATTTGATGTTGGGCATCTTTTGATTTCATACTTGTAATTCAAGTAAAATAGATTCTCCAGATTCAGTGTTCACCACTCACTGTAGGTTCTTTACAAAGGCATCTTAACAATGTGGCCCATTGTCATCTCAGTTAAATGAAAATACTTTTTTAGTGTTAGGATTGTTGATCATGTTCCAACCTTAACACAGACAGAATATATTTAATTCATGATTTTAAACAAATTTTATAGTTTTAAAAGTCTGGATTGGGGGAAGAAAAATGGATGAGAGGGATTTGTACTTGAAAATCTGTTAGTATTAAAAAATACATAAAAGCATTGGTGTTTGCCTTGCTATATTAATTCTATTCATGATTTGCTTGATCTGGAATTTGTAGAGCTCTACTCTTTTACAGGACTGTCTATAAAGTATTGGCAAATTTTAAAAAAAAGGTAGTTTGTTTTTTTTTTTTTTACTCATCTCTCACTGACCACATTTTATATGGTTGTTTTAGTTCAGTGACGGCTGTTTCCCTAAGCAGTCAGGGCAGAATTGTTTTTACGTATTTAGCTGGTCTTAGGATTTCCTGCAGTATCTCAGAAATGGGAGAAGATAGTGAATTTCATATTAGTAATGAGAACTTAGGCGTAATGAGGTTATTTATCAAGGTCATATCACTAGCAATAATGTAAGACACTGCAGGTTGTTTCAGTTAGTCCTCATTCATTTAGTCCTTTATAGTGGAGATCTTTTTGTGTGTAAAAAAATGCTTTTATATGTAAAGAAACTAAATGTGGCTAATAAGTGGTAGGACCCATTCAGGGAATCTGGTCTAAAGATTCATGATTCTATTACCCCAAAATATGAGAATAATTTAAATATTTGTCTCCTTAGTATTCCAATTATTTTAACTTTTTAAAGAATTCTAAAAAATAAAATGTAATAAAAATATAAAGTTCTAATTTGGCCTTTGGTCTCCCTGTTTTTATACCAAATCTTAGAAATTTTGACTAGCAGTTTAAAATATCTTGTACTAATTATATCAATTCTTGCCTTTAGTTAAGCACTGTAAGTTTAAAAGCACTGTGAAGTATGGAGTCAAGAGCATCTTTTATAAAAAAGAATAGTTTTGTATATTTCCTGGGATATCATTGTTCAGTATTGAAATTGTATGGAACTAATTCTACATTAAGATGATAATAATGTAGCTGTTTCACATAATATACTAGATAAAGTGCAGCTATGTTTATGGAGTTACACGAGAGAGTAAGCAAATCCTGCAGTGATATTTAGAGCTTATATGGTAGATAATTGAGTTAAAGAATACAATTTTAGCATATTACTTTATTTAACACAATTAAAAACAAACTCATTTTGTTGGCAGTTTATTTCCTTAGGTCGTTATAATCTTAATCTCAGTAAATTATAATTTCCTATACACAGTATAGGTTAAACGTAGTGGTTTCTGCTATGAAAAAGAGCCAACGTATTTTTCGTATTTTTTAAGTTTGCTTACTAACATAAACTTAACTCATTTTAGAGTGCCCAATAATTTTAAGTTTATTGGCTTTATATTTAAAATGGAAATTGAGAAAGTTTTGGGTATTTCCATGATAAGGAAGAAATATTATCTGTCATTGGGATAGAGTAGGCCTGTAGGCATGCATGACTTTAGCATAAGCACTAAATTTAGTCAGCTAACATCTTCTGAGTGGTCTGTATTTAAAATGTCATGAAACAGTCAATGTTCATAATCAGACATGATCATAGCTGAGCTGCCTTTTGCTTTTCTAAGGTTAATTGATTGTATCGGCTTGTAAGCTTTGTGAGGGAGTCATGGTAGAAGGTTGAAGACCCACAGGACCAGCAGACAACTGATTCTCAGACTAATCCAGCAAACTTTATTAGTTGTTCAAAAATACAGGAGAGTTGAAAAGCTGAATGGGCAGTATTTTACCTTCCTTCCCCACTTTAACAAGGGCTTCTTTTATATCTTTTATATTGGACTTCTAAGAAATATTTTGTTTGAAGACTGCAAACTGCTGATCTAGATTAGCCATTTAAAAAAAGTGAAGTCCAAAGTGTTTTGTCTAAAGCATACATAACCAGGCAGTGGCAGAGCTAAATCCAGGAAATCACTTATCTGAAACTGCACTAGACTATAAATAATACACAGTTTTTCATAGCTGATACTTTAAAAGAAATTTTAGTGGTACAGTATACTAGGGTTGTTTGAACTCAGGTTTTGTACTTGTTAAACAGGCACTCTACCACTTGAGCAATGCCCAGCCCTTTATGCTTTTTTATTTTTCAAAGGGGTCTCACTCTTTCTAGTCTAAGCTACCTCTTCCCTCTATTTATGTTTCCTATAAGGCTGGGATATCAGGTGTGAACACTGTACCATCTTTTGTTATTAAAATGGGGGATTTGGCTGACTTTTTGCCTGAGCTGCCCTCAGACTGTCCTCCCAATCTCTGCCTCCCAAGTAGTTAGGATTACAGGAGTGAGCTACTATGTCCTGTTGGAGGCTTGTGACTTTTTTTTAGTCTTTACTATAAGGAATAATTTGTGCTGATAGATTTGCTATTAAGTCCTGTTTGTATGCTAAGTGTTGTTTTCAGAGGTAAAGGAGTTCATCTAGAAAATACAGAGAAACTTCATTGTTTTTTGATTGGAAGGAAGCTTTAATGTAAAAGATAAGTCATTAATTGACAGGAGTACTGGCTTTAAAAGTTCTTTCAGCTCTTTTTCTGGACTGATTTTTGTGATGCTTATGACCTATACTTTGTTATGATTCATCTCAAGATATTTGTGAGAGATTTGAGGTATCTTCATAGATTCAAAGTAGACTTTTTCTAAAGTTATTGAGCAAGACTTTTTTTTGTTTTTAAAATCACTCTCTTTGCTCTTTTTTTCTACTTTCTTCCTAAGACAGTTTAAACAGATTTCATTGTTGTATTTTCATACATGCAAACTCTATTTTGACCATGTTCATCCTTACCCTACTAGTTAGCCCAACCACCTCCTCCTAGCACCGCTTGCCCTAAAAGAACCTTTCTCTTTCCCTGACCCTCCAACCCCTGATTGATCTGTAGCTTTCATTGATTATGCTACTTTCCCATATAGTTGCAGTGTGTCTCAAAATTATTTACCCTCTTTCTTTTTTCTCTTCCCTTGTGGGACTTTTTAATTCTAAAACATATTTTATCATTTTTCTTTCTTTTTTATTGATTATGTAAGTGTATTGTTGGTAATTTGGAAATTGTTTCTCCATTTGATTAAGGAAAATGTTAGTGTGGACTGCACGTGTTAGGATTTATAATTGCATGTGGAGACTAGGTGGAATGTGCATAATGCTTTTACTTAGTGTTGGTTCTTGTGAGGTTCCTGAATGTTATGCTGTTTGCTGTTTTCTTACATCATTTTTAAAAGGGCGTTCCTCCCAAGTTTTGACTTGCACTAGAATAAAGTATTTATTTCCTTAAAGATTTAACAGAGGCTTTGGATGAAGATGCAGACCCCACAAAATCTGCACTGTCTGCAGTTGCATCTTTGGCAGCTGCATGGCCGCAGTTACACCAGGGTATGTGTGGGGTTTTTTTGTTTGGCTTTTTATTTCTAATTTATAAAGGTATATTTTGCCTTACTAAGTATTAATTGTTTATATTCTAAATGACTATTTCATTTTTAACAACTATAGGCTGCAGTTTGAAAAGCTTGGATCTTGATAGCTGCACTCTTTCTGAAATCCTCAGACTGCACATCTTAGCTTCAGGTGCTGATGTAACATCAGCAAATGCAAAGTACAGATACCAGAAACGAGGAGGATTTGATGCCACAGATGATGCTTGTATGGAGCTCCGTTTAAGTAATCCTAGTCTGGTGAAGAAATTGTCAAGCACTTCAGTGTATGATTTGACACCAGGTAAACTCTGCAAGTTGGATTAGGGGTAGGAAGGTACAGAATTAGGATTTGAATTCAGGGTATTGTACTTATAAGGCACTCTACCACTTGAGCCACATCCTCAGCTCTTTTTGCTCTGGTTGTTTTTTAATTGGAGTCTTATATTTATACCTGGCTGGGCTAGACTGGACCATAATCCTCTTACTTGTTTCTTACATAACTAGGATGACAGGTGAACAAGACCTTATATTGGTTCCCAGGCTGATGTAACCTTGAACCTTGACTCTCCTGAGTACTGACGCTACCTAAGTAGCTAGTATTACAGGAGTAACTTCCTTCCATGTATAAGTTGGAATTTTTATAACCTGCCCACTTCCTGCCCTGTTGTCTCTTAACCAAAAATTTAATGGTGGATAAGAAACTTTAGATGAAGCTGGGCATCAGTGGCTTATCCTATAACCCTAGCTACCTCAGGAAGCTGCAATTTGAGGATTGTGGTTCAAAGTCACCTTTATATCCATGAGATTCTTACCTTCAATTAACCACTGAAAAGCCAGAAGTGGAGCTGTGGCTCAAGTGGTAGAGTGCTAACCTGGAGCAAAGTGCTTAGCCAGATCCTGAGTTCAAGAACCAGGACTGGTGCGCGCGTGCACACACACACACACAGAATGGGAGAAATGTGCCTCAAATTCTTATTCGCGTGCGCACACACACACACACACACACACACACAGAATGGGAGAAATGTGACCCAAATTCTTTTGGGGGGTCCGGTTGTGGGGCCTGAACTCTGGGCCTGGGCGCTGTCCCTCAGCTCTTCAGCTCAAGGCTAGCGCTCTACCACTTGAGCCACAGCACCACTTCCAGCTTTTTTCTTTTTGCTTATGTGGTGCTGAGGAATCGAACCCAGGACCTCATGCATGCAAGGCAAGTGCTCTACCACTAAGCCACCTTCCCAGCCCCAGTGACCCAAATTCTTATTCATGAGACCTTCAATGATAAGACTTCCTCTTTTTGTTGTTGTTTTTTGTGTTGGTCCTGGGGCTTGAACTCAGGATCTGGGTGCTACCCCTGAGCTCTTTTGCTCAAGGCTAGTGCTCTTACCAGTTTGAGTCACACCTCTGCTTCCAGTTTTCTGGTGGTTAATTGGACTCACAGACTTCCTGCCCAGGCTGGCTTCGCACTATGATTCTCAAATCTCAGCCTCCTGAGAAGTTAAGATTACAGGAGTGAGCCACCAGCACCTGGCTGGATTTTCTAATGTTTAAAATTTTTACAGTCCAGGATGAATGTGGTGCCTTAAACCTATAATCCCAGTTACTTAGGAGACCACAGGAAGAAAGATCAGGCAGCTGTAGATAGAAGGATCATAGTATGAGTCTGGCCCCAGGCAAAAACTCAAGACCCCGTGTAAAGTTTAGAATAAGTGAAGATTAGTTAAAAAATGATCTATTTTTATCCACTAGTATCTCAGAAGTTTAAACTATGCCACTCGCTTGAATAAGTATTTGAAGTATGAGAAAGTGTGTAAGCTTAAGAGGAAGTTTTGTAGGACTTGTCTATTTTTTTCCTAGTATTAGGTTTCAGCTCAGGGCTTCATGGTTGCTAGTCAGATACTCTTACCACCTGAGCCATGCCCCTAGCTTAAGTTTTACTTTTTTTTTTTTTTTAAGGGGGAGCCAGTGTTGGTTGTGGGGCTTAACTCACAGCCTGCGCACTGTCCCTGAGCTTCTTTGAGCTCAAGACTAGGGCTCTATCACTTGAGCCACAGTGCCACTTCCAGTTTTTGAGTGGTTAATTGGAGATAAGAGTCTCACAGGCTAACTTGGTACCATGATCCTCAGATCTCAGCCTTCAGAGTAGCTATGATTACACATTTCGTTTTATTTTACTCCCATTAGACAGGGTCTCATTATTTTAGACTGGCTTTGAATTCATGGTCATCCTACCTCTACCTGCCTCCAAAGCTGGAATTACAGGCACACACTACCGTACCTGGCCTTACTTTCTCCTTAAAATAAGAAATTTTAGGGCTGGAGAAAGCGCAGTGGTAGAACATTTGTCTACCATATACCTGTGGTCCTGAGTTTGATCCTCAACACCAACAAAAACACAAAACACAAACAATGTTTTAGTGTACCAATAGAGTTTAAGTTAATATACTTTAAAGAACATATAACAACAAAGGAAGAGTACTTTAATCCTGTATTATGAAGGCTATGTGAATGTTATGTCATTATTTTCATACTGACCCTTTAGAGTAGTATTTTTCCTTGTTCTGTGGTGTGTGTGTGCGTGAGAGAGAGAGAGAGGAGAGAGTATGCACATGTGCAAACTTATACTGGGCCTTGCACTCTGGCTAAGCTTGTTTGTTCATAGTTTAACATTTGCCATTTGGATCATGCATCCAATACAGCTTTTTAACTGGTTATTTTGAAGATGGATTCTTGTGGACTTTTTTTTTTCTCCATCATGGGGCTTGAACTCTGGGCCTGGGTTCTGTCTCTCAGCTCTTCAGCTCAAAGATAATGCTCTACCACTTAAGCCACAGCACCACTTCCAGTTTTCTGGTGGTTTGTTGGAGATAAGAGTCTTAAGGATTTTCCTACCTGGGATGGCTTTGAACTGTGATCCTTAGATCTCAGCCTCCCTGAGTAGCTAAGATCACAAGTGTGAGCCAGCTTTTCATTTTTTTTTAAATTCATATGGTTAGTACTGCCTCACACTTCATTAGTGAGCCTAAAATATTAAAACTAGAAAACTAATTCTTTGTAATTGGAAAACTTCAAACTTGAAAACTAATTCTTTGTAATCGGCAAACTTCATTTATTCAACTAGTAAACAGAATACAAATTATTATTTGAAATGTGCCCTATATCATAGCTGCTAAACTGGTTTCAAAGTTTTTTCTGAAAGCCAGCGTGTTTGTGTACACTTCTAATCATAGTACTCAGGATCCTGAGGCATGGTGATCACAAGTTTGAGGCCAGTCTGGGCTACATAATGAAGCACTGTTTCAAAAATAAATAAATTCATGGCAGGCATTGTTTTTTGTTGTTGGTGTTTGTTTTTTTGGGTCTGGTCATGGAGCCTGAACTCTGGGCCTGGGAGCTGTCCCTCAGCTCTTTAGCTCAAGGCTAGCACTCTACCACTTGAGCCACAGCGCCACTTATGGCTTTTTTCTTTTTTTGCTTATGTGGTGGCTGAGGAATCGAACCCAGGGCCTCATGCATGCAAGGCAAGCGCTCTACCACTGAGCCACCTTCCCAGCCCTTCATGGCAGTCATTGTAGCATGCACTTATCATTCCACAATTTAGATGTAGTTAGAGGGAGGATCATAAGTTCAAGGCCAGTCTATGAATCTTCGGTCAGCTTGGGTGATATAGTGAAACTCTCACTCAAAAGAAAACTTACTTTTAGAAAATGCCATTGACATGTTCTTTTTAGTTTTTTTTTGTTTTTGTTTTTTTGGGGGTCCAGAAGTGGAGCCTGAACTCTGGGCCTGAGCGCTGTCCCTCAGCTCTTCAGCTCAAGGCTAGCGCTCTACCATTTGAGCCACAGCACCACTTCCGGCTTTTTACTTTATGCTTATGTGGTGCTGAGGAATCAAACCCAGGGCCTCAGGCATGCAAGGCAAGCACTCTACCGCTGAGCCACCTTCCCAACCCCTCTTTTTAGTTTTTTCTTTTGCATTGAGCCACAAGTAAAATTTTTTCAGTTCCCTATTTCTCATTGATAACAAATTGTTTACCATTTTTGACAGGAGAAAAAATGAAGATACTTCATGCTCTCTGTGGAAAGCTTCTGACTCTAGTTTCTACTAGGGATTTCATTGAAGATTATGTTGATGTATTACGACAGGCAAAGCAAGAGTTTCGGGAGTTAAAAGCAGAACAACATCGAAAAGAAAGAGAAGAAGCAGCTGCTAGGTAAGAGATTACACTCGGTCATGTACTGAAAACTGTTTATTTCTTTGCATCTGAAGCCATAATTAGCTTAATGTTATAACACATCACTGGCTTATACTGGTATTCAGCTTTGCAAAGAGGGTATGTTGCCTAGCATATGAGTTTGATGTCCAACACCACAAGAAAATAAAAAAGTAAAAAGATTGTTAATGGACTCACATCATAGTTCTTATAATAATGTTTGGTTAGAGCAAGACAATAAAAGTGTCTTGTATCATTCTGTGATCTTCAATTTTGTCTTTCAGAATACGTAGAAGAAAGGAAGAAAAACTTAAGGAACAAGAACAAAAAATGAAAGAGAAACAAGAAAAACTGAAGGAAGATGAGCATAAAAATTCAACTGCAGATGTCTCTATAGGGTATGGTTTATATTACACAACCAAGTTGGCTTTATTTATCCTGATATAAAGAATAAAAATCATGCCAGGCAGTGGTGGCTCAGGTCTGTAATCCTAGCTACTCAGGAGGCTGATATCTGAGGATCACGATTTGAAGCCATCCTGGGCAGGAAAGTCTGTGAGCTTATATAGTTAAGCACCCAAAAGCTAGAAGTGGAGTTGTGGCTCAAGTGGTATAGCACAAAAGCCCAGTCACCAGCACACACACACAAAAGGAATAAAAATGAGTTACCTAAGACTGGTTGCTTTCAGGATTTTAGAAAAATAGTTTTCTGTAGTCATAATTGTTACTTATCAAGCCTATAAAGTGTATATATAGTCATCATATATAATGTATTTTGTTAAAAATTTAGGCTAATTTTAGTATTCTGGAACTCTTTTCTCATAGGATAGTATAAGTGATAATTGCCAAGAAATCTTTCGATATGTTATTTGTAATCAGTAATATTCCTTGCATGAACAATAATTTTTCTCCCTCCTGGCTTGAGTATATGAGCACCAGCTCTCAATTTAGTGATTTTTTTTACTAGTCTCTAATCATGTTTTCTCACCCAGACAGTTTGCAAGTTAGAAACCAGTGTACTTACTTTCTAATTGTATTTCTCATTTCTAAGTTCTTCAGGTTTTTTCCTATTCCTCCAAGGCCAAGCATGATTTAACCTTGCCCTTTTTGTTTTTTCATCCATGTATTAGAGAACTACTTTTTCATTTACATTTTCCTCAACATTGTAAAATCCTTGCCTTTGCCTGAGTCCTTCTGCACAACATGCAGATTCCTTCTTGCTAATCACTGCTTCCCCGTCTCCTTAGTCTTGCAATTTAAAATGTCACTTGAAGCTAGCCTTTTTTGATCCCTGACACTAGATTTGGATCCTTTTGAAATGCTTTCTAGTTCCTTAGGCTTCTCATATTTTAGTACTTATTATACATTTTGATTTTACAATGATTTATGTAGTCATGGGCATAGATCATGTAGGAGAATGCCTACCTGATAGCCCAATCTCTGCGATCTCATTCCTGCCTATATAAACACATACAAACATATACACATTAATATACATATATTTTCTTGGTGATACTAAACTTTAGCACAATTATTCACTATTTCTTGTTTGATAACTTCATATTCTGGCAGTAATATTTTATCTCATGAATAGAATTATATATTTATGGTTTTTATCCTATAGGGAGGAAGAAAGGGAAGATTTTGATACTAGCACTGAGAGCAAAGAAATAGAACAAAAGGAACTCGATCAGGATATGGTCACTGAAGATGAAGATGAACCAGGATCACAAAGAAGAAGCAGAAGGGGTAATAATGAGATGTATTAAAGGCATGCTTATATGTGTGTGTATACCTGTGTACACACATGCACATGTGTTCACATTTGCATGTACTGTTCCTGAGGCTTGAACTTAAAGCCTGGGTGCCATTCCTGAGCTTTTTAGCTCAAGGCTATAGCACTCTGCTACTTGAGCCATAGTTCCATTTTTGGCTTTTTGGTAATTAATTAGAGCTAAGAGTCTTAAGGACTTTCCTGCTCCAACTGGCTTTGAACAGTGATCCTCAGATCCTAGCCTTCTGAGTAGCTAGGATTGTGGACATGAGCCACCAGCACTGGGCGGATAGGCAGGCTTTTTTATTTTAGCTATTTTGAAATATATATATATATTTTTTTTTTTTTGATGGTCATGGGGCTTGAACTCTGGGCCTGGGCAATGTCCTTCAGCTCTTCAGCTCAAGGCAAGCGCTCTACCGCTTGAGCTACAGCGCCACTTCTGGTTTTCTAGTCGTTTATTGGAGGTAGGAGTCTCACGGTCTTTGCTGCCCGGGCTGGCTTTGAACTGCGATCCTCAGATCTCAGCCTCCTGAGTAGCTAGGATTATAGGCATGAGTCACTGGCGCCCAGCTTATTTTGAAATATATTTTAAATTAGCTTCCTTTGTGATTTCAGAATGTGGTGGATTTTAAATGTACATCTCATAACTCATTATGAATTGTCAAAAAATACTATTTTGTTTTGTGTTTTGGTTTTTTTTGGGTCCGGTGGTGGGGCCTGAACTCTGGGCCTGGGCGCTGTCCCTCAGTTCTTCAGCTCAAAGCTAGCGCTCTACCACTTGAGCCACAGCACCACTTCCGGCTTTTTTCTTTTTGCTTATGTGGTGGTGAGGAATTGAACCCAGGGCCTCATGCATGCAAGGCAAGCACTCTACCACTGAGCCACCTTCCCAGCCCAACTATTTTGTTATAAAATGGTATTATGAAGTCATACTAGTACATTTTTATACTGCAAACATTTTAATGATTATTGTTCAGCATACATTTTGGAAATTTGCTTCAAGCTGCAACACGTTTAAATCAATGCTTACAATATACAAAGAAAATACAACCAAACATAAAACTTGCTTCAAGTGTGCCTTGCACCTAGACCATTGTTTCATATTAGTATTTTTATGGGGATATATGTTCTATTTGGGACAGTATATCACTGTGTAGCCGAGGCTGATCTCAGTGGTATTATTTTCTTCCTCAGTCTCCTGACTGCAAAGGCCAAAGGCTTGAGCCACCTAGAAATTAGTATTTTTTTTGGGGGGGGGGGTCTGGTAGTGGGGCCTGAACTCTGGGCCTGGGCGCTGTCCCTCAGCTCTTCAGCTCAAGGCTAGCACTCTACCACTTGAGCCACAGTGCCACCTCCGGCTTTTTTTCTTTTTGCAAGTGGTGCTAAGGAATCGAACCCAGGGCATCAGGCATGCACTCTACCACTGAGCCATCTTCCCAGCCCTAGAAATTAGTATTTTTATGGTTATGTCTTTATTCACATGTCATTTCTATCTAGTTGGCGAAAAGAAACGATATTTCTGTCTTAGATAATTTTCTTATAACTTCCAATTTAGTTACTAAGGTTTTCAGAGTTTTGCATATAAAACCAAGTAGAAATTTTTATTCTGTAATATGTTCTATAACTGGTTTCTCAGAGACCCCCCCAAGATCAGTAATTTTCATATTGTTATTGTAGAAGATAAAAATCTTTACACACTAGACCTAACTACTGAGGAGGCTGATATCTAAGGGTTACCATTCAAAGCCAGTATAGTCAGGAAAGTCAAAGAACTATAACTCAAGTGGTAGAGCACTAGCCTTGCACAAAACAGGTAAGGGACAGCACTGAGTTCAAGCTCCCAATTTTGGCACATAAACACACTAAAAAATACATAAAATAATTTTGTAAAATGCTGGATCACATTGTATATTTTTTAAAGCTGTTAATACAGATTACTTCTGACAATTTCTTAGTTAAGACTAATGAGTGATGTCCTTAAGTTAATTCCATGCCTATTTAAATGGGATTTGTTTTTGTCAATATAATTTTTATAGATGGGTACTCTAAATAGTTCTCCACTATCTTGAAGACTATATTAGATTATAATGTAGTTGATTTCAAAATCCAAATTAGACTTTCTGTGGTAGAGCTTTGAAACATACTCCTATGTAATGAATCAGAAACGTACTTAGAGGAAAATTTCCATGCTTCATTCATTTAAGAAGAAGAGAAGTTGTACCATTTCCCCAGCTAAAAGGAAATAACAGATGAATAAAATTAATAGAAAATAAAAGTACATTAAGTGAGAATAGCAAAGCCAAAAAAGTTTTTTAAAACATGACATGTACTCAAGAAACTTGATGGTTGGTTTTCTTTTTAGAGAGAGGTTAACAATAAGTTAGCACTTAAAAATAGAGCAACATATCTGTAAATAAAGTAGAAATTAGAAGAGGACAACATATACAAATTTCTAGCAATAATTTTTAAATGTAGGCAAAAATGAACAGAATCATATAAAAATTATCAAAATATGTTCATTACACTAAAAAATATAAATGGAGGGGCTGGGAATGTGGCTTAGTAGTAGAGTGCTTGCCTAGCATGCATGAAGTCCTGGTTTCAATTCCTTAGTACCACAAGCAGAAAAAGCTGAAAGTGGCCCTGTGGCTTAAAGTGGTAGAGTGCTAGCCTTGAGCAAAAGAAGCTCAGGGATAGTACTCAGGCCCTGATTTTAAGCCCCAGGTTTTTAGTGGTTAATTATCTTTTCTGCCTGAGATAGCCTGAATCATGTTCTTCAGATGTCAGTCTCCTTGGTAGCTAGGATTACAGACATGAGCCACTTACACCTGCTTGGTTTTGGTTTGTTTGCTTTGACTTTGTTTTATTGAGATAGAATTAGGTGTTCTTGGAACTCCTCATGTAAGTAATCCAGGCCAGTCTTGAACTGGTGATCCTCTTGCCTGTCATATTCATAAGTGCAATGATTGCAGACCTGTTTTACCACATTTAGCTTTCATAAATAAGTTTTATTAATCACAGCTATACTTGCTTTACATATTATCTGTTGTTTTTGTGCCACAATGACAGAATTGAGAAGTGACAAACTAAATGACCTGCAAAGCCTTTGATATTTACTAGTTAGTACTTAGCAGAAATGTTTGCTAATTCCTGTCTAAAAAAGACTAAGATAGCTGTTAAAGAATAACTTAATTCTTCCCACTGTACTGTCCAATATAGAAATTACAGATTTTGTCTGTTTCATTAGATTTTTGTGCATCTTTTTTTAATCAACATAGTGTATTGGTATGCTTAAGTTGCCATAATGAAATACCACTGAAATAATGAAATACACTCCTTGGGTAGTATAAACAATAGAAATTTGTTGTGTCTAGCAAAGTCTCTTCCTTGGCCTGCAGATAATACTTTCTCACTGTCTTCAAAAAGCTTTTTCTCTGAGCATGCTACAGATCAAGACATCTAGTGTATGAACCAGTCCTCTTGAATTAAGACTCTTATAATCTCATTTAATTACCTTCTTCAAGGTACCACCTCCAAATACAGTCACTGGGGATTAGAGCCACAGTCTGAATTTAGAGTGTTGAGAAATACAATTCAATCCATAATACATAACTGGAACCTTTGTATTTCTTTTTTTTTCTAGTGATTCGTGTCTGTAATCCTAGTTATTGGGTGCTGAGATCTGAGGACCATGGTTTAAAGCCAGCCTGAATAGGAAAGTCCTTTAATCTTACCTAAATAACCACTAAAAAACCAGCAGTGGAGCTGTGACTCGAGTGGTAGTACACTTGCCTTAGCCAAAAAGCTCAGTGACAGTGCCAGGCCCTGAGTTCAGGACTAGCACCAAAAAGTAAATAAATAGAATGGTTAATAATGCATGTTCTTTCAATACAGGAAAAAGGGGACAAAATGAGTTTAAAGAATGTACAAGGCAAGAAGAGATCAACTGTGTGATAGATGGACCTTTTACTGCTGATGAAGAAGAAGCTTTCAAACAAGAGCACCAACGAAAAGAGAAAGAGCTCTTAGAAAAAATCCAAAGTGCCATAGCATGTACCAATATCTTTCCCTTGGGGCGTGACCGAATGTACAGACGATACTGGATTTTCCCTTCTATTCCTGGTTTGTTTATTGAAGAAGATTATTCTGGTCTCACTGAAGACATGCTCTTGCCTAGACCTTCATCATTTCAGAATAATACACAGTCTCAAGATCCTCAGGTATCTACTAAAACTGAAGAGTCTGTGATGTCTGAAGCTACCTCCAACATTGACCATGGTCCATGTGATGATTCTGTGCAGCTGCCAAAACCAGTGCATAAGCCAAATCGGTGGTGCTTTTATAGTTCTTGCGATCAGCTGGACCAGCTTATTGAAGCTCTAAATTCTAGAGGATATAGAGAAAGTGCCTTAAAAGAAACCTTATTGCAAGAGAAAAGCAGAATATGCGCACAGCTAGCTGGTTTTTCTGAAGAGAAATTTCATTTTTCAGGTAAATGTCCAATTACAGCTGTTATTTTTTCTCCCTATAATTTCTAGACATTCAAGATTAAACATTTTCAAGCTGTTGAAAATATATTTAAGAGCTGGGCACTGGTAGCTCATGCCTTTAATCCTAGCTACTCATGAGGCTATGATCTGAGGATTGTGGTTCAAAGCCAGTCTGGAAAGGGAAATCCATGAGACTCTTTATTCCAACTAACCACCAAAAATCAAAAGTAGAGCTGTGGCTCAAGTGACAGAGCACTAGCCTTGAGTAAAAAAAGCTCAGGAACAGTACTCAACCCCTGAGTTCAAACCCCAGCCTCAGCAGGGAAAAAAAGGAAATAAATAAACATACACATACAAACACAACACATGTGTGCACGGGCACACACACACATATGCATATACATCACACACATATATATATCAACTTTTATTTTGACAATTCAATTTGAAGTTAAAGTTTAGGAATGTATTTCTCTTTAGAAACAAGCTTATCTAAATTCCACCATAATGTCTGGGTTATGAGGAATCATCTATAGTATGAGGAAATAGTGTTCTTCTTTAACTTCTTATTCCTTGGTCAATAAACTTCAAATGCATGTGGTAGTCAGTTTTTCATTATTTTGACAGAATACTTGAGGTTTCAGTCTATCATGGTGCAGAGGTCATGGTAGATAGAGTCAGGGTAGTTTAGGATAGTGCCACCTACATTCAGATGGGTCTTTCTCCCTCAGTTACTTTCCCATTATGTCAGTCATCTCTGGAAATTCCCTCCAAGATACACTCAGAAGTCTACTTTCCTAGGTGCCTGTGGCTCATGCTTGTAATCCTAGCTGCTCAGAAGACTGAGATACGAGGATTGACATTTGAAGCCAGCCCAGGAAATCCATGAGATGAGAGGCCCTAAGAGGCCATAAGTAAAGCTGTGGCTCAAGTGGTAGAATAGTATACTTGAGAAAAACTACTCAGGGACATTGCTGAGCCACTGAGTTCAAAACCCAGATCTGGCACCAAAAAAAGTGCTTTTTCAAATTCATAGGTGTGTCTCAATCCAGTTAAGATAGCAACCAAAATTAACCCATCACAATACCCACTATTGTAAGGCTCTTTGTATATAATATATTAATCTTAGCTATGCAGGAGTCTGGGATCTGAGAATCATGGTTTGAAACCAGCCCAAGCAGTTCATGAGACTATCTCCAGTTAACCATCAAAAAGCAGGAAGTGGGTCTGGAAAGGTGGTTCAGTGGTACAGTGCTTGCCTTGCATGCATAAGGCCCTGGGTTCGATTCCTCATCACCACATAAGCAGAAAAAGCCAGAAGTGGTGCTGTGGCTCAAGTGGTAGAGCGCTAGCCTTGAGCTGAAGACCTGAGGGACAGTGCCCAGGCCCAGAGTTCAGGCCCCACGACGGGAGAAAAAAAAAAAAAGCAGGAAGTGGAGCTGTGGCTGAAGTGGTAGAATACTAGAGCAAAAGAGCTCAAGGTCAAGGCTCAGGCCCTGAGTTCAAGCCCAAGGACCAGCATACACACACAAAAAAACCCAGAAAGGATACCTTAGCTACTTTTGTCCTCAGGATTAGACATGGATATTATGTTCTTTAGCTTAATCATATACTAACCCATTTAAAGTATACAATTCAATGACTTTTAGAATATTCATAAATATGTGCTCCACAATCAATTTCAGGATATTTTCATCACTGCAGAAAAAGAATTTTTGTTTCTTTTAGCTACTACGCTCTTATATGTGTATCCCGTTTCTCACTAGCTCCAGACTGCCACAGATCTTTCTGTCTCTATAAAATTCTCTGTTCTTGACATTTTTTTATGAGTTAAATAAATAGATGATCTTTTGTGATTTACATTTGTGTGTCAATGTGTATGTGCGCATGTTCCTGGAATTGAACTGAGGGCTTTTAACTTATTAGATGTTCTACACTTGATTTACCCCCTCAGCGTTTTTTACTTCAAATATTTTTCAGATGGTGTCTCACACTTCTTACCTAAACTAGCCTTACACCACATCCTCCTAAATATTCTTTCCATAAGTCTGGTATTACAAACCTTGAATTACCATGCCTGGCTTGTTCAAGATACTGTCTACCTAATTTTTGCCCAGACCAAACTGCTATCCTTCTATTTCAACCTTCAAAGTAGCTAGGATTATAGGCCTGAGCCATCTTGCCAAGCCCTGTAGTTGGTATCTTAACAAAAACAAGATTCCTCCATGGTGTATCAGAACTCCATTCCTTTTTATAGCCAAATATTTCATTGCATGAATACAATACACTTTACCCATTTACTAGTTGGTTGACATTTCCTTTGTTTCCACCTTTTAGCAGTTATGAAAAGGGCTGCTTGTAAGTATCCAAATATAAGGTTTTCATTTGTCTTGAGTAAATATCTTAGGATTATGTGATAAGACTGCTTAATCTTCTGAAGATCTGCTAAATTGTTTCCCAAAGCAGCTACTCTACTTTGTTTTCCCACCCACAGTTTGTTCTCACCCACAGCACATGAGGATTCCAAATCTCCATTTCCTTGCCAAGACTTAGTTATCTGACTTTTATTATAGCTGTCCCAAGGGTATGTAAAAAGAGAGTATGAAATCCTCATCATGGGGTTTTTTCCTATCTTTTCTTAATAACTTATCATGGTGAGCATTTTTTCCTTGTGACTATTGGCTATTTGAATATACTCCTACTGGAATACCTATTAAGATACTTTGCCCATTTTTCAATTGGGTTGTTTATCTTTCTATAGAATTATGTGACTTTTTTATATATTCTGGATATGAGGACCCCATCACATATGATGAGCAAATACTCATTTGTTATTGGAGGCACTAGAGAATTTACAAAGTACTTTTATCCGCATCTCAAAATTGTAACAGTCACATGAAGTAACTGTTTTTTTTTTTAATGAGAAAATCACCACAGAGGTATTTGCTTATTTCAGACAAACCTCAGATGGATAGCAAACCTGCATATACTCGGGGAAGATCTTCCAGTGTACATGACCCACCTCAGATGTCTGCAGAAAGGCAACTAGAACTGAGACTTAGAGATTTTCTTTTGGATATTGAAGACAGAATCTATCAAGGAACATTAGGAGCAATCAAGGTTTGTACCTATTTACAATTTTAGTTTAATTTGCTTCATTCATATTTTGGTCATATTTGCTAATTATTTGATAAATGCAAAACCTGAGTTTTGAGTAACATCAGTGAATGATTTTTTTATGAAAAGTATGTTTATTCTTTTATATCAAAATATTTGCATAGGGGTGTAATCTTAAATATATGATTAACTGCTTAAACACAATTTTAAAGACTATAATTGACCTTAATGTTAATTTTTGTGTTTTAGAAATAGGTTTTATGAAGCTAGGTGCTGCTGGCTCACACCTTTAATCCTCTGCTTAAAAGGCTGATCTGAGGATCACAATTTAAAGCCAGACCAGACAGGAAAGTCCATGAAATTCTTACCTCCAGTTAAGCACAAAAAAAAATAAAAATTAAAAAATCCAAAAGTGGAGCTGTCGTGCAAGTGGTAAAGTGTTAGTGTTAAGCAAAATAAAATAATTTTTTAACACATAGAGACAGCACTCTAAGTTAATAAAATGGGGGCTTATGAGGTTTTAATCAGATTTTGGAATTTTTTTTACCTTATTATAAAGGCGATGTACAGAAGGGTTACAGTTACATAAGTCAGGTGGATATTGAAATATTTAAAGATATCATCTTCCTTGATCAGTTTGCTTATTGGTTCTTTGTTACTTTTTTGAAATCTGTAAGCAATTCATACTTGATAAACATGTTCTTTTTTCTTTTTTTCTTTTTTTGTGCTAGTCTAGGGCTTGAACTCAAGACCTGGGTGCTGTCCCCTGAGCTTTTGTGCTCAAGACTAGTGCTCTACCTCTTTGAACCACAGTACTATTTCCTACTTTTTGGTAGTTAATTGGAGATAAGAGTCTCGTGGCTACTCACCAGACACTATGTTGGAACTGTAGAACTTGATGGAGAGTCGAGTCAAAAGAAATGCACTCATTACCTTACTTTTTTGTAACAGTAACCCTTTGTACATCACCTTTAAAATTTAAAATAAAGTCTCATGGACTGCTCCAGGCTGACTTTGAATCTTGATTCTCAGATCTTAGCTTCCTGAGCAGCTAGGATTACAGGCATGAGCCACCAATGCCCAGCTGTTGTTTATTTTTTGTGTGTGCTGGTATTAGGACTTGAACTCAGAGTCTCATGTCCTTGCTTGGGTTTTTCAATCAAGGCTGGCACTCTACCATTTGAGCCACAACTCCATGTCCTGTTTTTTGGTGGCTAATTGGAGATAAAAGTATTATGGACTTTGCTGTCGGGGCTGGCTTTGTACCAGATCTCAGCCTCATGAGTAGCTGGGATAACAAGCATGAGCCCCCAGTTCCCAGAAAAAGATGTGTTCTTTTACATTGCCCAGGCTGGCCTGGGACTTGAAGTCCTCCTGCCTCACTCAGTCTCCTTCCACATGCTGGGATTATAGATTTACACCACCATCCCTACTGAGAATAATTTATTATACCTTTGCCATTGTCACTCTTGCTACTAGCAAGTAGCCAGTCATAAAACCATTCATAATTGTTAAATAGACATTAAGATATTAATGAATTTCTATCTTAGCCACTTTATAACCTTATTTTTAGATCCCTTTTTGATTTATGATCTGTTAAAGAATGTCCATGAATTAATCTTACATGTAGACTATCATATCTTTTAGAAACAACATCCCAGTTGTTGGGGGTGTTTTTGTTTGGGTTTTTTTTTTTTCATTTGTGGGGCTTGAACTCTGGGCCTGGGTACTGCCCCTCTGTTCTTCAGCTCAAGGCTAGTGCTCTACCACTTGAGCCACAACTCCACTTTCAGTTTTCTGGTGGTTAATTGGAGATAAGGGTCTCACAAATGTTGCTGCCCAGGCTGGCTTTGAACCATGATCCTCAGATTTCAGCCTCCTGAGTAGCTAGGAATATAGGTTTGACCCACCAGCACCCAGCAATATCCCAGTTTTGAGGTCAGTAAATTTGGATTTTATTCCAGGTTGCAGATCGTCACATCTGGAGATCAGCCTTAGAAAGTGGTCGGTATGAGTTACTAAGTGAGGAGAACAAGGAGAATGGAATCATGAAAACTGTGAATGGAGATGAAGATGAGATGGAAGTTGATGATCAAGCAAAGGCCATAGTTAAAGACAGGTACACAAAGGATTTTATAAAGCAGCCTTCAACATTTCCTTACCAGTTTAAGTTCAACCTCCAGTACTAACTCACAAAATAATAGCGAACAAGAAATACCTTTACTTTTTCCAAGTTATTTTGGATGCTATCTAATCTTTTTTTTTTTTTTTGGTCATTGGGCTTAAACTCGGCCTGGGCACTGTCCCTCAGCTCTTCAGCTCAAGGCTAGCGCTCTACCACTTGAGCCATAGCACCACTTCCAGCTTTTTCTGCTTAGGTTGCCCTGAGGAATTGAACCCAAGGTCTCATGCATAAGAGACAAGCACTCTACCACTGAGCCACCTTCCCAGCCCTGCTATCTAGTCTTAAGCCACTTATCATCTAGTTTTTGTTTTAAACTGACAGAGGTGGGTTGAGTATGTAGCTCACTGAAATAGCACTGCAGTAGCATACATGAGGCTGTAGGTTTGATCCCCAACACCACAGAAACAATTATGCAAATCTTAATTTCCAATCATTGAAATAATCATTTTCTAAACCTCAGGATTTCTACTACTTCATTTTGTGTTAATGCAATCCAAAGAAAACTCATTAAAGTAGATACATTTTTTTAAGTGAGGTAGGTGGCCCACAACTGTAAATCTAGCTTATTCAGAAGGAGGCTGAGATCTGAAGATCAAGGTCCAAAACTAGCCCAAGCAGACAAATCCAAGAGACTCTTTAATCAGCTACCAAAAATCCAGAAGCAGAGTTGTGGTTCAAGTGGTAGAATGCCAACCTTGAACAAAGAAACTAAGGAATAGTGCAAGCCCTAGTTCAAGCCTCAGTACTGAAACACATACACACACACATATAATAAAAGACTTTTTTCTTTTTCTTTTTTTTTTTTTTTTTTTGGGGGGGGGGCTGCAGTTGTGAGGCCTGAACTCTGGGCCTGGGCACTGTCCCTCAGCTCTTCAGCTCAAGGCTAGCTCTCTACCACTTGAGCCACAGCACCACTTCCGGCTTTTTTCTTTTTGCTTATGTGGTGCTGAGGAATCGAACCCAGGGCCTCTGGCATGCAAGGCAAGCGCTTTACCACTGAGCCACCTTCCCAGCCCCTAAAATACTTTTTTCAAGCTTATCTTCCCTTGTCTAGTCTTAAGCCACTTATCATCTAGATGGGAGTGATGGAGAATTAAGCAGGGTTAGAATTCTAGAAGAACGTTTGGTGAAGGGGAGTGGGGAGTGGAAAGCGGGAGAAAATGAGGGAGGGGATAACTGTTCAAAAAGAAATGTACTCATCACCTTGCATATGTAACTATAAGCCCCCTATTTATCACATTTACAGTAAATAATTTTAAAAAAAGAATTCTGGAAGAAGGTAGATGTGGGTGCACAGGGCTACTTAAGTCTACTTGTCTTGGGGTAGCCTAGAGGAAAGTGAAAGTGTTATCAACGGAGTTTGCTGGCTGCACAGTCGAACCCTGAACGTGGCAGAAATGAAAACCACAAAAAAGGTCATGTGTTCAAAGGCTTTGGGTTGATGGGTTTGCAGTTTTAAGTCACTTTAGCTACACTGTGGATATTTAATGCAAAGGGAACAAAATTAAAGGCTAATGAACTAGTTAAGAGGTAAATATGTATTTCTTACCTGTAGCTAAGTAAGAGAAGTAAACTGCATGATGCTGAAGATTCATCACCTCTGCTTCTGTAAACCTTCCCAGCTCTTTCCCTTTTGTACCTTCTCTCCTTGAGACAATTTCCCATCAGCTTATAATAGCTCCCCTTGGTTTGAGGAAACTTTTTCTAAGGCAGATGTAAATAAGCTTTTGGAGGAATGATAGGCACAAGTTTTACATGACAGTAGTGTTTTCCAGTACTGTTAAGTCCTTCTGTTTTGATTATAGACTTTTGGGGATAAAAACAGAAACTCCAAGTACTGCCTCAACTAATGCAAGTACACCACAGTCAGTGAGTAATGTGGTTCATTATCTGGCAATGGCCCTGTTTCAAATAGAACAGGGCATTGAGCGGCGTTTTCTTAAAGCTCCACTTGGTAAGTGTCTTTTTATTTTAATGTTACATTTCAAATTATTTTGAAATTGCCTTTTAGAAGAACTTTATTAATTGCCATAACAAAATTGATAGACTAATGGGAAGAAATTGTTTTCATTTTAAAAGATGAATCCTTTCAGGTAAAATTTATCATTTAAATAATGCATATTCATATTAGGATTTTTTTTTTTTTTTTTTTTTGGTCCTGGGGCCTGAACTCTGGACTTGGGGGCTGTCTCTGAGCTCTTAGCTCAAGGCTAGCGCCCTACCACTTGAACCACAATGCCACTTCCCGTTTTTTCTGCTCATGTGGTGCTGAGGGATCGAATCCAGGGCCTCATACATGCAAGGCAAGCACTCTAGGAAATGTTTTTAAATTATTTCTTTCAATTGCATCCTTTATAAAGACTTCATCTAAAGAAAGATTACCCATCTGCAACTGGCAAACCTCAAATAATCAAAATTATGCATGAGTATTTATTCTTGGTGACATAAATCTTTCACCATTTGAGGTATAATTTTTAAAATATGAGCTATTGACTGAAGCACTATAATTTATGGTTACAATTTATGCTCTACAATTTATGGTTAAAATGATAGAAACAGTACTGTCTATATCATCTTTTGGCAGTTTCTGAAATCAGTAGGCACATTTTTGGTAGTAGTGGAGTTTGAATTTAGGGCCTCTAGCTTGCTAAGCAGGTATTGTACCAATTTGAGCTATACACCTTTTGCTTTGGTTATTTTTGAGATAGTCTCACTGTTTGCCTGGGCTAGCCTGAGCTATGGTTTTCCTATTTACACTTCCCACCATAGCTGGTATGACAGACACACACCACCATAAACTCCTCTTTTTCTGTTGAGATAAGGGTCTCACAACCTGGGATCCTCCCAACCACAGTCTTCAGGAGCTGGGATTACAACTGTAAGTCACAAAAAGCCACCATGCTGAGCATTTAATTAAAATTTTTTATTTTCATTTATTTATTTATTTTGTCGATTGTGGGGCTTGAACTTTGGGCCTGGGTGCTGTCCCTCAGCTCTTCAGCTCAAGGCTAGCACTCTACCACTTGAGCCACAGCGCCACTTCCGGCTTTTTTTTTTTTTTTGCTTATGTGGTGCTGAGGAATGGAACCTAGGGCCTCATGCATGCACTCTACGCTCTACTACTGAGCCACCTTCCCAGCCAGTAAACAAATTCTTAAAAGACCAGTCTGGGAATCTAATCTTTGGGGGTTTAAAATTCAAAAATTATGTCATAATTGCCTTTACTTCTTTCCATGTTGTCTTTTTAAGATATTATATTTACAATTCATCATACTAAAAAATATTATGCGTTTATAATGGGATTCTAAAAGAAAAATTTTTTTCATTCTTACATACTTAAAAATTATTTTTAAGTAATTTTACAAAGGAGGTGTCATATAACAAAAGTTTATGACTGTAAAGCAAGAAATAATTTTTAAAACAATTTCTTTTTGGTCTCATTGAAAGTACTTGAATAAAGTTCTTGAACAATTGAAGTAGTGTGAAAAAACTTATTTTAATAGATATCAGAACAATTTTAGAATTTGAATATATGTAAAATGTCTTTTCTTTTTTTCTCCCAGCCCTAGGGCCTGAACTCTGGGCCTGGGTGCTGTCCCTGAGCTTTTGTGTTCAAGGCTAGCATTCTACCATTGGAGCCATAGCTCCACTTCCAGCTTTTTTGGGTAGTTTTAGTGAAGATAAGGTTGGCTTTGAACTATAATCCTCAGATCTCAGCTTCCTAAGTAGCTAGGATTACAGACATACTCCATGGGTGCCCTCCCAAATTGTCTTTTTTAATTGAAGAGTTTGTGCCTTCTCATTCTAAACCTATTCATTTTTTGAAAAATTGATCATTTCATGTATGAACTGGAATAATGAAGCTAGTTGAGATTGATTGGGGAATGGGAATTAGGAAGGTTCAGAAGAGGTAAATCTCATCAAGGCATGTGGTATGTGTGTATGGTCATGTCAGAATGAAACATCCTTGTACAACTAAGTGAGTGTAATAAAAATAATTTATAATTCCACCATGAGCCTAAATAACTCACATATTACATTGAATGAAGCAGGTGTAAGAATGCACCATGTATGAACACAGCTCATAAAACTATAAGGGTTAATATTTGCTATATCACTCCAGTCTTCAGTGAGTCTACCAACCCTGAGATAAATACTGCTCCACATATTACTATTAAGGAACCTGAGCTCAAGTTCATGTAAGCACCAGTACTCACCACAAAGCATACTGTAAGCCTGTATTTCCTTAATCATAATGCTACTGCTTGAGAGGCATCATAGTAGGAGTATGACATTACAGAACCAAATTATATATGGAGTCTTACACACATTGCTGAATTTGGACATATGGTACATCCTTCATAATTAAGACAGATGTTTTGTTTGGATGCCAGTGGCTTACTCTTGTAACCCTGGCTACTCAGGAAGCTGCGATCTGAGGATTCTGGTTTAAATCAGACTGGAAAGACAGATCTGAGAGACTCCAATTAGCCAGCAAAATCCAGAAGTGGAGGTGTTGTTTCAAATGGTAGAATATTAGCCTTGAGACAAAAGCTTAACAAAAGAGCAAGACTTCCCCCCCCACCCTACTCCCCCCCCACACACACACACAGAAAAGGATGTTTTGGGACTAGGCATGGTGGCAATTCAGAACTACTCAGGAGGAGCAGCCCAAGAGAATCAAAGTCAAGTCTAGCCTCAGTAATCCTCCCAATCTCAACCAACAAGCCAGATGTGGTTGGTACACACCTATGGTCCCAACTACATGAGAAGCTGTAGGTAAAAGAATCATGATCTGTGAGGCCCACCCTGGGCAAAAACTTGAGGCTCTACCTGAAAAAGAATAAAAAGGAGCTGGAAGTATGGTTCAAGTAGTAGAATGCCTGCCTAGCAAGCAGGATGCTGATTTCAAACAGAATTTTGGGAAAATTAACGTATTAGCAGTATTAAAGATTAAGATGGAAATGACATGAAGGTGTAAAATGATGGAATAAGTATATTGACTGCATGTTGCCAAATCATTTCATTTTTTTAGCCCAGAAGACAGGGATGGTGAGGTTAATGACAGAAGGTTTAAATGCTTCTGTGTAAATATTGGTGTTCAAAATTCTTTGTGAAGGTATTATTAGCATTCTTTTTTTTTTTGGGTCCGGTCGTGGGGCCTGAACTCTGGGCCTGGGCACTGTCCCTCAGCTCTTCAGCTCAAGGCTAGCGCTCTACCACTTGAGCCACAGCGCCACTTCCGGCTTTTTTCTGTTTGCTTATGTGGTGCTGAGGAATCGAACCCAGGGCCTCGAGCATGCAAGGCAAGCACTCTACCACTGAGCCACCTTCCCAGCAGCATTCTTTTTACTTAACTCAGTTTTAAAATATTTTCATAGAGCTTTTAAGACAGTATAGTTGGTACTTATACATACATGCATGATAAATTTAACCACTGTTACTGGGATAAAATTTACATATCATGAAATTCACTCTCATATATCCTTTGTTGGTACTGGCCTTTGCTTGCTAGGCAGGTTCACTTGAGCTGCTCATGCAGCCTTTTTTGTTTATTTTTTTGAGATAAAGTCTCATGTTTTTGCCCCAAGTCAGCTTGGACTATTATCCTCTATTTACACTTACCATAAAGATGGAATGGTAGGTGTGTACCACCATTCCAAGCTATTGATATGGAAGGCTCTCAAAACTTTGCTCAGGCTGGCCTCAAACAACCTTTCTCCTAATCTCCAGCTCCCAAGTATTCTGGATTGTATGAGCTGACAAATTCACCATTTTAAGTGGTTTCTCACAGTAATAAATATACTGATCCAATACCACATCTAGTTTAAGAATATCATCATAAGCCCAAAAGTTTAAACCTCATGTGTGATTTTTAGTAGCAATCTTTTCTCGGAAAATGAGGAAGGAACATGCTTGATTGATTGTAGTCATATTTATCCAGTTTTCTAAATTGGATCAAGATTCAATACAAAGACTAGATTGGGAACACGTTGTCTTCTTAACTATTGGAATCCATCCTCAAGCATTTGACTTACAGGTTTTCTGTCATGAATAACATGTGGCACAGCAGGTATTTTAAGTGAGATTTTTTGTTTTCAGTGTCATGCCTGGTGTTTTTGTTAACCAGTGGAAAAGAGATGTAAAATCTAGCCCATTTAACCTGCTGAGAACATAGTTGTAGGTGATGCCTAGGTTTGTCTAGAAACTTCAATCACTTTTCCTCTTATTTTAGATGCCAGTGACAGTGGGCGCTCTTATAAAACAGTCTTGGACCGCTGGAGAGACTCTCTCCTTTCCTCTGCTAGTCTATCTCAAGTCTTCCTTCACTTGTCCACCTTGGATCGAAGTGTGATATGGTCTAAATCGATACTTAATGCTCGATGCAAGATCTGTCGGAAGAAGGGTGATGCTGAAAACATGGTTCTTTGTGATGGCTGTGACAGGGGTCATCACACCTACTGTGTCCGACCAAAGCTCAAGGTATTTCTTTGTTTTTCTACTTCTCAGATGTGAATTGATATATTGAGATTCTGATCAGTAGACGGGTAGTGATCATTTATGTGTCTTTCTTATTCAGGCTGTGCCTGAAGGAGATTGGTTTTGTCCAGAATGTCGACCAAAGCAGCGTTCTAGAAGACTCTCCTCTAGACAGAGACCATCCTTGGAAAGTGATGAAGATGTGGAAGAGAGTGTGGAAGGTGAGGATGATGAAGATGAGGAAGAAGAGGAGGATCAAAGTGAAGAGGAAGAATATGAGGTAGAGCAAGATGAAGATGACTCCCAGGAAGAAGAAGAGCTCAGGTAAGTCGTAACACAATTGAATGAGTCTAGCTGTCTTAATTATAGTCTCCTGACTACTGAGATATTTGTATGATAGTTGGAACCCATAACTTTTAAAACTAGTGTGTAATGTAGGAGTCTAAAATTATCCTTACTTTTTAGATATTATAATTATAAAACTATTCCTCGGGTAGTATTGTGCTCTTGCACATCACCCCTTAACAACTTCTCTGTTATTATGAGGGTTCTGCAACCTGGCACACCATCAGCAGACCTAATGAATAGGTTTGAAGTCTAGATTCCTGCTGTGGTAGTACTGAGTCAATCTCAGTCCCCAGCTTAGTTAGGAATACACACTCACACAAAAAAAAGTAAATATTTAAAGGGGGGGCACTATATTACATGTTAGTGTTTTCTTTTGTTTGTTGTTTTTGGTGTTAGTACTGGGACTTGAACTCAAGTTCTCATCCTCTTGTTTATCTTCTTAACTCACAGCGGCACTCTACCACTTGAGCCATGCTTCCAGTTCTGATTTTTGCTGGTTAATTGGAGTTAGGGTCTCTTGGATTTGTCTGCCCAGGCTTGCTTCAAACCTTGATTCTCAGATCTCAGCCTCCTGAATAGCTAGATTACAAGCGTGAGCCACTAGCACTTGGGTACATATTAGTTTTTGGGGGCAAAGTTGCTTCAAATATTAGAACAGGGTGTTCAGTCTGCAGTAATGGAGACTGGAAAGAAAAATGAGGGTAGAATTTGGAAAAAATTTTAGAAACATTCTCAATTAACTGGAAGTCTGTATATGAGAGCTGAGGTTGGGGGTTTAAAGAGGAGATTTACAAGTTGGTTTCATCCTTTTAATTAAAGGCAGCTGAAAAATTAAAGTAAAAGCTCTTGGTTTGGGGCTGGGAAGGTGGCTCAGTCGTAGAGCGCTTGCCTTGCATGCATGAGGCCCTGGGTTCGATTCCCCAGCACCACATAAGCAAAAAGAAAAAAAAGCTGGGGGGGCTGGGAAGATGGCTCAGTGGTAGAGCGAGCACTTGCCTTACATGCAGGAGACCCTGGGTTCGATTCCTCAGGACCACATAAGCAAAATGAAAAAAGCTGAAAGTGGCGCTGTGGCTCAAGTGGTAGAGCTCTAGCCTTCAGCTGAAGAGCTGAAGGACAGTGCCCAGGCCCAGAGTTCAGGCCCCACAACCGGACCCAAAAAGAAAAAAAAGCTGGAAGTGGTGCTGTGGCTCAAGTGGTAGAGCTCTACCCTTGAGCTGAAGAGCTGCCCCACGACTGGACCCCCTCAACAAAACCAAAAACAAAAACAAAAAAAAGCTCTTGGTTTGGTATTTAAGAACTACAGGTTCATGGCCCACTTCAGTATCAGCACTTGGCTGAAGCTGTAGGTTGCCTTTATATCAACAGTAATGGAAGTGATAAAGTTGTAGATGGGTATGGTTGTGTTAGCCCTGTGATCCCAGGTACTTCAGAGGCAGTCAAGAGAATCTTTACTTCAAGGCCTTCCTGTTTAAGCAAAAGGCCAGCTAGGCACTGGTGGCTCATGCCTATAATCCTAGCTACCCAGGAAGCTGAGATCTGAGGATGGAGGTTGGAAGTCAGCCCAGACAGAAAAGCCTGAAAGACTGTACAATTAACTAGCAAAAAGCTAGGCTGGTAGTATGGCTCAAATGATAGAGCCAGCCAAGCAAGTGTGAGACCCTGAGAGTTCAAACCCCAGTAATGCTTTAAGGGCAGGGGAAGAACTACAATGAGACTTTGGTTCAATCTCTAAGAAAAAGAAACACATGACAGACTCTGTAGCATAGTGAGACAAAATACAAATTTAGTTCTTCACTCAAGTCTTCCAAGATTTCGCTAGGTCTGTTTATTGGTTCCGCTTAGGATTGTACTAGTATAAGATAATTTAGCATAAGTAACTTAGGAATTGTTTTTTATGATGATGAATGTAGAATTACCAAGAAAATACTGCATAATGTCCTTACATTTCAAAGAAATACTTTGAAGCATATTTTAGATCTCCCTGAAAACTATTATTGGCTTCTAAACTTAAAACATTGAGTATAAATCTGCTACACAGGAAAGTAATTTATGTAGAATTCACTGGCTAAATAAAAGAAATCATGTGTTCATCATTACTCTGTACAATAACCGTGTTTTCCAACAATATTTGTAGCCCACCAAAACGAGGAAGACCACAACTTAGATTGCCAATTAAAACAAGAACAAGACTTAGCTCTTCTTTCCCAAGCCGTGGCCTACGACAAGAACCTGGAAGATACCCTTCAAGGAGTCAGCAGAGTACCCCCAAAACAACTATTTATTCTAAAACTACTGGTAGAAACTTGAGAAAGATCAAGTCTGCGCCTCCTACGGAAACTAAGTCTTTAAGAATTACCAGTCGTTCTACCCGCCACAGCCATGGCACACTGCAAGCAAATGTGTTTGTGGAACTACTTAGTCCTCGCCGAAAAAGCAGAGTGAGGAAAAGTGCTGATAATACACCAGAAAACAGTCCCAGCTTCTCTGACTTCAGAGTTATCACCACAAAGTCAGGTGATCACTCCAGACTTTCTCTCCAAGATGGTGAATCCAAGAGAAGAGGCAAGAAAAGACAATCTACAGGTATACAGTCTAAATTCTTTCTTACCTTAAAAAATTGAATAGTTTGGAAGCATTGTATATTTTGAAGTGTCCCCTATAACACCACATTTCATTGTTTCCCACTTTTCCTCCCCCAGAATGCATACAATCTACATTATATTATTTGATAAGATTCCCTTCTGAAATACTAGATTTGGGGTGAGGGGGGTAGTGTTGAGGGAAGTAACATTTTAAGAGAGCAAACAAGTTTTTGTTTTTTGCTGGTCCTGGGGCTTTTTGTAGGGCCTGGGCACTGTCCCTGAGTTGCTTTTGTTCAAGGCTGGCACTCTTACCACTTGAGTCACCATGCCACTTCTAACTTTTTTGAGTAGTTTATTGGAGATAAAAGCCTCATGAACTTTCCTGCTCCAGCTGACTTCAAACCACAGTCCTTACATCTCAGCCTCCTAAGTAGCTACAATTATAGCCACCAGCACCTGGCACATAAGTTTTTTTGTTATGTTTTCTTGTTGTTTTGGGGTTCTTTGGGTTCTTTTTGCCAGTCGTGGGGCCTGAACTGTATGTAGGCCTGGATGCTGACTCTCAGCTCTTCAAGGCTAGTGCCCTACCACTTGAGCCACAGCGCCACTTCGGGCTTTTTCTGCTTATGTGGTGCTGAGGAATCGAACCCAGGGCCTTATGCATGCAAGGCAAGCACTCTAGGACTGAGCATCTTCCCAGCCCCTGGGTTTTTTGTTGTTGTTGTTGTTTTCAGTTGTGGGGTTTGAACTCGGCCTGGGCGCTGTCCCTCAGCTAAAGGTGAATGCTCTACCATGTGAGCCACAGCACCACTTCGTTTTCTCAGTGGTTTATTGGAGATAAGAGTCGCACAGAGTTTCCTGCCCAGGCTGCCTTTTGAACTGCAGTCCTCAGATCTCAGCCTCCTGAGTAGCTAGGTTTACAGGTGTGCACCACTGGCACCCAGCACAAACAAGTTTTTCAATTATGGTTTTGAGGGATTTTTGTTTGCTTGCTTTTGGGGAATACTGGGATTTGAACTTGAGTTTATAAGATAGGTACTCTATTACTTTACTCCTAGTCCTTTTTCTTTGATTATTTTTCAAGTAGTCATGCATTTTGCCCTTTGTTGCTTAGACCATAATTGTGTGATGCTCAATGTATAGACCTGCCCAGCTTTTATTGTTTATGAAGTCTTACTAACTTTTTGCCTAGGCTGGCCTCGAACTATTCTCTTCCAATTTTTACCCCTCATAAATAGCTAGGATTACAGACATCAGATGCCATGGCTGGCTTAATTATGAGTGTTATTATTTTTGGGTTTTCTATTTTCTATACTGGAGTTTTCTCTTTTGGGACCTCACACTTGCTTGTTCAACTGATGTTCTCGCAACTGGGCCTTTTCTGATTACATTCTGGCTAATTTAGATATGGAGTCTCACTCAGATCCTCTAAATCTCAGCCTCCTGAGTAGCTAGGATTACTGTCATGAGTCACCAGCATCTAGCAATTATTTTTACTTACAGTAATCTGTATCCACAAAAAAATTTTTTTTTGTTGTTTTTTTTGGGGGGGGTGTCAGTCGTGGGCCTTGAACTCTGGGCCTGAGGGCTGTCTCTCAGCTCTTCAGCTCAAGGTGAGTACTCTACCACTTGAGCCACAGCGCCACTTCCGGTTTTCTGGTGATTAACTGGAGATTAGAGTCTCTGGGACTTTCCTGCCTGGGCTGGGTTTGGACCACAATCCTCAGACCTTAGCCTCCTAAGTAGCTAGGATTACAGGTGTGAGCCACTGGTGCCTGGCTGTTTTGGTGCTGGAGCTCAAACCCTATTAGTCTCGTGTGTGTGTGTGTGTGTGTGTGTGTGTGTGTGTGTGTGTGTGTGTGTGTGTGTG
>NW_012267232.1:18998839-19005610 GCF_000151885.1 Dipodomys ordii
AAAAAAAATTACTGAATACAAATTAAAAAAGAAAAGAAATGTACTCATTATCTTGCCCATGTAATTATAACTCCTCTACAGTATTTTCACAATAAAAAAAATATGTTGTAGAAAATATTAGAGAATTACTTAATTTGGGGCTGGAAATGTGGCTTAGGGGTAGAGTGCTTGCCTAGCATGAATGAAGCCCTGGGTTCAATTCCTCATATAAACAGAAAAAGCCAGAAATGGCTTTGTGGCTCAAGAGGTAGAGTGCTAGCCTTAAGCAAAAGAATTTGCTCAGGGACAGTCCCAGGCCCTGAGTTTAAGCCCCAGGTCTGGCCAAAAAAAAAAAAAAAAAAAAACCTAATTTCAATTTTATTATAGTTGAAAATGTTTTTTATAGAATAGGTAAACATAATTCACAAACTTTGTGTTCTAGATTTTTCTTTTTTATTACTTTATTTTATGATCTATTTCCAATGAATGTTCGTTTCTAATGAAAATTTTTTAAGATCAAAAAGGAAATCATAACCCAGATGTTTATATCTCTTATGGATCTATTATCTGTTAGAATTAGCTTTGTATTCTTTTACCCAGATAAGCTTGTTTGATCTCTATTTTGCTTTGCTGTTACTTAAAATGTCTTGATTTACTCAGAATCTTCTATGCCACTGAATCGAAGGAGCTCTGGCCGACAGGGAGGAGTTCATGAATTGTCTGCTTTTGAACAGCTTGTTGTAGAATTGGTACGACATGATGACAGCTGGCCTTTTTTGAAACTTGTTTCTAAAATCCAGGTAATAACATACCTTATAAAAATGTGTTTGTGGAGCTGGGATGGTGGCTCAGTGGTGGAGTGCTTGCCTTGCATGCATGAGGCCCTGGGTTCCATTCCTCAGTACCACATAAGCAGAAAAAGCCAGAAATGGTGCCGTGGCTCAAGTAGTAGAGTGCTAGCCTTGAGCTGAAGAGTTGAGGGACAGCGCCCAGCTGGGCCCAGAGTTCAGCTACCATGACCGACAAAAAAGAAATTGTGTTTGTATATAATAGCCTGATTTAGTCTATGACAACTTTGAAATTGTCAAAGCTTCTGTTATCCATTGTCTGTTTTTAAAAGTATACACTTAGAAGGTTGGTATTTGTACTGAAAAGTGTGTAGTTAGACAACATGATCTCTTCAGTCCCATCTAATCTTGTGACTGAGGCTTTATAAATGATGCTTTTTGATTGTTTTATGTAATAAATATATAGTTAATTCAGCTTGATACCATTAGTGATATTTCTCTTGTACCCAGCAGTGCTTCTCAAACTTCAGTGAACATGAGAATCATTTGGAGAGCTTGTTAAGTTAATTCTGACATTTCTGATTACAGGCTCACATCTGTGATCCTATCTACTAAGGAGGAGATCTGAGTGTCTCAGTTCAAAGCCAGTCCAGGCAGAAAAGTCCCCATGAGACTCTTAGCTCCAATACACCACTTAAAATCTGAAGTGAAGCTGTGACTCAAAGTGATAGAGCAACTAGCTTTGAGCAAAAGAGCTCAGAGACAGCTCCCAGAGTTTAAGCCTTGTTGCCCACTGCCGCCTTCCCTCCCCACCCCCCCAAAAAAAAAGATATTTCTGAGACCCGTTCTGGGGTTTTTGATATACTAGATCTAGATTGCTGGCCAACTTTTTTTTTTTTTTGGCCAGTCTTAGGGATTGAACTAAGGGCCTGGGCACTGTCTCTGAGCTTCTTTTTGCTCAAGACTAGCATTCTAGCTTTGAGCCACAGTGCCACTTGCAGCTCAGTTCTGGCTTTTTCTGTGTATGTGGTACCAAGTAATTGAATCCAGGGCTTAATGCATGCTAGGCAAGCACTCTACCACTGAGCCACATTCCCAGCCCCGCCACTTGCATTTCTGAGAAGGTATTAATATAAAATATAGGTGCTCTTAGCTAGCATGAATGGCCTAGCCATACTCAGGAATGCACAGTGCCTGCTGTCTACAGAGCTGTACTGGCAGTTGTAATGATGGTGCGGATGCAGAAGGACTGGACGTTGATTTGAGAAGAAAATATCAGGAATTAAAAAGTGTTTCATGGGGGCTGGGAAGGTGGCTCCGTTGTAGAGCGCTTGCCTTGCATGCATGAGGCCCTGGGTTCGATTCCTCAGCACCACATAAGCAAAAAAGAAAAAAGCTGGCAGTGGTGCTGTGGCTCAAGTGGTAGAGCACTAGCCTTGAGCTGAAAAGCTGAGGGACAGCGTTCAGGCCCAGAGTTCAGGCCCACGACCAGACCCAAAAAATAAAAATAAATAAATAAATAAAGCTTTTTTTTAAAAAAAAAGTGTTTCATGAACTAGCTATTAGGAGTGGTTGTTCAAAAAAGAATAACAGTTTCAGTGGTGAGAGGTGGAATAGGGCATTTTAGGAAAAGGGGGCTATAGATTAAACACCCAAAAATGAGAATGTGGGCACTAGTGGGTAGCTTGAAGTTAAAGCTCAGGCATGATTGTATTGTAAAGGACCTCATTTGTCCATGTAGTGAGGCTTTCTGAGTAAAAAAGTGATGTCAGAATTCTACTTTGCAATTTCTGAATTAAGAATTTAAAGGATTAGTTAATATTGAATAGTTTAGCAAAAAATGATAGAGCGCTGGCCTTGAGCAAAAAAACTCAAGGACAATGCCCAGGCTCTGAGTTCAAACCTCATGACTAATAAAAAGAAAAATCCTCATAGGTTGTTTTTGTTTTAAAAGTTTTATCACATGCATTCTGTTCCTTATTACAAACTCAGTAATGTTCATTTAAAATATATATATGAATGCATGCATTTTTTTTAGATGTATAAGTCCAAAAATTTCTCTACCTAGTGAAACCCAGGGATCTGCCTCAGCCTTCTGAGTTCTGGGATTACATCCAGTATTTTACAGCATTATAATGACTGAAATTTATGGAATAATAGCATTCAAAAGTTAATATTAAGTTGCTTTTCAAGTATAAAATCTTTATTACTTAACCTTGCATTTTCAATAAACTTTTTAAGTATGGCAAGATATAACTGGAATTATTTTACAGGTTCCGGACTACTACGACATCATTAAAAAACCTATTGCCTTAAATATAATTCGAGAAAAAGTGAACAAATGTGAATATAAATTAGCATGTAAGTAATTTGTTTTTTTTGATTTTTGTTGTTTAGGAGGTATAGAAGCTGATATGGAGTTAGTTTAGGTGGCATTCCCAGAATCCATAAAATGCTTATCCAGAAATGAAAGATGGTTTAGGACTGAATAAGTTAATATTCTGTAGAATCTGGTCTTATCAGCAAAGTGTTTTGAGCCTGGAGCTAATGCCTATAATACTAGCTACTCAGAGGCTGAGATCTGAGGATAGGCAGACAATCTGATACTTTCATCTCCTATTAACTGGCAGAATGCTGGAAATTGAGGAGGTGTGGTGGCTCAAGCAGTAGAAGCACCAGTCTTGATGGAAAAAACCAGGCCAGGATCATGAGGCCCTGAGTTAAAGCCCAAGTATTGGCACCCAAGAAAAGAAAGAAAAAGGAAGAAAGGAAGGGAGGGAGGGAGGAAGGAAGGAAGGAAAGGACAGACAAAAGGATTTTCTTGGGCTGGAGTGTGGTTTAGTGGTAGAGTGTTTGCCTTGCATGTATGAAGCCCTGTGTTCGATTCCTTAGTACCACATACACAGAAAAAGCCGGAAATGGCAATGTGGCTCAAGTGATAGAGTGCTAGCCTTGAGCAAAAAAAAAAAAGTAGTAGTTCAGGGACAGTGCTCAGGTCCAGAGTTCAAGCCCCAGGACTGACAAAAAAAATTTTAAAAAATAATAATAATAAAAGGATTTTCTTATAATTACATAGTATATAATTGTATATGTCCAATAAGAATTTTAAATTTTTATATTTAAACAATTATAAACACCAATTCTGTCTTCATTCTTTTTGAGGGGTGGGCTAACTTTAAAAAATAAACAAAAACGACTTTTGAATTTTCAGGGCTTCATGCTTCGTATGCAGGCACTTGACCAGTTGGACCTCACTCTTCCCATTTACACTTACTACTGTAGCTGGGATGATAGGTATATTCCACCAACACCTCGCTTTTTTTGTTGAGGTGATGCATTGCAAAGTTTTTTCCCCCAGGCTGGCCTGAAACTAAATTTTTCTGATCGTGGCAATCCATGACAAACATATACCACCACTGTTGGTTGGGACAGCGTCTCACAAACTTTTCCCCAATGAAAACATTTGAGGATAGTTTCAAACCACTATCGTCCCAATCCCCACCTCTAGAGTAGCATGGATTATAGGCATGAACCACTTGCTCGCCACTCTTTCTTTTAAAAAATGAAGGGAAGGGGAGAAGAGTTTCAATTTTCTTAATGAAGTTGGAAGATATACAGATTGTCTTTATGAAGTGTATTTTTTCATTCTAATCTTGTTTGTTCTTTTTCTTTCTAGCTGAGTTTATTGATGATATTGAGTTAATGTTTTCAAACTGCTTTGAGTACAACCCTCGTAACACAAGTGAAGCAAAAGCTGGAACTAGGCTTCAAGCATTTTTTCATGTTCAAGCTCAAAAGCTTGGACTCCATGTGGCACCGAGCAATGTGGACCAAGTTAGCATACCACCAACTGCCAAAAAGTCACGGATCTAATTTTGCCCTTCTAGAGTGTATGATGCCTTTGTGAAAAAAACAAATTGTTCATGAAAATGGAACCTTAAATCATGCTCTTAAGCAGACATTTATGCATAATGCAATAACAACTGATTGACCACATTGAGATGTGGCCTGCACTATATTCTCAACTTTGATATTAAGCACTCAGGAGAATGTAGGAAAGACTTCCTTTGCTACAGTTTTGTTTAGTATCTAATAAGTTTGATAGATGTATTGGATAATAGTACTGGTTTACAGAGGCTTTTGTACATTTTGAGATCAATTCATGTGTCCAGATACTTGGAAAATATTTTTTCAGCTATGATTTGACACTGAAATTTTTTTAGAAGTTGTAGTATTAAGGGGGATTTGTCTCTACAGACAAGTCCACTAGAGCACACACAGTTTAGAAACATGTTTCTGTGTCTTAAGAATCAGAAAGGATACATTGTTTCAACACTAGATATGAATGAGCCCGATTTTCTATTCTTGAAGTGCTATACCAGTGCTGGCTGGAGGTATTAAGTTGGAGTTTATTAACTAGATATTTATTTAGCATCCAGAGTAATTTGTGAATTTGTTTTATATTTATAAATTTATACTTGGAAAATGTTCTTTAATTTTTTAAACAATTTACTGTGTTTTTTGTTTATCTGGATAACTTTCTTAATGATCAATAAAAAATGGTATCACCTTCCCTTTCCCCTGGCAGTTTTATAGAACTGTATTAAGAGTTTTTATGTACAACTTTTTAAGTGTACAAATAAAAATAATGCTTTTTTTTTTCAAGTATTTGGCATTTCTGGAATTTTTACCCATGAAATCTATACTTCTGCTTTCGATATACCCAAGTCATAGGAAGGGATGCTGGCTAGTCTTGTCTCCAAGTATCCCCATACCCTGGAGAAGGTAGCTCTAAACGGTGGCATTCTTGCAGAGTCTCACTAACGGGAGGAAAGGCAAGGAATCCATGCATCCAGTTAAGAAGTACTGTGGAGGGCACTGGGAAAGTGGCTCATTGGTACAGTGCTTGCCTCGTGTGCATGAGGCAAAAGCTGGACTGGCGGGATGGCTCAAATAGTAGAGCACAGCCAAACAACCAAACCCAAGGTCCCAAATTCAGACCCTAGAACTGCTGGGGTCAGAGGGGGGTGGGGGAGGAAAGAAACATTCCACCAATCTAGACCACTTTTTGGAAGGAAATGAACAAATCAAGAATTTAAAAAAATATATTTGGAAATCCACAAAGAGAATCATAACTCCAAGTCTGAGTTGAACAACTTGGTAACATCTGGTAGAATAAAGTATGTTCAGAGTTCACATGTGTTAGAAATTCTAGCAGATCAAAGACTTAGTTTGAACTCTTTCCAAGTAGACCTAAGAACATCTGCCACTCCCCCCAAGCAGAAGGAGCTCTTGGTCTTTTTAAGTATGCATGTTATTTTGAAATTCCAAAGGCAAAATCTTTATTTTTGGCACTCCTTTTTAAATTTTTACATATATATGTGTATATATATATATATGTTTTGAAATACGCATAACATTACAGATAGACTAAAAGGAGCTAATTAACATTACCTCATATTTTTGTGATGAGAACACTCCAAATCTAATAGTGATTGTTGAGAATATAGTATTAACTTTAGTTACTACGTTGTACATTGAACTCTTAAATCTATTTCTTCTAATGGAAACTAACTATAGTTCTCATTTGCCTCAGGTTTTTTTTTTTATTTTGCCTTATATCCAAAAAAACTTGTTTTTTTTTAAGGATAACCAAAAGTTTATAAATCTTTTTAAAAATATAATTTTAGTGTTTTTTTGTGAAAATACTGTACAAAGGGGTTACGTGGGCAAGATAATGAGTACATTTCTTATCAAGCATTGTAGCCTCCTTTGTTTCCCCCTCCCATCCCTTCCCATTCTCCCCCCCCCAGTCAAATCTTCCCCCCCAATTTTAGTGTTATTAAGGTATTATATGGAGGGGTTACCATTTCATAGTCCAGTAATGAGTACTTTTTCTTTTTTTTTGGTCGGTCGTGGGGCTTGAACTCTGGGCCTGGGCACTGTCCCTCAGCTCTTCAGCTCAAGGCGAGCGCTCTACCACTTGAGCTACAGCACCACTTCC
>NW_012267232.1:19005660-19006890 GCF_000151885.1 Dipodomys ordii
TGAGACTCCTATCTCCAATAAACCACCAGAAAACCGGAAGTGGCGCTGTAGCTCAAGTGGTAGAGTGCTTGCCTTGAGCTGAAGAGCTGAGGGACAGCACACAGGCCCAGAGTTCAAGCCCCACGACCAACCAAAAAAAAAAAATTTTTCCTTTGCCAGACGCTGGTGGCTCACGCCTGTAATCCTAGCTACTCAGGAGGCTGAGATCTGAGGATCTCAGCCCGGGCAGGAGAGCCTGTGAGACGCCTATCTCCAATAAAACACCAGAAAACCGGAAGTGGCGTTGTAGCTCAAGTGGTAGAGCGCTTACCTTGAGCTGAAGAACTGAGGGACAGCGCCCAGGCCCAGAGTTCAAGCCCACAACCAACCCAAAAAAAAAAATCTTTCCTTTGTCTTTTTGGTGCTAGGGATTAACACCGAGCCTTACACATGATTAACACAAGCTTTACTTACTGAGCTACAAATATCCATGTCCATACATACATATAATTGTTGGTGGTGGTGGTAGTTATGGAGTTTCAACTCAAGGGCCTGGGTACTGTCCCTGAGCTCTTTTTGCTCAAGGCTTGTGCTCTACCACTTTGAGCCACATTGCTACTTCCAGTTTTCAAAGCCATGCTGGCTTTGAACTGCAATTCTCAGATCTCAGCCTACTGAGTAGCTAGGATTAAAGAGGTGAGCCTCCAGTGCCCAGAACCACTGAGCTATATTTTCTTAATTTAATTCTTTCTTCTCTTTTCTTCATTCTTTGTCTTTAATCATGTCTCTTTTTTATGACAATAGGAGTAAAACTTTGATATTTCTAAAAAAAAAAATAGGGTGGTTTTTGTTGTTGTTGTTGTTGTTGTTTTGGTCAGTTGTGGGGCTTAGATTCCAGGCCTGGATACTGTCCCTGGACTCTTTTCCCTCAAGGCTAGTGTTCTACCATTTTGAGCCATAGAGCCACCTCTGGCTTTCTGGTGGTTAATTGGAGATAAGAGTCTCACAGACTTTCTTCAGGCTGGCTTTGAACCAGGATCCTCAGATATCAGCCTTCTAAGTAGCTAGGATTACAGGCATGAGCCACTGGTGCCCAGCCACAAAACAATTTTTTTTATTTTTTTATTTTTTTAGAGTCTCACAGACTTTTTTTTTTTTAAAGAAGTCTGTGAGACTTTTTTTTTTGGGGGGGGGTCCGGTCGTGGGGCCTGAACTCTGGGCCTGGGTGCTGTCCCTCAGCTCTTCAGCTCA
>NW_012267232.1:19015910-19016525 GCF_000151885.1 Dipodomys ordii
TGGGGCCTGAACTCTGGGCCTGGGCGCTGTCCCTCAGCTCTTCAGCTCAGGGCTAGCGCTCTACCACTTGAGCCACAGTGCCACTTCCAGCTTTTTTTTTTTTTTCTGCTTATGTGGTGCTGAGGAATCGAACCCAGGGCCTCATGCATGCAAGGCAAGCGCTCTACTTCCCAGCCCAAACAAAGCAGTTTATTAATACAATATATCTTGATCAGTGTCACCCCTTTCAACATTCTTAGCCATTCCTTCTTACCATCCCTTCCCTCAGTCTTCTTAATTTTGTAGGCTATAAATTGGATTCTTGTTTTTATTTTCACCCTCTGCTTTTCATTCTTGTACTCCTTTTCCCTTGACCCCACCCCACCCCTTTTGAGTACCCACTTCCTGGTTTGTTGTTGTTGTTGTCGTCGGTCATGGGACTTGAACTCTGGGCCTGGGCGCTGTCCCTGTGCTCTTCAGCTCAAGGTGAGCGCTCTACCGCTTGAGCCACAGGGCCACTTTCGGTTTTCTAGTGGTTTTTTGGAGATAAGAGTCTCACAGACTTTCCTGCCTGGGCTGGCTTTGAACTGTGATCCTCAGATCTCAGCCTCCTGAGTAGCTAGGATTACAGGTGTG
>NW_012267232.1:19017475-19025423 GCF_000151885.1 Dipodomys ordii
ATAAGAGTCTCACAGACTTTCCTGCCTGGGCTGGCTTTGAACTGTGATCCTCAGATCTCAGCCTCCTGAGTAGCTAGGATTACAGGTGTGAGCCAACGGTGCCCGGCTGGGTTTTTTTTTGACAATGTCATTCCTTATTAATCTTATAATAAAACATCAAATACTTCCTTTATATCTACTTCATAAAAAATAATGGGGCCAGGTGCCTGTGGCTTACACCTGTAATCCTAACTACTCAGAAGGCTGAGAGCTAAGGATCGAGGTTCAAAGCCAGCCCAGGCAAGAAAATCCATGAGACTCATCTCCAATAAACCACTAGAAAACCGGAAGTGGCGCTGTGGCTCAAGTGGTAGAGCTCTAGCCTTGAGCTGAATTGCTGAGGGACAGTGCCTAGGCCCAGAGTTCAAGCCCCATGACCAAAAAAAATAAAGGGGGGGGGGGAGAGTGGCTTAGTGGTAGAATGATTGCCTAACATGCATAAAGCACTGGGTTTGATTCCTCAAGTACCACATAAACAGAAAATAAGCCAGAAGTAGCACTGTGCTCAAGTGGTAGAGTGCTAGCCTTGAGTAAAAGAAGCTCAGGGACAGTGCCTAGTCTCTGAGTTTAAGGCCCAGGACCAGCAAAAAATTAAACTTTTGCCAGGCACTGGTGGCTCACACCTGTAATCCTAGCTACTTAGGAGGCTGAAATCTGAGGACCAGGATTTAAAGCCAGCCTGGTCAGGAAAAGTTTGTGAGACTCTTTAATTAACCACCAGAAAACCGGAAGTGTCTCTGTGGCTCAAGGGTAGAGTGCTTGCCTTGAGCTGAAGAGCTGAGGGACAGCACTCAGGCCCAGAGTTCAAGCCCCAGGACTGACCCCCCCCCCAACAAAAAAATGTGGCTTAGTGGTAGAATGCTTGCTTAGCATGAAGTCCTGGGTTCAATTCCTCAGTACCACACAAACAGAAAAAGCTAGAAATGTGCTGTGGCTCAAGTAGTAGAGTGCTAGCTTAGAGCAAAAGCAGCTCATAGACAGTGTCTAGGTACTAAGTTCAAGCCCAGAACTGGCAAAATATAATAATAAACGGATGCTGGTGGCTCATACCTGTAATTCTAGCTACTCAAGGAGGCTGAGATCCTAGAATCAAGGTTCAAAGCTAGCCTACATAGAAAAGTTCCCATAAAACTCTTATTTCTAATTTACAACTCAAAAACCCAAAGTGGCACTATGGTTCAAAGTAGTAGAACATTAATTAGCCTTAAACAGAAGAGCTCAGGAACAGTGCCCAGGCCCTGAGTTCAAGCCCTATAACTGATAATATATAATAATAATAATACAATGGGCCTCGTTGTTCAAATTTGGGTCAGAAAGTGTGTTCCTTGGTGAGACAGCCAAGCAAACAACTGTCCTTGGAAAGAGCCTCCCTATGGCCAAGATTAGTTATGTAAGACCCAGCCAACTAAGTGAACCAACCAACCCTCTTATTTTTTTACAGCCCTATGATAACCCAGTAAAAGCTTGTACTCCGGTCTTCTTCTATGATCTTTGTCACCCAGAGCTTAGAAACCAATGTGCAGAGAAGTATTTCCCTCTTCCCTTTTTATTATAGGAAATGTTTAGCACCTTCAAAATCACATCACTAGTCTTTTAACATTATGTTCACAGCCAAAAGTGCTCTCTCCATCTGTGTTCCTCCTCCTTTCCTATATACTTTTGAAGAAAAGTCCACTGTTCCACCTCTTCATTTGTAAATATTTTAGTATGGATCTCTAAAAGGAAAGGCATTCTAAGCAAAAGTGACCATACTACTTTTAGAACACCTAAAAGAGTCTAATACTAATTTCTTTGTGTAGCTCAGAGGTAGAGTGCTTGCTTACCATTCAGGAGGCCCTGGACTGATCCTCAGCATTCTAGAATAAATAAAAGATCCGGACCCTTTTACTGGGGAAGCCTAATGAATCAAAGGACAGTAAATCCTCACCACCATGTTCATGTGTGAACAATTTGGCCTCTGAGGATCTGTATAATTTATCAAATCTAGGAATCAGAGTGGACACTGTCTATCCTATTGCCAGGCCCATGCTCATTTTCCCATGGAACTATCTTTTATCACAAAGAGAAGAAACCCAGCAAGGATTTAAAGTATAAACCAGAAAAGGCACTGATGGCTAATGCTTGTAATCCTAGCTATTCAGGAGGCTGAGGTTTGAGAGTCACAGTTTGAAGCCAGTTCAAGCAAGAAAATGTGTGAGTCTCTTACCACCATCAGAAAGGCGGAAGTGGAGCCTGAGGCTCAAGTGGTAGAGTTTTAGCCTTGAGTACAAAAGCTAAAGGACAGTGCCCAGGCCCTAAGTTCAAGCCCCAGGACCAGCACAATAAGAAAGAAAACAAAAGGAAAGGGAAGAAGGGAGGGAGGGAGCTCAATAGTAGTTTCTGTGATATCCAACAGATGTCACTGTGCCTCCCTTAAAATTTAAAAATATCCAAGCAGCTGAGCTAAGGAAAGGGTGACATTGTCCAAAAAGAACTGTTTTCATTATTGACTTCTGAAACTGTAACCCCTCTGTGTATCACCTTTATAATAACAAACATATCCAAGAAGCCCAGGTGAGTTTACTAGGGCCCCCCAGGGGAGCCTCAGAGCACAGTTTGGGTCATGGTTCATCAGGCTTTATATTAATCGGATTCTTATACTCCAGCTTTGTCTTGTCCTACTCATTGTCCACTACAGTCTAGTTCTATGGCCTTATTCTCCCACAAAGAATGTCTCCATGTGGTTGCCTTTAGAAGACTTCCTGGAAGGGTAGTCTGTCCCTTGTGTGTACTAGGAACCCTGTTAGCCTCTGACAGGAGAGACCCCAAGTACTTGGTTCACCATCTCATACTCAGTGTTTGGCGCATAGTAGGAACACCAAACTTTTTTGTGTGTGTCAGCCTTGGGCTTGAACTCGGCCTGGACACTAGCCCTGAGCTTTCTGTTCAACACTAGTTCTCTACCACTTGAGCCATGACTTCATTTCTGGCTGTTTTTTGATAGTTTATTGGAGATAAGAGTCTCACAAACTTTCCTGTCCTGGCTGGCTTCAAACTGTAATCCTCAGATCTCAGCCTCCAGCACCTGGCTAAACTCCATACTTTTTGGAACAAAACAAAAACATAGGGTTTATTTTGTCTCCAAAACATACATAGTAAGAATCTCACAATGTAGCCAAGACTGGCCTTAAATATTCGGACCCCTCTTGCCTCAGCCTCCCAATTGGCTGGAATTATGGGTTTGTGTCACCATTCATACTTCTTTAAAACTTGTTTCTACTAACAGAATAAGAAGTTACTCTTGAACACTGGTGGTTCACGACTCTAAATGCTGGCTACTCAGGAGGCTGAGATCAAAGCCAGCCTTGGGCAAGAAAGTCCGTGAGACTCTTATCTCCAATTAACCACCAGAAAACTGGAAGTGGCACTGTGGCTCAAGTGAGAGTGTTTGCCTTGAGCTGAAGAACTCAGAGACAGTGCCCAGGCCCAGAGTTCAACCCCCACAACTGACAAAAAAAAAAAAAAGTAGTTATTCTTCAAACTGGGCACCAGTGGCTCACACCTGTAATCCTCAATACTCAAGATGCTGAGATCTGAGAATCACTGTTGGAAGCCGGCCCAGGCAGGAAAGTGCATGAGATTATCATCTCCAATTAGCCACCAAAAAAAGCTGGAAAAGGAGCTGTCACTCAAGTGGTAGAGCACTAGTCTTGAATGATTAAAAGCTTAGAGACAGTGCCGAGGTCCTGAGTTCAAGACCCAGGACCAGAAAAAAGAAAGAAAATGAAAAAAAAAAGTTACTCTACAGAAACAGAAATACATTCATAAAATACCAGAGAGATTCCTTTCTTCTTTTTTTTGTGGGGGGAGGGGGTAGGGTGGCAGCTACTGTGGTTTTTTAATTAGCATACATCTATACAAAGGGGATTTCAGCCAGGCCCAGGTGGCTCACCCCTGTAATCCTAGCTACTCAGGAGGTTGAGATCTGAGGGTCTCGGTTCAAAGCCAATCTGGGCAGGAAAATCCATAAGACTCATCTCCAATTAACTACCAGAAAACAGGAAGTGGCACTGTGGCTCAAATGGTAGAGCACTCGCCTTGAGCCAGAGTTCAAGTCCACCACTGGAAAAAAAAAAAAAAGAAGATGGGGGGATTTCATTGTGACATTTCCACACATGCAAACAATATATCCTGGTCAACCTCATTCTTGCTAACATTCCTGTTAGTATGGCCTCTTCCAGTTGGGGCTTGACAGGGCCTCAGCATGTATCTCTAGCCCCCAGCTGCTGCAGCAGAGCGCCCTCTACCCAGCCCTGAACTCCACCCTACCCTCCACAAAGACAAGAGAACTCTCCACAGGGACTCCTGCCAGTCTCTGCCAGTTTCTCCAGGATGGATCTGCATTCCCATTCTCTGCCCAGACCTAAACCTAGGCCCTGTTTTCAGCAGCTGCGCATGAAAGAGTACCTCCCACCTCTAGCCCCTATGGTATAAGGATGCCCCTGAATAGAGATAGGTTCCATTTCTCCCTCTCCCGTCAGGGAGGCGGCCTTGTTAACCTCCACTGACAATAAACTCATTTTCCTATATGTGATTGTGTCTGTGTGGTCTTCTGGGATGGATGCTTTCAATTCTCTTGCCCACCAATCCCCAGGGTCCCACTACACCTTTTTTTTTTTTTTTTTGTCAGATGTGGAGCCTGAACTCTGGGCCTGGGCGCTGTCCCTCAGCTCTTCAGCTCAAGGCTAGCGCTCTACCACTTGAGCCACAACGCCACTTCCAGCTTTTTTCTGCTTATATGGTGCTGAGGAATCAAACCCAGGGCCTCAGGCATGCAAGGCAAGCGCTCTACCACTGAGCCACCTTCCCAGCCCTCACTACACACACTCTTAAAACAATCTCAACAAGTTTCATTGTTCTGTTTTCATACATGCAGAAAAAAACTTCTTGGACTATTCTGATCTTCATTCATCTATTAGCCCTTCCCCTAAAATTGCTTCCTTGCTAGCAGTTCAATCCATCAGTAAGCAACTAAAACTAAAACTCAATGACATGTTAGAATTTAGATGGTTAAAATATCTGAAAAGCCGTTTTAAAATGAATTTGAAAAGTGAATATAGTCAAACGACTTTATATATGTGTATGAAACTGGGGTAATGAACTTTTTAAAAATTGTTTTAAGGAGCGCCCCTTGGAGATCAGGAGGGGGTGTGGGGCGGCGCCTGGCGGGCCGTGTGTCACCTGGCAGGTGAGGTGGGGGGGGGGGGAATGGGGGGCGGGAGGGAGCGCGGGGCTGAGCCTCGAGGTGCGGGGCTGCTCCTGCCTCGGCCTGGGCAGCTGGGACTCGCCGCCTCTCTCCTCCTTCCATTCTTGCGCCCCCCCCCCACACACACACCCCAACCCATCTCCGGGATCGGCCCCACACTCGGCCAGGCCCCCCTCTCTCCAGCCGTCATCTTCAAGTTCTCCTCCCTGCTTGGGCACTTTCCTTCCGGACAAACTTTGATGGAGAATCTCGCACCGCGCTGGAGAGATGCCGGGGATGAAAGGATTATTGGCGCCCCGGAACACCTTCCTGGACACTGTCGCCACGCGTGTTGATGGAACACATAGCAAGTTCATCCTGGCTAATGCACACCGGGTCAAAAGGCTTTCCCCTAGTCTACTGTTCGGGTGACTTCTGCGAGCTTGCTGGATTTGCCCGAACTGAAGTCATGCAGAAGAGTTGTAGCTGCAAGTTTTTATCTGGAGTTGAAACCAATGAACAACTGATGCTTCCAATAGAAAAGTCACTGGAGGAAAAGACAATTCAAAGAAGAAATTATGTTCTATAAGAGGAATGGGTCTCAATTTTGGTGCCTTACTGGATATAGTTCCTATAAAGAATGAGAAAGGAGATGTGGTACTTTTTCTGGCTTCTTTCAAAGATTTGACAGATACAAAAGTGAAGATTACTCCAGAAGATAAAAAAGAAGCTTTCAGCTAGCTACAAGAAGAGAGAAATGAACCACTATCGCATCAGTTCCAAGCAAAAAATTTTTGGAATGGTCATTGGAGGTCAGAATGAAGTTTACAGTCAGTTCTTCAAGCATTCAAGTAGTTGGCATGTTGAAAATTCAGGTTCATTATTATGAGGATGGTAATGTTCAACTAGTAAGTCATAAAGATATACAAGATTTTCTAACAGCGTCTAATGAGGTGCAAACAGGGAAAGAATTTATCAAGATTGTAGAAGCTGCAGAAAATGAATACCAAACTGCCATCAGTGAGAATTACCAGACAATGTCAGACACTACTTTCAAAGCCTTACGTCGACAGTTGCCAGTTACACTTACTAAGATTGATTGGAATAAGGTCCTTAGCTACAAGATCGGCAAAGAGATGCAGAATGTATAAGATGAACATTGCATGACCGGATCAGTTCAGCGTCTTTGCGTTAAGAAAAAAAAATTATTATTGCAAAAGTATTCAGAACTGTCAGACTGCCCAGTCATGGGCTGTTGCCATTTAAAATCACTGTAATTAATTAGTTTGGTTCGAGCACAAAGCTTAGCTAATCAACCCTTGTTTTTCACTTCTTTTGTTCTAAGAGGATTGAAAATGAATTTAGTTTAATTGCCTCTTACTTTGATATTCCTTTCTTAAAAATGAAGAGATGATTCCTCTAGTTTATGGTGAAAAGTTTTTGAAGTATTTTGAAAGTACTTTACTTACTATAACCCTAAAATTGCTGGGAAAGTGGCTCAGTGGTAGAGCACTTGCCTTGCATGCCTAAGGCCCTGGGTTCGATTCCTCAGCACCACATAAGCAAAAAAGAAAAAAGCCAGAAGTGGTGCTGTGACTCAAGTGGTAGAGCGCTAGCCTTGCGCTGAAGAGCTGAGGGACAGCACCCAGTCCCAGAGTTCAGGCCCCACGACCGGACCCAAAAAAAAAAGCCCCTAAAATTGTTGCTTTTTGGCTTACGAAATGGGTAACTTTTGCTATTAGCCCAATTCTTTTTAATGGGGTCACTAATGGATATTCTAGTTTAAGGTGGTTGATGGACTTAGCCATATATGCTGCGAAAGAAATTGTCTACTTTTTCTCTTCACCTCTTCCATTGATGAAAGATTGAGATTAGAGGGAAAGTGTTTTCTAGATCACTTTATTTTAGACCTTTCAGTAAGGTTATTTAGCTAGCTTAGTGTTTAACTAAACTTTTTTTAAAACAAGGCCAAGATCTATTGGTGTTTTGAGGTTCTGAAATTAAATGATAATACTTATTTCAGAAATGCATTTAATGCTTTTTTTCTTGTGACAGTTGTTACGCAAATTAGTTGGAATTCCATATGTCCTTGAGTTATTTTTATCACAAAGCCACAAATGTATTATAACAAGGCAAATTGTAATATATATAATACTGAACTCAAAAAAAAAAAAAAAAGAAGCACAAGGAGGAATCATCAAGAGATAGAGAGGAACAGTGATCAGTCAACAGACAGCCAAAAGTTGTACAGAAGTTAAGTCAGATGGAAACAGAGATGTTCCCATTGGATTCTGCAGTTTTAAGACTGCTAGGTTTTTCAAGACAGTGCTGAGAATTAAAACCAGACAGCTTCCATAATTAAATTTCATTAACTTTCAAAAAAAATTGTTTTAAGAAGAGGGCATGATAGAGTAGGTAAATTGATCAAGGTACAATATATGCATATATAGAAATACAACAATGAAATCCCATTGTATAGTTAATACATGATATATATATAAATAAAATATACAACACAATCCAAATTAGGGGGAAAGGGTGAACAAGTGCAGCAGTGGTGGTCACTGGACACTGTTGAAAGTGAACTATACATTCAAGTGGTAGAGCGCTCGCCTTGAGCTGAAGAGCTGAGGGACAGCGCCCAGGCCCAGAGTTCAAGCCCCACGACCGACAAAAAAAAAAAAA
>NW_012267232.1:19025473-19036120 GCF_000151885.1 Dipodomys ordii
CGACCGACAAAAAAAAAAAAAGAAAGAAAGAAAGTGAACTATACACCTTGTGGGTGAGGATGGGAGGGAAAATCTGGGAGAGAGCAAGGGAATAGGTGGCATTTCCAGAAAGAAACGTACTCATTACCTGACATGTATTTGTAATCCTTTTGTACATATATAATAACAAAGTAATAATATATAATTTATAATAACGTAAAAAATTTTAAATCCAAAATAATGTTTTTAAAAATTGAAAGAATATTCTTTTTAACAAATAGTTCTGAAACAAGTAAACCACTATCTCACCATATTTAAAAACTAAATGCTGGGCACTTGATGGCTCATGTCTGTAATCTTAGCTATTCAGGAGGCTGAAAACTAAGGATCATTGTTTGAAGCCAGCCCAGGTGGAAAAGTCCCCTTGAGACTCTTATCTCTAAGAAACCACTCAACAAAGCCAAAAGAGGCTCTGTGGCTCAAGTGATAGAGCGCTAGCTTTAAGCAAAAAGAGACTCAAGGAACTGTTCCAGGCCCTGAGTTCAAGCCCCAGGACAAGGAAAACAAAACAAAACAAAAAACAAAAAAACTCAAACCATATAGCTTGGTGCCAGTGGCTGACACCTGTAATTTTAACTACTCATGAATCTGACACCTACGGACCATGGTTCAAAGCCAGCCAGTCAGAGAAGTCCATGAGACTCTATTTCCAATATACTACTACAAATGGAAAAAAAAAAAAAAAAAAGAACTGGGCGCTGTCCCTGAGTCCTTCAGCTCAAGACAAGTGCTCTACCACTTGAGCCACAGCACCACTTTCCTTTTTGCTGGTGGCTAATTGGAGATAAGAGTCTCATGGACTTTCCTGCCTGGGCTGGCTTTGAACCACAGTCCTTAAATCTCAGCCTCTCGAGTAGCTAGGATTACAGGCGTGAGCCACCAGCACCCAGCTTGTCCCTGAACTTATTTTTGCTCAAGGCTAGCACTCTACCGTTTGAGCCACAGCACACTTCTGGCTTTTTCTGTTTATATGGTACTGGGGAGTCGAACTCAGGGCTTCGTGAATGCTAGGCAAGCACTCTACCACTAAGCCACATTCGCAACCCCTTAGCTATTCTTTTAAAAACACATTCAAAGCTGAATATGCTGGCATATCTATAATCCCAGCACTCAGGAAGCTGAAGCAAGAGGATTATGAGTTAGAGGCAAGCCTGTTCTACGTTGAATTTCAGGCCAACCTGGGTTACACAGTGAAACCTTGTCTCAGAAATAAAGAGGGCTTCAGGAGTTGTTCAAGTGGTAGAGCGCCTGCCTAGCAAGTGGAAGACTCTCAGTTCATATCTCCATACTGTAAAAAATAAGTAAATGTAAACAAAACTTAAAAAAAAACACTTGAAAAAAATCTTGTCTTCTTCATCACCTGCAGAATAGAGTTCTGACTATGGGATTGCCTAAGAGGCTCATAAGACCTACACCTTCCATTCTTCATTTATTTTCTACCAAGCCTAGAGACTCCAGCATACTATCTGGAATTGTTTTTTCACTTTTTGTCTCTTACTGATAATAAGATTTAAACTTAAGGTCTCATGCTCTCACCTTTCTTGGTCACTGGTTCTACCTGAGCCATACCTCTAGCCTGGCTCGCAGACTTTTCTGCCCTGACTGGCCTCAAACCTCAGTATTCCAGATCCCAGCCTCTTGAGTAGTAAGGATTACAGACAGACAGCCACATATACCTGGCTGTTTGTTTTTGAAACAGAGTCTCACTCTGTAGCCTGGACCAGCCTTGATTTAGCTAGCCCATTCTAGCTTCAAACTCACCATACTCTTATCTCAATCTGTCAAGTGTTAGGATTATAGCATATACCACAACATAGCACTATTTATGATTTTCTTATGCTTTGCACATGCGCATTGGATTTGTATAATTGTTTGTGCTGGATGCTAGTGGCTCATGCCTGTAATCCTAGATACTCAGGAGGCTGAGAGTTAAGGATCACAGTTAGAGGTCCATAAGACTGTAATTAATCATCAAATAGAGCCAGAAGTAGAGCAGTGGCTCAAGTGGTAGAATGACAGCTTTGAGTGAAAAAGCTAAGTGATAGTGCCCAGGCCCTGAGTTGAAGCCCCAATACACAAATACACACACACACACACACACACACACACATACACAGGCCCTGAGTTGAAACCCCAATACACAAATACACACACACACACACACACACACACACAATTTTTCTGTACTATGACTTTTTTCTTTTCTGCCCCCTCATTCATAGGCCATTTCAGCATGCCTAGGATTATTCCATAACTGTGGGCCACTTTGCTGTGTTCTTACAGGGCTACCTGTCTTCAAGGCAAGGGCTTGAACTTTGCATTTCCAGCCCCAAGAGAGGTACTCAATAAATGTAATCAAATATAGAATAAGTAGAATAAATATAGCCTTTATTATTTTTTTTGGCAGTCATGGGGCTTGAATTCAGGGGCTGGGCACTATCCCTAAGTCCTTTTTGCTCAAGGCTGGTTCTCTACTACTTTGAGCCACAGTGCCACTTCCAGTTTTTGAGTGGTTAACTGGAGATCAGAGTCTATGGGTACTTTCCTGCCTGGGCTGACTTTGAACTACAATCCTCATATCTCAACTTCCTGAGTAGAGAGGATTACAGGCGAGAGCCCTGTTCTTTTTTAGTGTGTGTGTGTGTGTGTCCTGGGACTGATCTGGGGCTTGGACTCAGGGCTTGATGCTGTCCGTCAGCTTTTTTGCACGGGCTAGTGCTATATTACTTAAGCCACAACTCTATTTCTGGCTTTTTTGGTTAATTGGAGATTAATCTGTGTCTTACAGATTTTCCTGCCCAGGCTGACTTTGAACTTCAGTCCTCAGATTTCAGCCTCCTAAGTAGATAGAATTTTAGGCATGAGCCACCAGCACTCGGAGCTTTTTCATTCTTGAATTAGTTTCTTAATCTCTCTCCTATACTTATTTGTAACTGTTAATATATATTTTTCATGCATTATATTTTTTTGTCTATGAGTTTTAGCTGATTACAAACTATAGCTTTTAGACCATGGTGGCTCATTCCTGTAATCCTAGCTACTCAAGAGGCTGAGATCTGAGGACCACAGTTTGAAACCAGCCTAAGCAGGAAGAACCATGAAATTCTTATCTCCAAGCCAGAAGTAGAGATGTGGCTCAAGTGGTAGAGCACCAGCCTTAAACATTCAGGGAGAGTCCAAGCCCTGAGCTCAAGCCCCAGGAGCAGCACACACACACACACACACACACACACACACACACACACACACATTGTAAGCTTAAATAAGATTAATTAGACATTGCCAGAGAACCATGCAGACATCCAGGTACAGAGAATAAAGAAAGGTTTATTGTACATGTGCATAAACCTTCTCACAAGGGAGAAGTGAGAAGAAGCCCCGGCTATTGTCTGGGGTGACCTAAATAACCTAAGAGGTTTAGGGGGGCTAGAAGGGGATAGGAGGCAGAGACCCTGGTGTGGCAGACTAGGATTTATGGCTGCTGTCCAAATAGTAGATAAGGGTCCTGCAACTGCCCAGACCTGAAGGTCACTCTGAGGGGCTCTTGTTGCCTTATATGGTGGTAACCGCCCCAGAGAAGTGCCATCCTAAGGTAAAGGGGGTTGAAAGTTGATTATTTACTGCCTTTACTACACAGGCCTAGTGTTGCCTAGGAAGGGAGCATGCTAAGCTGTGGAGAAGGAAAGGAATGGACTAAGCTATGGGAAGGGAGCTCATTTCGCTAACACACACACACACAGACACACACACACACACAGACACACACACACACACACACCTACAATAAATGACTCCAAAGCTGTTTCTCCTCCTCCTCCTCTTCTCCTCCTCCTTCTCCTTCTTCTCCTTTTCCCTCTCCTTCCTCTTCTACCTCTTCTTCTTCTTCTGGTGGTGGTGGTGATGGTTATGGAGCTTGAACTCTGGGCTTGGGGGCCGGCCCTGGGCTCTTCAGCTCAAGGCAAGTGCTCTACCACTTAAGTCTCAGTGCCACTTCCAGTTTTCTGGTGGCTAATTGGAGATAAAAGTTTCAAGGACTGGGCTGGGAAGGTGGTTCAGTGGTAGAGTGCTTGCCTTGCATGCCTGAGGCCCTGAGTTCGATTCCTCAGCACCATATAAGAAAAAAGAGTGGCGCTGTGGCTCAAGTGGTAGAGCGCTAGCCTTGAGCTGAAGAGCTGAGGGACAGCGCCCAGGCCCAGAGTTCAGGCCCCATAACTGGACCAAAAAAAAAAAAGTTTCAAGGACTTTCCTGCCCAGGCTAGAGATGCTCAAATCTCAGCTTCCTGAGTAACTAGGATTACAGTTGTGAGCTACCGGTGCCCAGCCAGTTTCTTCTTTTAGATTCTATTTTTTTCCTCCCCTGAGAGCGGGACTTGAGCTTGGTACCTGATGCTTTCAGTCATTGTCTGGCACTCTACCACCTTCAACCCAAGATTCTGTTTTTTTTTTTTTTGTTCTTTTTGTCAGTCATGGGGCTTGAACTCTGGGCCTGGGTGCTGTCCCTTAGCTCTTCAGCTCAAGGCGAGCACTCTACCACTTGAGCCACAGCGCCAGTGGTTTATTGGAGATGAGTCTCACAGGTGTTCCTGCCTGGGCTGGCTTTGAACCTGGATCCTCAGATCTCAGCCTCCTAAGTAGCTAGGATTACAGGCATGAGCCACAGGTGCCTGGCTGTTTTTTTGTTTTTGAGAGGTTTTTCTTGTGCCAGTCCTAGGGCTTGAAGTGAGAGCCTGATCACTGTTCCTGAGCTTTTTTTGTTCAAGACAAACCCTCAACCACTTAAGCCACAGCTCCATTTCTGGCTTTTTGAGTAGTTGATTGAAGATAAAATCTCACAAAGTTTCCTGCCTGGGCTGGCTTAGAACCATAATCCTCAAATTTTAGCCTCTTGAGTAGCTAGGATTACAGACATGAACCATGGGTGCTCAGCAAGATTCTGTTGTTATATGGTCTATATAGGTAACTTACCATAACTATTAACAAGTCAATCAAATTATTACTGTAGTACAAATTCACTGGTGCTGGTAAGCTTGTGAGTTAATAAGTCAGTATGTTGGGATATAGTTTTACCACTAAAGCTGGTGTCCATAACCACAGACTATTCTGAACTCCATTCACTGCTTACACATTTCACTGCTGCTGCTACTTCATTACATCTTCGTGTGACAGACAGCTGCGTTCTTCTATTGTGAGGTCATGCTCCTAAATTAGAACAAGCCAGTGATGAGATGGGCGAGCACACTGAACTCTGTGGTCAGAGTGAGTCATGGAGATCAGACTGCAGCCTTTGCCTCTCTCTGAGTTGATTTTCTAGGTCTAAATTAAAACTTGGGTGTAGTGGAGCGTGTGACTTGCTTCCTCCTGTCTTTCAGTGGGCGTGGCTTGGGAAGGATATGCGAGAGTAAAGGGGCATGTAAGTGAAAAGGGCATTTGGAGGCAATGTGCATCCTGGTACTTACACTTGGCTTTGTCAAGAAGTAGCTGTGGGAGGTGAGATGGCTCTTGTCAGAGAGTGGGATCCAAACAGAATATTATGCATATACTCTATCACATTCATTATTTTGATAGGTCCTAAAAATGATTTTCCAACTCTTCTAAGGCACTGACTCCACACCTAGATTGTTGCTTGGGAGACTACACATTAGTGGGTATTCACTTTTCCATTTTGCATAAACTTTAGCTGAGCCTTCAGAATCAATGAGGGCTGGAATTGCTTCATGTCTAGCATGTATGCAGTGGTCAAATTAACACTTGCACAAATACCAAATGCTCTCTTGTATGTGAAAGCTAAAAACATTGATTGCATGAAATTAGAGTATGCTGGGTACCAATGGCTCACAGCTGAAATCATAGCTACTCAGGAGACTGAGATCTGAGGATCAAGGGTCAAAGCCAGCCCAAGCAGATACATCCAAGAGACTCTTGGTTCCAATTAACCAGAAAAAAGTCAGAAGTGGGGATATGGTTTAAGTGCTACAACACCAGGCTTGAGTGAAAAAGCTAAGTAAGAATGTGAGGCTCTGCATTCAAGCCCAGTGCTGGCACAAAAGCAAACAAAAAATAAAACTGATTACAAGGCTGGTGATGTGGCTCAGTGGTAGAGTGCTTACCTAGCATCATGAAGCCTTGGGTTCGATTCCTTAGTACCTCATAAATAGAAAAAGCCAGAAGTGGTGCTGTGGCTAAAGTGGTAGACTGCCAGACTTGAGCTGAAGAGCTGAGGGACAGCACCTATGCCCAGAGTTCAGGCCCCACGACCGGACCCCCCAAAAAAAGAAAGAAAGAAAGAAATAGAAGGAAGGAAAGAAAGAAAGGAAGGAAGGAAGGAAGGAAGGAAGGGTGCATGTAGAGCTGTGACTCAAGTGATAGAGCACTAGCTTTGAGCAAAAAAGCTCAGAGATGGCCGGGCATCCTAGCTACTCAGGAGGCTGAGATCTGAGGATGGCAGTTCAAAGCCAGCCCGGGCAGGAGAGACCGTGAGACTCCTATCTCCAATAAACCACCAGAAAACCGGAAGTGGTGCTGTAGCTCAAGTGGTAGAGCGCTCGCCTTGAGCTGAAGAGCTGAGGGACAGTGCCCAGGCCCAGAGTTCAAGCCCCACGACCGACAAAAAAAAAAAGCTCAGAGATAGCCAGGAAAATGGCTCATGCTTGTAATCCTAGTTACTTAGGCTAGTGCTCTACCACTTGAGCCACTGTGCCACATCCAGTTTTCTGAGTGGTTTATTGGAGATAAGAGTTTCATGCACTTTCCTGCCCCAGCTGGATTTGAATCGCTATTGTCATATCTTAGTAGCTAGGATTACACCACCAGTACCTGGCCTCTGTGAAACTCTTATCTCCAATTAACCACCAGAAAACTGGAAATGGAGCTGTGGCTCAAAGTGGTAGAGTGGTAGCCTTGAGTGGAAAAAGCTCAGGAACAGAGGCCAGGCCCTGAGTTCAAGCTCACAACTAACAAAAATAAAAAAACTCAGGGATAGTACCCAGGCCCTGTGTTCAAGCCCTAGGACTGGCGCAAAAATAGAGTAATTTTAGGGTTGGGAATGTGGCTTAGTAGTAGAGTGCTTGCCTAGCATGTGTGAGGCTCTGGATTTGATTCCTCAGTACTGCATAAACAGAGAAAGCTGGAAGTGGCACTGTGGCTCAAGTGATAAGAGTGATAACCTTGAGCAAAAGCTCAGGAACAGTGCTCAGGTCCTGAGTTCAAGTCCCTGGACTGGCCAAAAAAATTAATTAATTTAAAAACCCTAATCTCAAATAAATATATATATATATAGTGTGTATATATATATATATATAAGTATGTGTGTATATTTATCTATCTATCTATATCTACATATATATATATATTTAGCACATATGGCTTTTGGTGTTTCTGGAGCTTGAATTCAGGACTTCACACTTACAAGGCAGGTGAGTGACAAATCCGGCCTTAAAAAACAAACTATAGCTGGGCGCCGGTGGCTCACGCCTGTAATCCTAGCTACTCAGGAGGCTGAGATCTGAGGATCACGGTTCAAAGCCAGCCCGGGCAGGAGAGACCGTGAGACTCCTATCTCCAATAAACCACTAGAAAACCGGAAATGGTGCTGTAGCTCAAGTGGTAGAGCGCTCGCCTTGAGCTGAAGAGCTGAGGGACAGCGCCCAGGCCCAGAGTTCAAGCCCACAACCGCCAAAAAAAAAAAAAAAAAAAAAAACCTATATATATATATATATATATATAATTTATTTTAAAAAATATATAGCACATGTGGCTTTTTTTCCCCTTGGTGTTTCTGGAGCTTGAATTCAGGACTTCACACTTATGAGGCAGGTGCCCTTACTAGTGAGCAACATGTCCAGACTTTAAATATATATATATATATATATATATGTATATATTATAATTTATAAATATATGTCAATGCTTTCTCCTTCACTCTGGAAAGTAAAAATAGCCCCAGGGTTCTTATTTCTGTGCTGTACAGGAGCTTTACATACTTTATTTCACTTGATCGTCCCCAGAATCTGAAAGAAAGTAATAGCATACCCATTTTACAGCTAACCAAACAGCCTTAGGCAGCTCAGCTGTAGCTTGAAATTGTACCACCACCAGTAGCAGAACTGACATTCCTTTCCAAGGCTATTCTTTAATTACTAATCATTTAATCCTCACTCAATATTTGCTGCCACCCATGTGTGGCCTAGTAAATGGATAATTTCAACTGAAACTTTTGGTCTAGTACTGGATTGTTCAGGTTCATTCTACCCTACCTGTTGATTGTTTGCTTAGGCTTGAATTTGCTCAGAAGAATGGGTATACTGTGGTAGACAGAACAAAGGATTCCCAAATCGAGGCCCACACAATCTGTGAAAATGCTCCCTTCCATAGTAAAAGGAACTAGGCAGATGTGATTACATCTGGGGTTCTGGGAAAGGGAGATTATTCTAAACCACCAGGCAGGATCTAGAACAATAATGACAGTACTTATAAATGAAAGAGAGGGGTTGAGAGACGGAAGGGATATGTTGCTGAAAGCAGAAGTTGGAGTGACATAATTGTTAGCTAGGGCTATGAACCAAGGAATGGGGGCAACCTTTAGAAGCTGGAAACAGCAAAGAAACATTTGTGTATGTGTGTGTGTGTGTGTGTGTGTGTGTGAAGGGGGGGTCATAGGGCTTGAACTCTGGGCCTAGGCACTGTCCCTACACTCTTCAGCTCAAGGCTAGTGCTCTACCACTTGAGCCACAGTGCCACTTCTGCTTTTCTGGTGGTTAATCGGTTATACCTGTAACCCTAGCTACTCAGGAGGTTGAGATCTGAGAAACACAGTTCAAAGCCAGCCTGGGCAGGAAAGTCTGTGAGACTCTTATCTCCAATTAACCACCAGAAAACCAGAAGTGGCTCTGTGGCTCAAGTGGTAGAGCGCTAGCCTTGAGCTGAAGAGCTGAGGGACAGTGCCTAGACCCAGAGGTCAAGCCCCAGAACCAACCAAAAAAAAAAAAAAAGTGAGAAAGAGCATGTGTAGGCTCTGAGTTCAAGCCCAATACCAGAGAGAGAGAGAAAAAGAGAGAGAGAGAAAGGAAGGAAAAAGCAAGGAAGGAAGGAAGGAAGGAAGGAAAAGAAAAGAAGCATGGATATGGATATAAAACTGGATCTGTGGCTGGGCCACCCGTGGCTCATCCTAGCTACTTAGGAGGGCTGAGATCTAAGGATTGCAATTTAAAGCCAACCTAGGCAAAAAAGTCTGTGGGACTCTTATCACCAATTATCTAACCAAAAAACTGTAAGTGAAGCTGTGGCTCAGTGGTAGAGCACTAAAAATAAAGCTACCCGTAATCTGAGTTCAAGCCTCAAGACCAACACAAAAAATAATTAGACATGTTTTATAAGTATTATCTGATATGGTCCTTACAAACTATATTAAATTGCTGAGGACATATAGCTCAATAGTAGAGCACATGTTGAGTTCAATCATCACCAGAACATATGTGTGTGTATACACACACACACACACACACACATATATTTATACTATTTTATATATTTATTTGTCAGTTGTGGGGCTTGAACTCAGGGCTCCACTGTCCCTCAGCTCTTTTGCTCATGGCAGTGGTCTACTACTTTTGGCCACAGTGCCACTTCTGGTTTTCTGGGGGTTACGGAGGGGATAGGAATGTGTCTTAGTGGTAGGTAGAGTGCTTGCCTCGCATGGAAGAAGCCCCTGGTGCCATTCCTAGTACCACAGAAAAAGCCAGAAGTGGCCCTGTGGCTCAAATGGTAGAGTGCTCGCCTTGAGCAAAAGAAGCTCAGGGACAGTGTCCAGGCCCTGAGTTCAAGACCAGGACTGGCCAAAAAAAAAAAAAAAGTTTATGCCTGGGCAGGGAAAAAAAAGCCAGCCTGGGCAGGGAAGTCTGTGAGACTGTTATCTCTAATTAACCACCAGAAAACCAGACTTGGCATTGTGGCTCAAGTGGTAGAGCACTAGCCTTTAGCTGAAGAGCTCAGGGACAGCACCCAGGCCCAGAGTTCAAGCCCTATGACCAACAACAACAACAACAAAAAAAGAGTCTCACAAACTTTCCTGCCCAGGCTGGCTTTGAATGTCTATCCTCAAATCTCAAGCCTCCTGAGTAGCTGCCTAGGAGTTCAGGTGTGAGCCACTAGCTCCTGTCTCTGTATACAATTTTAGGTGCAAGAACTTGTCACATAAAACAAGATGATATTCTTCATTATGCCTTTCTATCACGAGACTTAATCCTGAGACTACATATACACACACTACCTTTTTAGTGCAGATCATTTTCACAAAATCTGTGTAACTGTGAATCAGAGTTTTAAATTAATTCTACCATTTTCAAGTGAAAGTGAGGCAAAATGGTCTTTATTTCACTATAAGTGACAGGCATAAACAGTGCTTCTGCAGTACTTTCATTATGCATTACAAAATCATAGACTATGACTGGCTTTTTTTTTTTTTGGTCCAGTTGCGGGGCCTGAACTCTGGGCCTAAGCACTGTCCCTCAGCTCTTCAGCTCAAGGCTAGTGCCCTACCATTGAGCCACAGCGCCACTTCCGGCTTTTTTCTTTTTGCTTATGTGGTGCTGAGGAATCGAACCCAGGGCCTCA
>NW_012267232.1:19036170-19037377 GCF_000151885.1 Dipodomys ordii
CTCTACCACTGAGCCACCTTCCCAGCCCCATGCCTGGCTTTTTTTTTTTTCCTGGTCGTGGGGCTTGAACTCTGGGCCTGGGTGCTGTTCCTGAGCTCACAGCTCAAGACCAGTGCTCTACCCCTCGAGCCTCAGGGCCACTTCCGGTTTTTCCAGTGGTTTATTGGAGATAAGAATCTCGTGGATTTTCCTGCCTGGGCTGGCTTTGAACTGTGATCCTTAGATGTGAGCCACCGGTGTGGGGCTATGACTAGCTTTTTACTGATCATTGTGCAGGTAGAGTCTGACAGACTTTCCTTTGGGACCAGGCTTTGGACTGTGATTTCTCTGGATCTCAGCTTCCTGAGTACTATACCTAGGACCACAGGAGAATGTGCCCAGCTATAAAGTATTAATCTTTGCTATGGTGGTTGTTTTTGGTGTGTGTGTGTGTGTGTGTGTGTGTGCACGCGCGCGCGCCAGTGCTGGGGCTTGAATTCAGGAACTGGGAGATATCCCTTAACTTTTTCACTCAAGCCTTTGGTTCTACCAAGCCATAGCTCTACTTCTGGCCTTTTCTTGGTTAATTGGGCTGGCTTCAAACTGCGATCCTGAGATCTCAGTTTCTTGAGATACAGTAAGAGGCATGAGCCACCAGTGTCGGGCTAAAGCATTAACTCTTCCTGAAGAATTTACTACAAGCATAAAGTGACAACGTTTCTGTGATAAATGAGATACTGTATAAAGAGAAAAAGGAAATGAGCCACTTTGGCTCAGTAATACCCACTTCACTGGAGGGAGATTGCCAAGCTGAGAGAGGAATCTCTCCTCGTGGGTCGCTTATTGGATGTCAGCGGTGACAACTGGCCACCCCTTTTCCTAGGAAGCCTGACACAGACAGGCTATTCCCAAGGACCGTCTCTCCAGACGATCCCCACGCCATTGTTAATCTTAAGCATGGGATTTGGAAGTTATCTCCTCCCACCCCCAGTACTGTATCACCTTGGGTGTGTTTGGCTGAGTCTTCCCCTCCAGAAGGCTCTCCCAGTTGATTCTCACTGAGGGAAGAAAGAGATCAGAGGCTCGGGAAACGCTAAAATTCGGCGCAGGTGAATGCAACAGAGAGAGCCACCTTCGCGGGCTGGGCCCGCGCGCCCCAAACCCAAACCGGGGTCCGGAGGGGGACGCGGCCGGCCGGTGGGCTGGAGGCCGCGGGGCCCAGCCTGGG
>NW_012267232.1:19037957-19043405 GCF_000151885.1 Dipodomys ordii
GGGGCCGGCCGGGGCTCGCGCCGCCTTTGCCCTTCGCTTCCCGGTGCTTTCCGACGCGCGCGCCCCGGCGTGCTCGGGCGGCTTCGGGTGAGCTGAGGGTCTCGCTGGGCGGCCATCCAACCTCACCCCGGAGAGTTGGCGATCTCCAAACTCTTCCGATCCGCGGTGAAAAGCGCTTCTTACACACCCGGGCCCGTTAGTTTGAAAGTGACTGACTTGCTTGGGAGCTGGAACCCGGGTGATCGTGTTGTAGACGTAGGCGATTGGAGTTTCCTTATGAGGAAACAGTTATGGATAGGATGGCTTGGAAGAAAGAAAGGAAAAGAAGAGGAAAAAGTCGAAGCGTTACCTGAAATCCCAAAGTGGGTCTTGTTTTGTTTTTGTTAAGGCCCACAGAGTTGACACAATACAGAAGGTATTCGTGCTGCTGCTCCTGAAGCTCTGACATCACCCCGTGAAATAGGAAACATCTCGGGGATGGGACAAGTTGTATCCGTCCCTTCCTCTCCCCATTCCGTTGGTATCTTTCCCGGTGCCCCTTTAAGAGGCATGAATGGGCAATTTGAATTAGGATCCCTAGGCAAATACTTGAAAATGTGGCATATGAGTTTGGATTCCATGCATAGTCTGGTGCCATTCTTAATGGTCTCTCAGCAAATAGGAATTTTGGTTAAAATCAAAGGACTTGTTCTCAATGACTATTTGTTGTTGATTTTTTTCCCCAGGCATCTGGAGTTACAGTGAATGACGAAGTCATCAAAGTTTTTAATGATATGAAAGTAAGGAAATCTTCCACACAAGAGGAGATCAAGAAAAGAAAGAAAGCAGTTCTCTTCTGTTTAAGTGATGACAAAAGACAAATCATTGTAGAGGAAGCGAAGCAGATCTTGGTGGGTGACATTGGTGAGACTGTAGAGGACCCCTACACATCCTTTGTGAAGTTGCTACCTCTGAATGATTGCCGATATGCTTTGTACGATGCCACATACGAAACAAAAGAGTCTAAGAAAGAAGACCTAGTATTTATATTCTGGTGTGTAAAAACAAAAGAAGAAATAATGCAAGGATTATTATTATCATAGTCAGTTTGGCTTTTGTTTTTTCATATAAATGAGATTCAACTTTTTTTTTTCCCCTATAGGGCTCCTGAAAGTGCACCGTTAAAAAGCAAGATGATTTATGCTAGCTCTAAAGATGCCATTAAAAAGAAATTTACAGGTACAGCCATTGAGTATTTTGTGCAGAGAAATTACCCCTTCCTAATTATCTGCTGGTAATGGAATTCTTTTTTTTTTTTTTTTCCTTTTTAGGTATTAAACATGAGTGGCAAGTAAATGGTTTGGATGATATTAAGGACCGTTCAACACTTGGAGAGAAATTGGGAGGCAATGTAGTAGTTTCACTTGAAGGAAAACCATTGTAAAATGATAGTCAAGTGCCATCTGGATCTTAAGGGGCTTTCGTTTCTCCAGCTCAGTCCATTGGAATAGTATTAGGTTTTGTGTTTTGTTTTTTCCCTTTTCCACTGGGCCCTTGCAACACAATGAATGAAGGAGAAATCATTCATTTAAGCAGCCTGTCAGTGATTGCCATTAGACTGTGGAATACAGTCACTTTTATGCAGAACCCAAGGAATGCCTTTGACTTATTTTAGCCAAAACAAATGGTTCTATGCCTCTCTTGCAGCCAGCACTACAGTGAATGTGATTGTCAATGTGAATAGCTTGGAATACTGCAAAGGGTAAGCAAAGTAAATGCCTTGAAAGTATTATCCACTGGTCAGATGGTAAACTTTTCAGTATTATTTATAGTTGCACTTGATTGCAGTTCTGTGAGGCGCTGGAGCATTCATACACCTCGCCTGCCTTGGCCAGCCTATTTTTGTGACATGGCAGCACAGACATAACACTACGCGTTAAAAGCACTTTTTTGTATTGAGTTGAATCCCCTAAAAGGAATGCCAATTAAGTTCATTTACTGTGTCATCAATTTATCCTAGTACCTCAGTGTTCATTCCTGTTACCTGCATAGCTTTTTAAGTGAGAGCTGTTATTAATGACTTTTGTTTTCCATTGAGCGTACACTACTGAATTAAGTGTAAGGGTTTTATGTTTACCAAGTGAGTCTTGCAACACTATGGGATATTTTGAATATCAGTCATGATGGCAATTTCTGTATTAAAGAGCCTTAAATGGAACATTGTTTTAAGATCAGATCCCCACCCTCACAAAAATGGCCACGTGGCAATAAAAATGGTGGCATATTACAGAAGGTTGCCTTGTTTTCCTTGGAATTTTTGTGAAACAACTTTTAGGTTAAACAGCTAATCTCTGCACTAGTCACTTGAGAATTTTTTTTTGTACAACATTCATTAATGCATGATATTTTCTAGAGTTACAAGATTTCTTTGGATTAAAAATGCTCTATCCTAAAGTCTCTTAATAGAGGAATACCATCATTAGAGTGACACTTTTATAAAACATGGTTATTTCCTTATGTGTTTGGAGGTTTTTTGTTTTTTTTTTTTTCATTTTGACACTTTTTTAAAAAATATATTCTTTACTATCTCATTTGTTCTCTAGGTAAGTTAGGATAAGTTTTTTTAATTTACATTTACATTTCCAAATAGTTATAAAAGCAGGATGTTTTTATTGCTTATTTGGTCATAATGGAAGTAATTTGTAAAATGTCCTTCAAAGTTTAATAATTCTGATGTTGAGGAATGTGTAGTTCAGATACTATCTCTTCATATATTTTTCAAATTGAATTGGGAAAAGGAATTGGTGTTGCATCCTTAACCATTCCTAGTGGGATTTGGCTGTGGTCCAGATTGCTCTCCTTATAGAGATTTTGATCTCAGTGTGAGCTGTTTGCTGTTAGCCAGAGCTATTTATGGCAAACACATGCTTTTGTATCTTGTCATAGTTATCCACAAATGGCAAAACTGGACTTGATTCTACTGGTATGCAAAAAAGACATGCTAGTAAGCACACTCAATCGTGGGTCAGAATTTTAACCCCAGAGCTCTGAAGAACTCCTTTACCAGAAAATGGGAAATGAAAAAAATGTCGTTTATTTTTTTTAAATATGTGGAAGTATACTATACTTTAGGAAGATTGTTCGGGTAAGAACATTAAAAAGAAGAGTTATATGTCTAGGTCTAGGCTTGTATTGAAAAAAATATATATGATGCGATTTTTTTTTTTGCATTGAGCAATTTTATTTCAGGCTTCCAGCTGTCTCTGAGTTGTCCTGGACATTTTGATAAGGCCACTCTAATAAGCAAAGCATGAGAATGCTTGTAAATGCATACACTGAACCATATGTATAACTGATACTTGCACCAAGGGAATTGTCCATTGAGTTACTCATTCTTCTAAAAATATAAGGGTCTGCTTCAAAACTCAGTTATAGAATATCTTTCATCTTTATCAATGGTTTCTCAATTTCCACACAATAATTTCAGAGATCAAATATTACTTTATAATACTTTGACTAGCTAGATTGACAAACTGATACTATTATAGTTCATCTTTGAAAAACATCTTACATAGAGCCAAAGATAGTGATTTAATTCATAACTGATCATATGATTAGACATTTGAAATGATCATCTTTGTTTTACAATCATTTACAGTGAAACAATGTTCCAGTTAGCTTTAAAAGGCATACGGTGCTAATTAGTAAAATATTGAGGGCAATATTTTACTGCTAGCTTGCAAAATCACAAATGTTTAAAAAAATAAAACATGAAAATATTTTAAACTGTTGAGGTGTGTTTACTTATACTTTGGAACATTGAAACTTAATATTACAGATAAATGAGGCACCAGTATCTCAGTATTTTGGTTGATATGCTTGCTTCACATACTGTTTTCTTTTGAAAAATGAGTGTTACAGTAGTAGTTTTAGCATTTTCAGACAAATGGGAACAGTTGGCATTTGTCCTAAACTGGCTATCAGCTGTCGTTTTCCATCATTATCTAAAATAGGTTGGCCACCATTGTGTTTTTCTTGTGCTTTTTTTTAGAAAAAGCCTCTTGCTAGGTTTGAGATTTCTCTGATATAGATCCTTTGAGATCTAGCAAATGGGCTTTGCAAAAATGTTCTTTGAAAGCATTTTTTTTGTTAAGGAATAATCTCAGCAGTAATAAACTGGAGGGGGGGTCAAAGAACATGTACAGTAAGTATGCCTCTTTAAAAAATACCTTGTTTTGCACTTTCTGAACCTATTTTTGCTTAAAACTTTAGTAGTTTTAAGGCCAGCCTGGGCTGGCCTTGAACCCTTGATCTTCCTTCTCCCAAGTACAGGAATGATAATTCTTAGAATAGTAATTAGCTCAGAAGGATCTTCTTTTGTTTTTTGCCAGTCCTGGGGCTTGAACTCAGGGCCTGAGTGCTGTCCCTGAGATTCTTTTGCTCAAGGCTAGCACTCTACCACTTGAGTCACAGTGCCACATGTATGAGGTACTGAGGAATTGAACACAGGGCTTCGTGTATGCTAGGCAAGCACTCTACCACTAAGCCATATTCCCAGCTAGGATCAAGTTTCATAGTTTTCCTTAGACTTTCCTGTGTATTAAGAGTCAGATTCTGCATTTTGCTACTATTTGCAAATATTATAGTTGCTTATATATATGTTGCTTCTGCCAGTTGTTGCTTTTCTTTTTTTTTCTTTGTGTGTGTGTGTGTACACACATACATGCACACACGCCAGTCCTGAGGCTTGAACTCAAAGCCTTGAGCTTTTTGTTTAAGGCTAGCTTCACAGCTCTACTTCTAGTTGTTGCTTTTCATCTTATGTGGACTTGCAGATTTTGTCACAACTGGTATAAGAAAATGAATAGACTTGATAAAAGGTAGAAGCAAAACATCTTGAGCACATGAACCTTATTTTGACTAAAGGACCTTGCTATACCTTCTGGGCTTTGGTTTTATTTTTAATAAGTAAGATATATAAAGTAGCTGAGTCTCAAAAAGAGACTTTACTGCATCCAGTGAGGCATCTAAAATATCAATATTTAAGGAAATTATAACTTGCTTTTTTTTTTCCCTCTTTTCTTTTTTTTGTTGGTCATGGGGCCTGAACTCGGCCTGGGCGTTATCCCTCAGCTCTTCAGCTCAAGGCTAGTGCTCTACCATTTGAGCCACAGCATCACTTTCGGCTTTTTTCCGCTCACGTGTTGCTGAGGAATTGAACCCAGGGCCTCATGCATACGAGGCAAGCACTCTACCACTGAGCCACCTTCCCAGCCATATCTTGCTTTTGATTATGCCTTTGTCATTAAAAGGCCATGAAGGCGATGATTCCATTACTAAGAGAAGGGATATTTTTTTTTTTTTTTTGTCGGCCGTGGGGCTTGAACTCTGGGCCTGGGCGCTGTCCCTCAGCTCTTCAGCTCAAGGCAAGCGCTCTACCACTTGAGCTACAGCGCCACTTCCGGTTTT
>NW_012267232.1:19045010-19063035 GCF_000151885.1 Dipodomys ordii
ACTTCCGGTTTTCTGGTGGTTTATTGGAGATAGGAGTCTCACGATCTCTCCTGCCCGGGGCTGGCTTTGAACCGAGATCCTCAGATCTCAGCCTCCTGAGTAGCTAGGATTACAGGCGTGAGCCACCAGCGCCCGGCGACATACATTTTTTTGTGGGTTTTTCCTCCCTTTTGGCAGTACTGGGGTTTGAAAATATTTAGGGCCTTGCACTTGCTAGGCAGTTTCTCACTGTACCACTGAGCCATGTCCCTAGCCTTTAGCTTCCTTATTTTTTGTTTTATTGTGCCGGGGCTTGAATTTATTTTTATTTTTTTTTGTTTTTGGTCGTGGGCCTGAACTCTGGGCCTGGGCGCTGTCCCTCAGCTCTCTTCAGCTCAAGGCGAGCATTCTACCACTTGAGCCACAGCACCACTTCCGGCTTTTTTCTTTTAGCTATGTGGTGCTGAGGAATTGAACCCAGGGCCTCAGGCATGCAAGGCAAGCACTCTACCACTGAGCCACCTTCCCAGCGGGGCTTGAATTTAGTACCTAAATGTTGTCCCTGAGATTCTTTTGCTCAGGGCTAGTACTCTTCCACTTGAGCCACAGCTGCACTTCCAGCTTTTTGGTGTTTAATTGGAGATAAGAGTCCTAGATTAGGGCTGGGAAGGAGACTCAGTGGTAAAGCGCTTGCCTTGCATGCCTGAGGCCCTGGGTTCGATTCCTCAGCACCACATAAGCAAAAAGAAAAAAAGCCAGAAGTGGTGCTGTGGCTCAAGCGGTAGAGCTCTAGTCTTGAGCTGAAGAGCTGAGGGACAGCGCCCAGGCCCAGAGTTCAGGCCCCACGACCGTACCCCAAAAAAAAAAAAAGTCTCCCAGATTTGTCTGTTTGAGCTGGCTTTGAACTGTGATTCTCAAATCTCAGTCTCCTGAGTAGCTAGGGCTATAGGCAGGAGCCAGGGGCACCCTGCCCCTTAACTGGTTTTTAAAGTAAAAATATTGAGCCGGGCGCTGGTGGCTCACGCCTGTAATCCTAGCTACTCAGGAGGCTGAGATCTGAGGATCGAGGTTCAAAGCCAGCCCGGGCAGGAAAGACCATGAGACTCCTATCTCCAATAAACCACCAGAAGACCGGAAGTGGCGCTGTAGCTCAAGTGGTAGAGCGCTCGCCTTGAGCTGAAGAGCTGAGGGACAGTGCCCAGGCCCAGAGTTCAGGCCCACGACCGAAAACAAAAAATATTGATTTATAATATATGCTAAATAATCTTCTTTAAATAATTGCTGTGTAAGGTAGAGCTTTTTCAAAAAGCAGGTTTGAATGGCTATAACAATGGCCTGCTGTGGTAATTGGTAGATAACGGACCTTGAGAACCACTACTCTAGCATGAGAATCTTAATTAACTTTTTCAAAAATTATGTGCGTGTTGTCTGAATCTGGTGGTATTCACCTGTAATCCTGGCACTCAGAAGGCCGAGGCAGGAAGGAGGACCACTTTGGAGACCAGCCTGAGCTACGTAGTGAGACTGTTTGAAAAACGAAAATTCCAATTATGTGTATATTATATTTTGCTTATTTGGGGGCATTTTTAATAATAAAGAAGTCCTTCAAAGTCAAAAAATAAATAAATAATTGCTGTGTAAATTTATATTTATTTTTAGGAAATACAATTCTAGGAATTGGGTTTTTTTTATTACTTAAAAAAAATACTGTAGGTTTTTATATTTTTTTTGTGTGTGCCATTAGGGTTTGAATTTGAGGCCTTGTGCTTGCTAGGCTGGCATTCTACTACTGAGCCATACTCCTAGACTGAAAAAAGGCTTTATATATTTATCATGGTGCAGTGCAGTAGTTCTTAAGAAATAGAATGATTAGCTGGGAACAGAGGCCCACTTCTACAATCCTAGTATTCTGACTGCTGGTGCTGAGGCAAGAAGATTGAAAGACTGTCTCAAAAAAAAAAAAAAAGGAAAGAAAAAGGACTTAAAAATAGGGCTAAAATGGGCTGGAAAGTCCGTGAGACTCTTATCTCCAATTAACCACTCAGAAAACTGGAAGTGGCACCCTGGCTCAAGTGGTAAAGCACTAGCCTTGAGCTAAAGAGCTCAGGGACAAAGCCTAGACCTAGAGTTCAAGCCCCATGACCTACAAGAAAAAAGTAGGGGGCGGCTAAAAGTGGCTCACATTCTTCTACATATGAATGTGTTTTGTTTGTCTGAAGACAAGGTCTTATGTAGTCCAGTCTGACCTCCCAACTCAATCCTGCCTTAGCATCCTGAGTGCTAGGGTTACAGGTTTTTGTTTCAAGATAGTCTCTGCTACGTATTTCAGGCTGGTCTCCAAGTAATTACTCTCATGCCTTAGCTTCTCAAGTGATGGGATTTATAGATGTATGTTACCACTCCCATAATTATGTTGTTTTCTTTTTATTGTATATATTTTTATTTTAAAAATAACCCATGTCCTTATACTATACTTCATTTAGGATTTCAGAAAGATATTGGTAAGAACTTTCTTAAAAAATAATTGTTTTTCATCCATAAATCCCACAATTTTAAGAATCATTTCAAGGAAAACATAGCTCATCCATTATTTTGTTAAATCATTATTTTTGAAAATAAAATGTCAATAATTAAAAAATAACCCATGTCCAGTGAGGCACTGGTGGCTCGGTTTTCTAATCCTAGCAACTCAGGAGGCCGAGAGTTGAGGATCCTGGTTTAAAGCCAGTTTGGGCAGCAAAGTCTGTGAGACTCATCTCCAATTAACCATCAGAAAACCGAAATGGAGCTGTGGTTCAAAGTGGTAGACTTGAGAAAAGCTCAGGGACAGCACCCAGACCCTGAGTTCAAGCCTCACAACTGACAAAATGTTTTTAAATCCGTGTTCAATGTGGAACCTCTAAAACACAGAAAAGAACAAATCAACTAGGTATAAATAATGCTAATTACTTGTGTTAAAACTACCTGTAGTTAAAACTAGGTTTAAATTATTTCTAGATCCTGCTTAAGAGGGAAGACTTTTACCTTCTTTTTTCTCTTTCTGGTGGTACTAGGGTTTGAACTCAGGGCCTCTCACTTGCCAGGCAGATGTTTGTGCCAGTTGAGCTACTCTCTCAGTTCTGTTTGTGCAGATTCTTTTATACTTTTGATTCCAGAAAGAGCTTTTGTGACTGTAATCAGATTTAAGTCTCAATTATGCATTACACCTGTTTGGATGCTGAGTGACTGACTACCATCAGCCATAGATTTTGGAACTTCTTAAATTTCTTGTTTTATCTACTTTTCTTAAGAGGTGGGGGGCAGGGTCTTAAACTCAGGATCTGAGTTTTTTTGCTCAAGGCTAGTGCTCTATCACTTGAGCCCACAGCTCCACTTCCAGCTTGTTGATGGTTAGCTGAAGTCTCACAAACTTTCCTGCCCAGTCTGGCTTAGAACTGTAATCCTCAGATCTCAGCCTCCTGTATAGCTCAGATTATGAGCCACAGGTGCCTGGCTTTCAACCTACTTTTGTTAATTGGGACTGAATAATAAGGACCACTTGCATGAGCTTTATTCCCCCAAATAATATTTTGCAAAATAATAGTTTCCAGTATATCCAAGCTCTACTTTTCTCCTGTTATTTGAATGGTAAAGTATGCTACTTCCTGATATACAGTGTTAATAAACCATCTTCTAATCTACTTTGTCTCTACTAAGAGATTTAAAATAAACCAGAAGGTGTATGTTTTATACTTGTCATGACATTCTGTATATGATTTTTTAAAAGTAATATTTACTAATCCAGTGCATTTACCAAATATTGACCAAAGGTCTCTGATTTTCATTTAACCAGCTTGCATTTTGTGTACTTTTCCAAGAGGGTCTGGTAATCCCCGTGATTAAAGCTAGGGAAGATTTATGTTTACTGTGGAGAAACATGATCATCCTGGCCACTGTGAATCACTGGGGAGGCATCCCGTCTCCCTTTCCCAATTCTTCACATCAGTAGGTCAAACTCAACCCAGTTCAACAAAACCAAACACTTGGACACTCAGAAGGCTTACTGTCACATAGAAAGGGCACATTGTAGTACAGTGGGCTACACACAATACTATGGGAGAGAAGAGAGTGATTCCCTTATGAAATTGAAGGGGCTTTAGAGAGATATTTGAGCTGGGCTGTGAGGTCTGATGAGAGTTTCCCAAAAGTCAGGAAAGGGTTGTTCTGGAGTAAGAAAAGCTATGGCAGGGGCGGAGAAGAGCTTGTCACAGCTTCTGAGTCAAGCGGGAAGCATGTGAGGAGAATATATGGGAGAGGTGGGGATACGAGCAAGATCCTGAGGGCCACAGACACCATGTTAATAAGGGCAAACATGAAGCCATGAGTGCTGAGGAGCAGCTCCTTGTTTTAAGAAGGGGATCATAGTTAAGTGCAAAGTGCGGTTGGTGGTTTTGTGACCATGGATGTATGGAAGGAAGAAATTGGAGGCCTGGGACAAGACAGTGGAGCTCATTTGCAGCCAGTATCTCTGAGAGGTAGGTAGAATTGACCAGTCTTGATGAATGTGATAGTGTTACAATTAATCGCAAAGAAGTTGTTACTGAGAAAATTTGGTAGTTGTTTAGAAATTTTGACTTTTAGTATTGCTGTCATTTACAGTTTTTTTTAATTATCTTTAAGTACTTGTACAAAGGATCTGCCAGTCAGCAAAACAGTTTATGACTACAATGCATCTTGATCAATGTCACCCCTTTCATCATTCTCTCCCATCCTTACCAACCCCTCATTGAAGGTTTTTTGTTTGTGTCTATGTGTGCCAGTCCTGGGGCTTGAATTCAGGGCCTGGACACTGTCCCTAAGCTGCTCTTGCTCAAAGCTAACACTCTACCACTTGAGCCACAGCACCACTTCTGGCTTTTTATGCATATGTGGTACTGAGGAATGGAACCCAGGGCTTCATGCATGCTAGGCAAGCACTCTACCACTAAGCCACATTCCCAGCCTCATTTAAGGGTTTTAACCACAGGATGTTACTATGTAGCCCAGACTAGCCTCATACTCAAGTCTGCCTCAGCCTTCTACATGCTGGGATTGTAGGTATATGCCACATAAGCTTGGCTATTTAAGATTACTTAAACATACTGGTTTAGAAAACAACAGGAAATTCACAAATGTTTGGAAAGGAAAACATTTTTTTTTTTTAAATCAAGACAAGTTCTCACTATGTATGTAGCTGAGACTGGCTTCAAAATCTAAATCCTCCTACCTCAGCCTCCCAAGTGCTGGGATTACAGTGTCACACATCTTCAATGAAAGTAATGTTTTGTTAGCCATTGGCCTAAAACTAGTCTGAGCCCCGTGCACACCAATAGTTTAGGAGACTGACACTTGGAGAATCAAGATTTGAAGCTAGCCTGGGCAGAAAAGTCTTTTGAGAACCCACTCCAATTGACCAGCATAAAGCTGGTGGTGTGCCAGACAAACAAGCAAACAAACAAACAAAAAAAACAAAGGAAAGTTTGACCTGGAATTCAAGCTCTGGTACTACACACACACGTACATGTGAGAGTTACAGGTCTGTTGGATACACACTTGAGAGGTTGAGGCATGAGAATTTCAAATTCAAAGCCAGCCTATATTAAATAATTTGAAACTCATCTATATGGTAATATTTAGCCTCAAAAAAGGGGGGGGTGGATAGCCATATATCTATTTTTCCCCAACATTGGGATTTGAACTCATGTCCTAGGTGCTGCCCTTTAGCTTTTCCTGTAAAGGTTGACACTACCACTTGAGCCAGAGCTCCAATTTGAGCTTTTGGGTGGTCAATCAGAGATAAATGTTGCACAGACTTTCCTGCCAAGGACGTATTCCAAACCCTGAACCTCAGATCTCAGCCTCCTAAGTAGCTAGGATTACTGATGTGAGCCACTAGTACTCAGCACTACACTAGTTTTTTGTTTTGTTTTGTATTTGTTTTTCTGTGACTCTTTTTTTTTTTTGTCGGTCGTGGGGCTTGAACTCTGGGCCTGGGCGCTGTCCCTCAGCTCTTCAGCTCAAGGCGAGCGCTCTACCACTTGAGCTACGGCGCCACTTGTATTTGTTTTTCTGCTTATGTGGTGCTGAGGAATCGAACCCAGGGCCTCATGCATGCAAGGCAAGCACTCTACCACTGAGCCACCTTCCCAGCCCCATAGTTTTTTAATCTTGCTTTTATAGTAAGTTCACTTTTCTGAGCAGCCTTATACTCATCAGGAAGCATTTATTGAATGTCTTTTTTGTAGAACATCATTCTGGCCTTCCTGAGAAATCAGCTACTCAAGGGCACTTTTTTATTTATTTAGTTTTTATTAGCATAACAGTTGTATAAGAAGGGTTTCATTTTTCCACACATGTAAACAATGTGTCCCAAATAGATTTGAACTCAGGGCCTTGGGCTTGTCTCTGGGCTTTTTCACTTAAGGCTAACACTACCACTTTAAGCCATAGCAGCACTACTGGTTTTCTGGTGGTTAACTGAAGATAAAAGAGGCTCACGAACTTTCCTGCCCAGGCTGCTTCGAATCTTGATCCTTAGATCTCAGCCTCTTGAGTAGCTGGGATTATAGGTATGAGCTCCGGATCAAGGGTACTTTTTTATAAATCAGTTGGAGAGACAAAATAGACCTTTGAACTTGTAAGTACTCCAAGATAAGCAACCAAGTAAACATCAAAGGGAGGCAGGAAAAAGGGATCCAGGGTCTGGGAAGGTGACCCAGTGGTAGAGTGCTTGCCTTGCATGCATGAGGCCCTGGGTTCGATTCCTCAGCACCACATAAGCAAAAAGAAAAAAGCTGGAAGTGGCACTATGGCTCAAGTGGTAGAGCACTAACCTTGAGCTGAAGAGCTGAGGGACAGCGCCCAGGCCCAGAGTTCAGGCCCCCCAACTGGACCCTCCCCCCCCAAAAAAAAGAAAGAAATAGAAAAAGGTATCCAACCATGAAAAGATTTCTAGAAGTGAGTTTCACTTAGAGAAAACAAATGTGAAAGAAACAGATATTTTTCTCTACAGAATTGTTGTAACGAGGTTCCAACAAACTTGCTCTTCACTGAGAACAGCTCCTTAATATCAAGAACAAAAAGGACCTTTTTAAAAAAAAATCACTACTTGCATTAAATAATTTTGCAGATCTAGGACCAAAGTAGAACCCTTCCTGTGGGAGTTCTGTACTCCATGTGGATTATTGTGGTGGAGCTGTACCTTTCTAGTTTTTGGTATTTTTTTGTTTTTGTACCAGTTCTGGGTCTTAAAGTCAGGGCTGGGCACTGTCCTTGAGCTGGCTTCCAACAACTATTCTGAGATCACAACCTAGCCATTGGGCCCAGCTTCAGATATACTCTTGAGAAGCTTATCAAGGGAAAGCAGCCAATACTCTGGGATCTGGTGAGGTTGAGAGACAGTTTCCAACTATTATCTCCTGTAACTTCCTTTTTTTTGGTGGTGGTGGTGGGAGGGGGTCGTGGGCCCTGAACTCTGGGCCTGGGCACTGTCCCTCAGCTCTTCAGCTCAAGGCTAGTGCTCTACCACTTGAGCCACAGTGCCACTTCTGACTTTTTCTGCTTATGTGGTGCTTAGGAGTCGAACCCAGGACCTCATGCATGTGAGGCAAGCACTCTACCACTGAGCCACCTTCCCAGGCCCTGTAACTTCCTTTTCTAAATACCTCCTAATATTGCTCATGCTTCACCTTTTCCAGCCCCTAATTTCAACCACCAGCACTTAAAATCCTTCTATGAACATTAACATTCAAATCTAAGTATTACTAAACAAATTAGTGAGTGCTCATGTGATCTGTGGAGAATCTAGGAGGTCCTGTGTTTTTTGTTTTTGGTTGTTTTCTTTGGGGGGGTCCGGTTGTGGGGGCTGAACTCTGGGCCTGGGCGCTGTCCCTCAGCTCTTCAGCTCAAGGCTAGCGCTCTACCACTTGAGCCACAGCGCCACTTCCGGCTTTTTCTTTTTGCTTATGTGGTGCTGAGGAATCGAACCCAGGGACTCAGGCATGCAAGGCAAGCACTCTACCACTGAGCCACCTTCCCAGCCCCAGTTTGTGAATTCTATGGACTTTGACAATTCAAGTTATTTTTTCCAGATCAGGTGATGTTTACATTTCTTTCCTTTTGCTTAGTATAGGCTGTTCCCACTTATTCTGTTCCTCCTCCATAAAAACCATAGTGGTAGTGTGCTTGCCTTGCATGCATGAGGCCCTGGGTTCGGTTCCTCAGCACCACATAAACAGAAAAAGCCGGAAGTGGTGCTGTGGCTCAAGTGGTAGAGTGCTAGCCTTGAGCTGAAGAGCTGAGGGACAGCGCCAGGCCCAGAGTTCAAGCCCCACAATCAACAAAAAAAAAAAAAAACCAACTACCCCCAAAAAACTAATTTTTTTTTAAAACTTAATCTTATTTAGCTTACCAAAAACAATGGACTTTGTTTCTTTGAGTCACAGCTGCTTCTGCAGCCCCCACCCCAACTTTAATCAGTGATAAAGAGCCCTAAATAACAGCCCAACTGTTTGAAGACTTGCTCCTCACAACATGAGATCTAAACAATTACAGACTCTCCCTTAAGGCTCAGAGAAAACATCTACCCTCAAGGGACAAAGATGCAGAGCTCAACTTCCCCAGAGCAAATTATCAGTTTGGTCTGCAACCAGTTAATGTTGTAAACTATGGGTCAATGTTATAAATATTTGTCAGAATTTTTCTAGTGGAAAGGCCTCAGCTCTACCATTGGTCAGTTTTGGGATTGAGTAAATGCTATTTGGGAGCTTCCTGTTCCCATTTGTAAGTGGACAGGTGATGTCTCCCTCACCAGACCTGTGTACAGATGGATTAAAAAGATGTGTGTGGTCCAGAGCTGATGGCTCATGCCTGTAATCCTAAACTGCTCAGGAGGCTGAGATCTGAGGTTCATAGCTCAAAGCCACCGCAGGTAGACAAATCTGAGAGATTCTTACTTCTACTTAAACAGCAAATAGCTGGAAGTGAAGCTATGGCACAAGTGGTCAAGCCATCTTCTTAAGCAACAAAAATGATGTGTTCTCTCCTACCTCCATGGGTTTCTCCTACCTGCCCTAACAACCCAGGGCAGCTGACAGAGCCAAGTGAGCCATGCATGTGTGTGAGACTGTGGTGACCGCCATCGGTGACCTCCTGCGTGGGTTCCCTGTGCTGTGAGCATTGCTGTGGGAAGTGATGGATGGTTCAGAGCAGAGACTGAGCAGCCTTGGTCTTCAGGAAGGAGCATCACTCACCAGCATGTCCACCCATTAGACTGTTAATGGAAGTTTTAAATAGACCATGATCTCATCTGCTTTCCTAAATGATTATACCTTGAAGATTCTAAATATAAACTTAAAAACCCTCCTCACACACTCACAGATGTATGCATGCACATGTTCAAACATATAAAAACTATACGTAGTAACAACATTATGTGTCTCATTTAGTTAATTAAGTTGCACTGCATTTGTTCCTTCTTTAAAAAAAAAAAATTAGTGAAAGCCAAGAGCAATGGCTCATGACTGTCATCCATCTAGCTACTCAGGAGTCTGAGATCTGAGATCATGGCTCAAAGCCAGCTCAAGGAGACAAATCTGAGAGACTCTTGTCTCTAATTGCCTGACAAAATGCCAGAACTGAAGGTGTGGTCAAGTGAGAGAGCACCAGCTTTGAGTGGAAAAGCTAAAGGTGAGGCTCTAAGTCTCAGGACCAGCACAAAAACAAACAACAACAAAAATTCAAGGAAGGGGCTTCGTAGTAGAGTGCTTGCCTAGCATACATGAAGCCCTGGGTTTGATTCCTCATTACCACATAAAGAGAAAAAGCTGGAAAAAAAAAGAGAGAGAGAAAGCTGGAAGTGGCACTGTGGCTCAAGTGGTAGACTGCTAGCCTTGAGCAAAAGAAGCTTAGGGATAGTGCTCAGGCCCTGAGTTCAAACCCCAGGACTGGCAAAAAAATAAAAAGAATGTTAGTTCTTCCTATTTAATCCAAAGCCAATCTCTGCAGTGAAGGAGATAGCCAGGATGTCTGAGATGGGCTAAAATTCTGTCTTGCCATTTCATAAGTAATGAGTATATTTCTTTTTTGGACCATGCCACCCCTTCCTTTATTTTCCCCCAGTTTCCCTCTCCTATCCTTGCCCACAAGTTACAAAGATCATTTTCTACCTAGTGTCTACTGAAGAGTATGATTGCTTTTGTTCATCCTTCTTCCCTCTGTTCTGTGCCCCCATTTGCCCCTTCCCCCCCCCAAGAATGTAGTTCTTTTCTAATGCACTTTCCTATCACCTTTACTTATGTTCTCCTCATGCCTGGATTCTTCTCTTGCCAGATACAAGGACTGAAGTCAGTCCTAAATTTCTGGTAACAAATTTAGTGCATAAGCCTGGAAATTAGGGATTAAGAATGTCTTTTCTGACATGGATTCATTAAAAGGTAACCTATCAGGCCTGGTTTGTCAGTTGAGAAGAGCTCTTGATAACTTTTTATTCCCAGGATGACCTTAAACCTGAATCCTTCTATCTCTGCTTCCCAAGTAGCTGGGATTGCAAGTGTATGTGCCACTGTGCTCTGCCCTCATGGTGTGCTTAAAGTAAAAGAAAAAAATTTAAAAAGCTCATACTGGTTATAATTCCACTTATTTTCAGTTCTTAGCTTGAGACAACACTGAAATGGAATACTAAAGGTTAACAGTATATGTACAGTGACTAGTTACAGACCAATGAGAGGCAGCTGGTGACCCAGAAAAGCCAGGAGAGGGGGGTCCTAGAAGGGGATAAACAAATGGAGTGGCCAGGTATAAAAGCAAAACACTTTTAATTTGAGATGTGAATAAATGAACACGAGGCAGGAGGAGGACCCTAGGGGCGAAGCAATGCCAGCTGGTGTCAGATCAGATAACCTTCTGCAGGAGCTGGGTGCAGGCCAGGAGAGAGGTGCAAAGCCCCAGGACTCCTTTAGGTCAGGGAACCAGAGCAGATGCTGGAAGGGGTGTAGGAAGGGGTAGAATAATCATCAGGAAGAGAAGTTGCTAAGGAGACCATAAAGGGACAAGCTGAGGGACAAAAGCCAATTTGCTTGGGATGGCCAGGGAACAAGTGGAAAGAATCTGTGTCCTTGACCACACTGAGCCACTGAACTAACTCCAAAACTTCTCTATTGCTTACATCTTGTTACATAAAATAAGTTTCTGTTCAATTAAAAATAGGCAATAACAACAAAACAAGAGACAGTCTTGTCAATGAATATAGAAACCCCCTCAGAGATGTGATTACAAAAAAGACTTACGAGACAAAAGAAGTAAAAATATTAAATAAATAGGCATACTATAGTCACAAATGACTGCAGCAAATCCACTCCACTTGTTAAATAGATTTTATGCAAGTTCGGCTTAGAGGGATGGCTCACGTGGTACAGTATCTGCCGAGGCCAGGTACTACCTAGTACCTATCCTAGTACCCCCAAAAGAGAAAATGGTTTTATACATATCATTAGATTTACAAGTTGCTGAGGAACCTTTATTTCTAAAAGTATCAGGAAGAAAGCTAGAAAGGCAAGTAAAAGGAAAGTAAATGCTATTATGTAGGTTCTTAGGGTTTGTTTTTCTTGTTCTTGTACTGGGATTTAAGCTCAGGGCCTGGATTTTTTTCTTTTTTTCAACTAGTGCTCAACATTTGGGCCATTTTTTAGCCCTGTTTCTCTCTCTGTCTCTCTCTTTCTCTCTCTCTTCTCTCTCCCTCCCTCCCTCCCTCCCTCCCTTCCTACTTTCCTTCCTTCCTTCCTTCCTCCCTTCCTTTCTTCCTTCCTTCTTTGCTTTCTTGCTTTCTTTTTGCCAATCCTGAGGCTTGAACTTAGGGCCTGGGCAATGTCCCTGAGCTTCTTTTTACTCAAGGCTAGCTAGCACTCTACCACTTGAGCCACAGCGCTACTTCAGGCTTTTTCTATTTGTGTGGAACCAAGGGCTTCATACATGCCAGGCAAGCACTCTACAACTAAGCCACATTCCTAGCCCCTAGCCCTATTTTTTTGTTGTTTATTTTGGAGATGATGTCTAGCACTTTCTACCTGGAGTAGCCTCAAACCATGATCCTCAAGATCTCAGCCTCCTGAGTAGCTAGTGTTAAAGGCATGAGCCAACAGTGCCCAATTAAACCCTCAGTTCTCTTTTCTTTTCTTCTTCGTGGGGCCTGAACTCTGGGCCTGGGCACTGTCCTTCAGCTCTTCAGATCAAGGCCAGAGCTCTACCACTGAACCACAGCACCAATTCCGGCTTTTTCTGCTTATGCAGTGCTGAGGAATTGAACCTAGGGCCTCATGCATGCAAGGCAAGCACTCTACAGCCGAGCCACCTTCCCACCCCTCTTCACTTTTCTTTTTTCTTTTCTTTTTCTGGTCCTGGGGCTTGAACTCAGGGCCTAGGCTCTTGTCCCTGAGCCTCTCTGTGTTCTATCACTTGAGCCATAGCGCCACTTCCAGGCTCTTCTGTTTATGTGGTACTGAGGAATCAAACCCAGGGCTTGTTTCATGCATGCAAGGCAAGCACTTGACCACCAAGCCACATTCCCAGCCATTGACCTCAGTTTCTTGACTTTTTTTGTTGTTGTTTTTGTTGTTGTTGTTGTTGACATATGTTTTGTCTGTCTGTGTCTCTCTCTTCCTATATATAACTATTATGTATATACAAACCCATACAAATTCTATGTATCTATGTATCTATATTTACATGTGTGTGCATATGTATGTGTGCATTTGCTTATGTGTGTATATGTGTACATTTTGTCCCACCCATGAGGTACTGCTGAATCCATCTGCAGGCAGCCAGTGTGAGCAAAGAAAGTAGGGTGCCAATTGCTGAAGGTTCGAAAGAGATTTGAGGTGCTTTTGCCACCTAACAAGGGAATTTCTGCCAGAATGATCAGGATAAATAGAGCCTTCACAATCTGCCGGCTTTCCTTCTGTTTCACAACACTACAAGTAACAGAGGAGGGAGGGAGGGGAAGGGCGAGCTGTTTTGTGCCACTCTGCCATGAACTCTCTTCAGCAGAGTGAATCATCAGGCTGAGATTATTACACTGGTATTCACGGCTCAGAAACCCTACAACACTTGAGTTTCCTGACCTTACAGGGGTTTATGGTACAGTGAATGGATTCAATTGGCTCTTGTTTACAAAAAGAACCCAAAACCCTTTTTAACTTTCCGCCTTCAATTTACTATGAAAACACTCTTGCTACAGCTAGGGAAAAGGAAGAGAGGGAAGCTCATTTCAGCCTGAAATAAGAAAGTGGAGACATCTTATTTCATTTAGAGCAGAACTGACTATGTTCCTACGCCTTAAATCCTTCTGATTTCTTGCTCAGCGGGGGTGGCAGAGACTAGAACAGCTGTGCATTTCCAACATAGTATTCCCTACATGGTGTCAAGTGACTGGGAATGGAGTGTGGTAGCTCTGGGTGATTTATTCAGCCACTTAGTCACCACCACCGTTCAGTCAGAAGAAACAATGGGAGGCTTTTGTTTGTGCTTCTGTGTGTGGGGTGAGGGCAAGCAGCAAATAGCTACACAATGAAAGCCTGGTCCTTTTTTCTCTATAAAGGGACCTTTCTTTAAATTACTATCTATCATCTATCTATCTATCATTTATCCATCTAGATTTGCTGCAAATCTGTAGAGATATATAAACATAAAAATAGAATATACACTGTAATATGTCTCTTTGTTGTCCCTTCTTCTATTGAATAAATTCTTTTTTTAAACTTCTCTATTAAAAAACAATTAGCTGGTACTGGTGGCTCACACCTGTGAGCTGAGGCAGAGGTCTGGGGGGTTGCAGTTTGGAAAGCCAGCCTGAGCAGACAAATCTGAAAGACTCTAATCTCCAATAACCAGCAGAAAGCTGAAAGTGGAGGTGTGGCTCAAGTGGTGGAGCACCAGCTTTGAGCAAAATAAGCAAAAAATAAGCAACACACACACACATATACACACGTTACATAAGTACATAGAGCAAAAAGCCAGTCTGAAGCTGGGTGCCATGGCTCCTTACCTGTTATCCTAGGTACTTAGGAGGCTGAGCTTACAGTTCAAAGTCAGCCCGGCCAGAAAAGTCTGTTAGATTCTTCAATTAACCACAGAAAGCCAGAAGTGGAGCTGTATAACTCTAGTAGTAGAGTGCTAGCTTTCAGCACAAGAGCTCAGAGATAGTGAATAGAATTTAAGCCCCTGGACATGCAAAAAAAGGGGGGAGGGAGGGAAGGGGAGGCCAGTCTGCCTTCATTTCTTGTAACCTTTCTCTTCTGTCCTCCATTCTTTATTTTAAAACTGTTCTTTGATGGGAGGGAGGGAACAAGTGGGAAAGAGGGAACAGCTGATATTATGCAAAACAAAAGAAATGTACATACCACCCAATGTGGAAGAAATAACTGTATCGCAAAGCTCATAGAACTCATACATGTAATAGACTGTGATAGACAATTTGCTCCAGCAAAGTTAGAATGTGTTTGTGACTTTAACTGAGCATCACTATCTCACAATACTGTGAAATTTGGGAAATTATGTAACCACTTAATTACAATAAAAAATCTGAAAAAAAAACCCTGTTCTTTGTTAACCTCTACTGCTGTGATTTTGGACACAAGGCAACAGATACATTGAACAGTATAGAAACTCAGCAATCACTGAAAATGAGTAAAACAGCAAGCACTACAGCACTGTGGAGCACAGTTTCAGAAAATGCCAAGGAAAGTGGTGGAGCATGTGTGAATCAGTGTGGATCCCCTGGAAAGAAGGCAGAGGCACCTGGCTTTTTACCTCCTTCTCTAGCTGCTTACCAGCTGCATGTTCTTAAGCCACAGCCACTTTCATTTTCCCCAGCCTCAGGTGGGCAGGGAAATGGACAGGAAATTGAGACTGTGTGTGCCCAAGACCCAGCAAGGGCCTTCAGCAAATGTGAACTTTCTTCCCATCACCCCCATGTATTGATTTAATCCTAATGAAATTCTATTTATTTCTGGATGGTTGCAAGGAGAATGCTCATGTCATATTGTTTTTAAAGGTGCAAAAGAGCCAGCAACACTCTGCAACCAGGCTGCCTCAGAGCATGTCATTAGTTACAGGGTTCATTAAAGGCCACTCAGGTTTGGGTTCCAGCAAGAAATGTGGATTCAGGAAAGAATGCTACTGCTGAATATTATGAAATGCAGATAATTTGGAGGGGTGTTATTTCTTGAGAACCTTGTATAAGCGAGTGAGTGATTCTAAGAATGAGTAGAGTATTTGGGGAATACTGATACAAGAATATTGCAGGGCTGGGAATGTGACTTAGTGGTAGAGTGCTTGCCAAGCATGCTGAAGCCCTGGGTTCAATTCCTTAGTACCACATACAGAAAAAACTGAACGTGGTGCTGTGGCTCATGTGGTGGAGTGCTAGCCTTGGGTAAAAAGAAGTTCAGGGACAGTGCCTTGGCCCTGAGTTCAAGCCCTAGGACCAGAAAAAAGAAGGAAGAAGAGGAGGAGAAGGAAGAGGAGGAGGAGAAGGGGGAGGAGGAGGAAGAAGGAGGAAGAGAAGGGGAGGAGGAACAGGAGGAGCAGGAGAAGGAGGAGGAGGAGGCAGGTAACTATGCTCTAAAGTTGTTTTAAATACAATTAATGTTTAAAAAAAAATTGGTGTTGGTGCTTACACTCAGGGCCTGGGCACTGATTAAAAAAAAATCTTGGCACAACCTCCAATCCCATGGGAAGCTCTGTGCTACTCACTGCTCCTCAATAAACAGTCCTCGCCAATTTATTTAAAAAAAAAAAAAAAAGCCAGTACCAGTGGCTTACACCTTTAAGCTTAGCTACCCAGGCGGCATCTGAAGATCACAGCTCAAAACTAGCCCAGGCAGAAAAGTTCATGACACTTTTAACTCCAATTAACCACCAAAAAGCTGGAAGTAAAGCCAGGCACAGGTGGTTCACCCCTGTAATCCTTGATACTCAGGAGGCTGAGAGCTGAGGATCGCAGTTTAAAACCAGCCTGGGCAAGAAAGTCTGTGAAACTCTTATCTCCAATAAACCACCAGAAAACCAGAAGTGGCACTGTGGTTCAAGTGGTAGAGCGCTAGCCTTGAGCTGAAGAGCTGAGACAGTGCCCAGGCCCAGAGTTCAAGCCCCATGACCAAACAACCAAAAAAAAAAAAATCAGCCTTGAGTGAAAAAGCCAGGTGAAACTGAAAGGCCCTGAATTCAAACCACAGTACAAATCCCTATTAAAAAAATACACAAAGGAAGGGGCTGGAGGCATGGCTCAACTTTACCACACCTTCAGCCCCCTATTCTGCAGGTTTCAAGAGATATATAATGACATGTATCTATCATTATAAGTAATATAACACAGAATGGTTTCACTGACAACCATGAGTCTTGTCTATTGTCTTGAAGCTTTGTCTTTTTCATAATATTGTACAGTCTTACTTTGTAATGAGTAACATGAGGCACGTCTATATATTTTCATGGCTTGATGTCTTATTTCTTTTCAGTGCTTTTTTTGCCTAAGTGTACCACAGGTTATTATTATTATTTAATTTTATTTTATTTTTTGTCAGTTGTACGGCTTGAACTCTGGGCCTGGGCACTGTCCCTGAGCTCTTCAGCTCAAGCCAAGTAGTCTACCACTTGAGCCACAATGCCACTTCCAGTTTTCTGGTGGTTAATTGGAGATAAGACTCTCATGGACTTTCCTGCCCTGGCTGGCTTTGAGATCCTCAGATCTCAGCCTCCTGAGTAGCTAGGTTTAAAGGCGTGAGCCACCAGTGCTCAGCACCACAGGTTATTATTTATCTACTTGCCTATGAAGGACATCTTCCTTTCATCCACATTTTGGCAATTACAGATAAAGCTGCTATAAATACCTGGGTGTTCATTTTTGTCAAGACATCAGTTTTCAAGTCATCTGGGCAAATTTCAAGGACAACTGCTGATCATGTGTAAGATGATATTTCGTTTTTAAGTGAAGGTATGAAAAGAAAGCAATAGAGAGGGTTATTCTGAGCAAAACATACACTCATCAAAGTGACTATCGATTCCCACTGCTTTACATCCTTGCCAACATTTAATGTTGCTAATGTCCTAGATTTTGTCCCATTAAAAGATAGTGTAGTTTTGTTGTTTGATTTTTTTTTTTCTTTAGTGCCTGTCCTGAGGCTTGAACTCAAGGCCTGGGTACATTACCTTACATATGTAACTGTAACCCCTCTGTACATCACCTTGACAATAAAATTAAATTTAAAAAAGAATTCCATAAACTTTTCTGCCCGGTCTGGCTTTGAACTTCATTCAATCCTCAGATCTCAGCCTCCTGAGTATCTAGGATTACAGGCATGTACCACTGATTCCTGGCTATTATTTGAGTTTTTGAGACAGGGTCTCTCATTCTATAGCCCGGACAGGTCTTGATTTCATCTTCCTTCCTCAGCCTTCTGAGTGCTAGAAAAAAAGGTCTGTACCACCACACCCAAATTTTGTTTTCATTTGCATTTCCCCCATAACATTTGGTGTGGAGCATCTTTTTTTGTGTGTGTGAATGGGGGGGGAGGGTCCGATCGTGGGGCCTGAACTCTGGGCTTAGGCGCTGTCCCTCAGCTCTTCAGCTCAAGACTAGCGCTCTACCACTTGAGCCACAGCGCCACTTCCAGCTTTTTTCTTTTTGTTTATGTGGTGCTGAGGAATCGAACCCAGGGTCTCATGCATGCAAGACAAGTGCTCTACCACTGAGCCACCTTCCCAGTCCCTGAGCATCTTATATATTACTTTTCAGCTGCTTATCTTTTTTCCTCAAGATATCTGCTCAGCTCTTTTACTAATTCTTAATTGATTTTTCATTTTCTGTTTCCCTCCCTTCCTACTTCCCTTCCTCCTTCTCTTTCTTCCTCTCCTTATTTATTTTTGCAGTTCTGGGAAACAACCCAAACATTTGAGATTACCAGATAGACACTCTTATCACTGATCCATAACCTCAGTCTTGCTCTTCTCTTTTCTTTCCTTCCTTCCTCTCTCT